>NC_059332.1:139512299-139815231 GCF_018350155.1 Leopardus geoffroyi | reverse complement strand
CAGAGAAAGCAGAGGACTATTTCGAAACCCCATTAGCCTCAACTGCCATCAGCTCTTTGGGAACCAGGAGCAGAGAGAAAAGGTCAAATCTCCACTCGGTGAGGCTTAGCATAAAGTGAGTAAGGAGTCGGCAAATGACTACATTTGGGGATATGAAGAGTTCCATAGCAGGAGGGTGATCTCTGGGTAAAGGGGGAGCCGAGGACAACAAATCACAGCACGGAAGGGGTGGTGATATGCTTCACGCGTGAGAAGGGAATAACTAGCGGGAAGTTTTATGGATCTGAAACCATCTACTCAGGGAAGTTCTATTATTTTTCACCCCTGAAGCTCTATAAAATTTTGCAATTAGACACTGATCCAAGATGGATGAAATGCAGTTTTACTAGAGACAAATTGCCCACTCAAATTCTCTTCAACAATGTGACTTATACTGGGCGAGTTTAAAAAAAAAAGGTGGGGGGGGGGAGAACTTTCTCCCTTCTACAAGAAACAAGCAAAACAGAAAAGTCAAGAGCAAAAGAACTGAAAACCTAGCAGTTGCCACTAGAACCTAAATAGGCAACCTATTATACTTTCCTTCCTGGTGACTAAGCCACTGTGTTTTCCCATGACAACTTTATACATCATTATTACATGTAAGTATTATCATCATCGCAATGCTTATTTTGTCAGGCATTATCATATTTTTGCTATTACACATTCTTGGGTACAAGATGTTTTCAAAACTGTTTGCTATCCCCATTGGAAAGTGGTGAGATTATACAAATAGCTCATCAACCTTTTTTTTTTTAATGTACCAACTTAAGTCTAGAAATTTTAATTTCCCCAAAGTAATGTCAAGTTCAGGAAGGCTACTCATCCCCAAATAACAACATTCTATCTCTCCTTTTTGTTTAGACTTCGAGAGTGAACTCTAGCAAGATTCGCAGATGACTAATTCACTGGGGAATTCTCTGCAAAGCTATAATTTGTTTTTTCATTTTTTTTTTTAAAAGACAGCAAGTGTGCACATGAGCAGGGGAGAGGGGTAAAGAGAGAATCTCAAGCGGGTTCCATGCTGAGGATGAGCCTGACACGGGGCTCAGTCCCACCACCCCCAGATCACGACCTGAGCGGAAATCAAGAGTCGGATGCTCAAATGACTGAGCCACCCAGGCACCCCCCCACACCCCCACGCTGTAGTTTCTAAGGACAGTTTGGCCACATCTCGGGGTGACGCCCGTGGAGTTCACACCAGAGTCCAGGAGGTAAGCTTGCACAGAATCAGAGCCTGAAGTTCTGGGTGAGGGGTAACAAGTGCCCTTCTGAAGCAAAAGAGAAACACCACCACCACCCACTGCTGCAAACAACAAGAGGAGCCCAGCCTGAGGCTAAACTCTGCACTTTCCTGAGCCGCGGGCCAGCAAACAGCCCCGTTTGACAGACAGCGGGCCTGCGGGAACCTTCCCTTCCGCGCCAGGGGTGGCTCACCTGCAGCTTCCGCTTCTTTCTGGAGAGGCTTCCGGTCCAGTCGCTGATGCGGCGCATGCGGGCTTTGAGCGTGTCCTTCTTGGAGGCGTCCTCCGCCGCGGCCTTGGACTTGCGGCAGGGGAGGGTGAAGGACGCGTACGGCCCGGGGTCCCTGCGCTCCACCCGGGACGGCACGTCCATGTCCGAGGCGAAGGACACGCGGTGGCTGAGGCCGGCGCGCGCGCCCACGAACTCGCCGGAGAGCCGGAGGCCCGCGGCCGCGGGGCTGACGTCCGGGGAGAGGTCGCGCAGCGAGGACAGGGAAGAGCTCTGGTTGAAGGGCTTCGGGGCCCCGGGCGGGAGGTCGGCGCCCAGGCGGGGGGCGGGCGTGCCGGGCGCCGGCAGGGAGCCCTCGGCCTCGCTGGCCTCGCTGGCCTCGCCCACGGGGCCCCAGGGGGAGTCGTACCAGGACGACTCGGAGCTCAGGGAGCTGCCCTTGCTGGAGCGCGGCCGCGAGTCCGGGGGCGAGTCGGGCCCGGGGCCCGGGCTGGGCGAGTAGCGCAGCAGCCGCACCGGGCCGCCCGCGTCCCCCGGGGCCCCCTCGGCCTCCTGGCCGCCGCCGTTGTGGAACTCGACCCGCAGGCAGCCGTCCAGCTTCCCCAGCGTCTTGATGAGCACCCTGGGGCTCTTGCGGTCCTCGCCCGGCGGAGGCGGCGGCGGCGTGGCTGCCACGCTCTCGTTGCCCCCGTAGCAGCTGAGAAGGTGCCCATTGCAGTCCCTCGAGGCCACGCGCTCCTCCGCCCGCTGGTGCGCCACGTAGTGGAAGCCGTTCTCCGGGGAGAGGAAGTCGTTGCCCGAGGCGCTGGTCCGGTGCTTGGCGTATGCGCCGCCTTTGGGGGCCTTGCACGTGGCTCCGCTGGCCCTCGAGCCATAAGGCTGATTACTCTTGCAGTGAGACAGGCAGCTCCGGGCCAGGGACCTGGACTTGTAGCCCGCGCCGCCGCTGCCGGGCCCCACCCGTGCAGTGACTTGTCGTCTTTCGCGTGAAGGCCGCGTATTTTCAGCGAGCAAGGCTTTTGCTTAGCACCAGTGAGAGCGTTGCCGTGATTCTTGGATCCTTGAAGGGTGTACTGACTCTCCGAGTTCCCCATGTTAACCTAAATGAAGAAGAGCGGCATCAGTGAGAAACAGGACCATTATGACACAATTTTCTTTAAAAAAAAAAAAAAAAAAAAGGGGGGCGCCTGGGTGGCGCAGTCGGTTAAGCGTCCGACTTCAGCCAGGTCACGATCTCGCGGTCCGTGAGTTCGAGCCCCGCGTCGGGCTCTGGGCTGATGGCTCAGAGCCTGGAGCCTGTTTCCGATTCTGTGTCTCCCTCTCTCTCTGCCCCTCCCCCGTTCATGCTCTGTCTCTCTCTGTCCCAAAAATAAATAAACGTTGAAAAAAAAAAAAAAAAAAAAAGCCCCACACGTTACACAGTGACTAAGCGACGTTTCTGCTGTGTCTCCTACAACTCAGAAAAGCAGGGACACAAGTTGCTTACCGAACTGGTTTTCTACATGCCATGCAGGTTATCAGCCAAGTGGATAATACTGCATGCCCACGTGCTAGTTAACTTTAAAACACGTAATTTGTTGTATGATGTTAATTCGGAAGCTGAACGGGCACAAAGATCAGCTTAAGGCGGAGACCCCCCTTGAGGCTCGGTGTTGGGAGGTTCTGAATAAAGGATTCTGGAAGGGGAAAATGAGGAAGCACCTGTCACTCCAGTACACTCATTTGTCAGTGATTAGAGAGATTTTCCTTCCATACAAAGTACCAGGAGAGCTAACGCCAGTTAGCTAGTATAAGAGATTATTGCTCAAAACCGCCAAGTTTGTAAGAACAGGAGTCCAGGTACCACACTTTGTTGGAGCTTGGGTCTATCACACAGAGTAGGAACACGACAAAAGGAGTCCCCAAAGAGGAGGCTGAGATGAAGAATGGGGGCGGCAGGGGGAGGGGGAGAGAATAAAAGCTCTCGTTTGGGGCAGAAAGACATTTTCATAAAGCTAATCTCTAGTGCTTCTCAAGTCTTGACGGGTTCTCACTTTAGAACATGATGAGAAAAAATAGTTTGAAGCTGACTTATCAGAAACCGTGCGACTCTTTTTAAAGCCCCACTTTTCTCAATGAGTCTGTTAAGCCCAACAGGCGAGTTGAAATCAGATCTCAATCTTCCCCCTTGGCGTTTCATTCTATCTAGTAGATCACTATTTGAGACAAGCTGGAGGTCATGTTCTCAGGTCCCTTTCAAAAGGAATTTAGTAGGTTTTTTTTTTTTTTTTTTTTTTTAAATTCTTTTTTTTCAACGTTTATTCATTTTTGGGACAGAGAGAGACAGAGCATGAACGGGGGAGGGGCAGAGAGAGAGGGAGACACAGAATCGGAAACAGGCTCCAGGCTCTGAGCCATCAGCCCAGAGCCCGACGCGGGGCTCGAACTCCCGGACCGCGAGATCGTGACCTGGCTGAAGTCGGACGCCTAACCGACTGCGCCACCCAGGCGCCCCTGGAATTTAGTAGGTTTTTAATTGTAATGTTTTTCCACCTAAGAATGTACAGCCACAAAACAAAAGTCAAATGAATGGACTTTTCTTTGGTGGGAGCTAAGCATACACATATCAAAACAAAAATGACCAGATCAAACAACTGAAGTCACTCATTACCTTAATCACAGTCTTGCAACTTGAGGTGAACCACAACTCATCTGAGCCGGCCGTACCTGAAGTCTAGTCTGTGCTCTGAGGGAGATCAACAGTCAGAAGGCTTCACGGGGTCCTGGGAACAAGGCAGCATGGTTCACAAGTATGGGAAGGGAGTCCATGAAACGATCCTGAAAAACAGAAATACCAGGGAACCGTTGAGCATTTTACACCAAGCTTCCAAAAAGGTAAAAACAAAGGTTTCGTATAAATTCTACCAAGAAACAACCAGTGTCCAGGATCACTGTCAAAATAACAGATGAAATGTCTATAAACCGCTTGATTCATCAGAGGTGCTGGAAGATGTAAAGGAAGCTAGAACTGCCCATCCACTCTTGTAAAGGCCACTAATTCAACACACAGTCTGCAGTCCAATGTGCGCCTTTGTTTCAGGGGAGGGCAGGTGAAGGCTCTAGCATGAGTCACGGCTCATCTGTCACCACCGTCAGGAAAACAACTTGCAGCTTCTGCACACGGACAGGACTGCAGGAGCATCATCCTGATATGAAAACAGTTCATTGTTCTCGATTTGACTCAGCAGTGAAAACGAAACCCACAACGCGGAATCACTGTAAAATAGTCCTTGGCCTCAGCAACTTGTGTTACGGAGGTTGACCCCACGAAGGAGATTCAGAGTTGTTCTCCAGCATATGTTTGGGCCTCTCCGCACAAGAAGTAGGGGCAGGAGGCCCAACTCGGAGGGAAGGGGCAGGCTGGATGAGCTGCCATCTGGCAGTGCTCGCTCCCGGGACACAAAGCCTGAGTTTTCTCTGCAGACCTAGACGGCAGAGCAGTGACGGTTTAATGGTGACTTCTTTCCCTTTCAAAAACGGAAATTATCTGTAATTGTGTTACGATACACATAGCAGAAAACTTACCGTCTTAACCACCATAAAGAGTACAGTTAGTGGTGCTAAGTACATTCACACAGTTACGCATACAATCTCCAGAACTCTTCACGTCCTGAAACTAAAGCTCTGTGCCCATTGAGCAACAATTCCCCACCTCCCTCTCCCGAGCCCCGGCACCTACCATTCTATCTTCTGTCTCCATGAATTTGATACCTTAGGTATCTCACGCAGGTACACTCACACAGCATCTGTCTTTTTGTGACGGGCTTATTTCACTTAGCATAATGACTTTAGGGTTCATCCGTGTTACAGCGTGTGTCAGAATGTCCTCCCTTTTTAAGGCCAAGTAATATTCTCTCATACGTATGGGCCACATTTCGTTTTGTCTCCTTATCCATTAGTGGACGCATCGATTGCTTTCCACCTGGTGGCCACTGTGAACCACGCAGCTATAAACGTGGGGGGACGAACATCTCCCTCAGACCCTGCTTTCCCACAAGTGAAGCTGCTGGTTCATATGGTAATTCTATGTTTCATTTTTTGAGGAACCACCATACCATTTTCCACAGTGGCTCCACCATTTTACATCCCCACCAACTGGGTACAGGATTCCAATTTCTCTACGCTTTGACCAGCACTTGTTATTTCTCTGGCGTTTTGATAGTGGCCATCGACAGGTACAAGATGAGACCGTATCTGGTTTCACTGTGCCTTGTCTCCAATGGTTAGTGATGCTGACCGTCCTTTTATTGGCACACAGCTTGTGTAACTCCTTTGGAGAGTTCAATAGTGACTTTTAAAATTAATGAAGCACTGGCCCTGGCCCCAAGTTTCTCCAATAAGACCAGAGACCCAAGTCTTCCTGAGGCCATACACACACATAGATTTTAAAATTGGGGGACAGGGGGGTGCCAAAAAGATTTTTCACTTTGGGACTGGCAGGTGGATCCAAGAGCTCGTTTCAGGCCACCGGCTCAGCAATGTGGCCCCAAACGGCACCCGCTATGCTACCGACCACTTATCTTTTTAGTGGGCGGCCCTCATAAATATCTGAAAGCGGGAATAACCCACTGGTCGGGAGGCCACTGAAACATGGCCCCGTGACCGCTGTGAGTCCGGAGCTAGATCACAAGAACCCCACCTTTTAAAAGCTCACAATAGGAGTTGTCAGTATGTCTTCAGCTCCGTCTTTTTTAAACGTAGGGAACTACAAGTGGCCAGCGTTGCTCCTGGCTGTCACCACTGGGACCTCTCCCACGAGCTGACTGCAGGGAGACTCTGTGCTTGTTTATTTTCCTCAAGACCAAGGCCCGGGGATGACCCCAAAGGTGAAAGGCTCCAGGGTCCCTCACCCACAGCCGGCCCAGCTTTGTCAGGCCCTTCTGATCTGAAGGTCACATGCCTGAAGACAGGCGCACACAGCCCTGGTGTCAAGCTCTCCAACATAATTGACACAAAACTGCCATTGAGAGGCTCCCTCTGTCAGCTGCTCAAGACACACAAAGGCCAGGCTTCAAAGTCGCAGAATGGCCCCGGGATGGAAGCTTAGTCCCCAGCAACAGGTTACAACCTACATTCATCTTCCTGCTTTTGAAATTAAGCAGTTTCATTTTTCTATCATGTTATATTTGAAACACAGAGCCCTGGACCCTGTCCTTTACAAAAACACTGTCCACCCAAGGCCTGCAACTTTGGGGCCCATACAGCATTCAAGAAGCGTTTGTTGAACTAAGTGAAAGCAACCTCACATACCAGAAGGCTGACTTGAGCACAAAAAGCAGGAATCATTCCCCACTGGGTCTGACCACAGGACTCACATAGATGCCCATGAGGAAACGTTGCAGTAATTAACACAGCACTGCCCAGAAAAAAGCAGAAGAGGGAGCAAAGAGGTGGAGAACAGCGTGCCTTGTTACGTATGGTAATGCCTACCAGCTGTTCAACATCTTCAGCCAATCCTGGCAAAAGAAAACCAGCCTCAAACTGGAATGAGAAGAATTATGCAATATTTATGAGGAATTTATTGACAGGAAGGGTAATCTCTGAGGGAAACGATTACCCCTGAGGAGTTTGGCAAATTGAACAGATACTTACTGGGCATGCTTCAGCTGTGGCTTTTGTCTGGAAAAAGGAGAATAAATAGGTCAAACGTTCAACACCCCTGACTCCTTTACTGAGGGAATTTTACGGTATTCAAGTTAAATACTTTTGTGTTGTCGTTGATAGAAAGGGGGCTGAAAATACTCAAACAACAAATTTCCTGTGAACTTTTTTTTAAAAAAGAGACTAGTTCAAAGCTCCCAATATCTTTAAACAGAAAAAAATACATAGTAGGTATACTAATCTGCAATAGGTATTAGAAATACTAACATGGAGTAACATGTATTAGGTATGCTAACCTACGATTTATGTCATTAGGTATGCTAATGTGCATTAGGGCCCACAGCTGACTGATGGAGAATTTAAGGGAAGTCATTTAGCAAATATTGTGTGCTGTATAAACAAGTTTTTAATAATTCTCTTATTTATTGCAAAATAAAATATTGCAATTTTTTAAAAAAATGGACAATCTCATGAACCTAAAAAACAACCACCTTGTCTTTTGCTCTCTGCATTTCCCAACCATATAAACCTGCTATGTTGCTTGTTGCTTTTTAAAAGCTGAAATCACAAACAAGAATGGATACTTTTGGTTCAAGTTGTGATCAATTACCACCCCAGAAATGCCCAGCAATGTGAAGAAATTCACAAATACATCACTACAATACCAACAGCCATGGTGCCCTACCGAATTCCACAGCAAAACATCTTTCGGGGGAAATTCAAGATTTACCTTTTCTTTATTTGCCTTGAGCTTGGGCTTGAACTGATGTGTCAGATTCCCAAAGTCTCCATTTCCACGTAGTGTAGAGTTTACAGCAGAGGAAAGACTGCTTTGTCTCTGGCCTGAGCCAGCTGCTCAGAAGGAGCAACTAAAGAGGGTAAGAGCCAACCCCCGGGGGCCGGATGGTTCTGTGGGGAGGACGGGGGCTGAATGGGGACAGCAAGCAGAACAGAGGCGTGGGGACCCTGCACAAAAGCAGATTTACAGCTGGGCGAGGCAGTGAGGGAAGCTGACGTTCTACCACCATGAGACACCAACAAGGCTTCTCACATAATTCCAGAGAGATTTTCATACTGAAATAGGAGCCTCATCCTTGTCCAAGGGCAACATTCCAGATGGTGATAAGAACTAGGAAAAAAGATAAGAATAGGACTAACCATCATTAACCATAACAATATCTACTTGGTTTCCTTCATTGGGGGGAAGGGGGAGAGGAATTCAATCATTAAAAAGACAAACCTCAGCATCCGACTCTGGTTTGTGTCAGAGAACCTGGGTTTAAGGCCTGTTTCCGTCTCTTAAATAGCACAAGTCTTTGGGCAAGTTACTTATACTTTGCGTCTCATCTTCTCCACTTACAACTTGAGGATAAAAATATCTGACCTACCTACCTCACGGAGTGAGAACTGGGTGTGGAAATGTATGTGAAACCACCTAAAAAACTGAGAAATACAATACAAATATATAGCCCTATTACTAATTGTGGGTTAGAAGTCTAAATTTGTGTACTATGACATCAGATCTTATGACAGTCTGTTGTTTCAGACAGTTTTAATTATGTTAATTATTACATATATATGTAATATATGTCATATATATATATATACATATATATATATATGTATATACATAAATTTGGAATCTTCCAAATTCTGTTAGCACTTTCCTGATTTTTATCAATTCCCCAAATTATAACAGCATATAAAACTACCTAATTTGTCAGAGGTCTGTCAAATGTCAACAGAAACAATGACAGCCATATACTTATGTTATTGGCCAGTCATGATAGAAAATTGTGCTCATTGAACAACTAGTATTACCTGAGAGCAGTCACTCTCAACACCACGTGAATTTTGGCACTAAGGGGACATGTGATAATATCTGGAGACATTTCCAATCAAACCAACTAGAGTCCTAGCACCTGGTAAGTAAAATTCAGGGATGCTGCTAAACTTCCTACAATCCACAGGATGATCCCCACGACAAATAATTACCTGTCCCGATATGTATGTTAGGTTGAGGCTGAGAACCTGTGCCCTCAAGGTTTACTGCCTGTCTTACTAAAACTACTAAAATACAAGACGATACCTAAAAATCTGAAACATGCATTCATCTCTCTAGGATCCAAACTTACTAAATAAACGCTGTAGATAATTGCCCCAAAACCTGCTTCTCTCATTCCGCATCAGCAAACTACACTCAGAACTTGAGAACTGAAGGCCATGACTCAAAGGAGCTCATTGCTAACCACAAGACTTGAACCCAGTTTGTAAAGGAGGCAGGCAAAAGGAACATCTGGTCTCCATGGGAATGGTGCTCTGGAAGAGTAATCCTTACAAATAAAGTGGGCAGAAAGCAAGCTGCTGCTAAGGTCTCAAAAGCTGATCATCCATTGTGGAGCCCCATGGGTTCTATTTCAATTCGGCAGGACCCCTTCCAACCGCGTATTAACAGATGAATGGATAAACCAGTGTGCGCCTCCGAGGATGAGCATGGCTGGTACAGGGGTGGGGGTGTGGATAATCAATTCCACGGAAACAACAGCCTGGCCTTTGCACAGTTCATCACCTAAGGAAGTCAATTTATCACAAGGAGGGTCTAGGCACTCACACCTGTTTTGTAACAAGTTCTAGTATCTGCAGCATTGCTTTAGAAATGTCTGTTCAACTATGAGTCATGACATTCATTTAATGACCCAATTACCAGTATTTTTTTTTTAATTTTTTTTTTCAACGTTTATTTATTTTTGGGACAGAGAGAGACAGAGCATGAACGGGGGAGGGGCAGAGAGAGAGGGAGACACAGAATCGGAAACAGGCTCCAGGCTCTGAGCCGTCAGCCCAGAGCCCGACGCGGGGCTCAAACTCACGGACCGCGAGATCGTGACCTGGCTGAAGTCGGACGCTCAACCGACTGCGCCACCCAGGCGCCCCAATTACCAGTATTTTTAAAAGAACAGAATAGAAACAGAGTGGAGACGATAAAATAGGGCAGAAGATGGAAGAGTGCATCCCAGTAAGGGTTAAAACTGTCTTATGAAACTAAATTCCCATGTGTCTCCACGTGTCTGCCTGTATACTGAGTTGTGAAGTACAATCATAGCTTCTTCGTGACCAAAAAAAAAAAAACAAAAAAACAGTGTTGAAAACAATGACTTATAAAACCACAGCTTCCATCAGAATGGCACATCCCATTTTAACGAGACCCAAGGACAAACCAAGTCGAGAGAGTCTCAAAAAACACTTGCTCAATCACTACCCAGGCGAACACCTGAGCTAAAGACAGGAAGACCGAGATGAGGAATAGCCTCTGTCAGCAATTCTGGGCCCCACAAGTTGCGCACGTGGTCCTCACCTACTTCCTTCTACAACTTAAGAGAAACTTCCACTGCATGTGCAAAGTCTTCCTAGGAAGGTTAAAAATTACTTCCCCACCCCCCAAAAAAAGTTAACTGAAGACCTGAGTCTTGAAGAATAAGTGGGATTCTGTTAGATGAAGACAGAAAAGAAGGGCCTTCCAAGGAGAAGAAAACCACATGTTTCTAAGACACGGCCACTCTGTGGCCACAAGCTGAGTCCCTAAGCTACTGAATAAGGAAGTGAACTAAGTGGAGAAAGACCCCAGCTTGTACGGGGAAAGGTGACAAGGCAGCAGGGCCTGATCACAGGTGTCAGGGACAAAGTTCAGAGAGATGGGAGCTGGGAGCGGAGGGGAGGCTGGGGAGATGTTGACTGTCGTTAGCCCATCACCCCTCCCCATCCCCCAACTGTCCCAGAAGCACCGCAGTGTGAGCCATCTCCTAGGGACACCTGAGGAAACTGTCTGGAGAAGGAGCCCACAGGTCACACCCCAAAGACAGCATGGGGACAGCACTGGCACAGGAGGTAAATGTTATTAGTGTTGGCAGAAACTCGGGAGCTGAAGTGACAAAAGAGTTCTACTCATGGCTCATCAGGAGTTTGGAGACTCTCCTGCAGATCCCACCCCCTTCCTGGGCACTATGAGGGAGACAAAAGAGACGTATGGTCTGATCCCATCCCCAAAAGGGTTTATCAGCTTGTGCGGGGAGGGGCTAATTACCAATGTGAACCATGTGTAGAATCAATAAGCGAGTGTATGACAACTTTAACAGCATGGAGTTTATGGGGGGTGGGGGGACCAACATTCCCACAAATATTACTGGTATGTTGTTGGAATGTCGGGGAGTTGAGAGGCCCAGCTCCATCTGAGCCATCACAGAAACTGAAAATATTTCGGGGGGGGGGGGTGGGCGGTGGCAGGGGGAAGGGGAATGAATCACCTCTTCAAGCAAAATTACAGAATAGTTTAGAATAATCCTGGTGAATATAAAGTTGTTTTATTTTTCTTTTAGAAATTATCAAACTGCCTTTCATATACTTTTATCCATGTTCTTTCGTGTGTGTGTGTGTGTGTGTTTAATATATCATATGTTCAGTCCCAACCTTCTTTTTCTCCAAAGTCTGCTTCAAATCTCCTCCAAAGTTTGGCCAACATCCTTGTCTCTACAGACCGTGAGCAGTGCGTTTGTTGACTGCCAAAGATTCACCGGGTTCAAAATGTGCTAGCCTGACTTTTAAGTAACCTCTCACCTTAAGCTTTTATGAACATGAACCCTTACACAAAAAAGGGGAGTTCAGGCATGGGTCAGTACTTCCCAAGCTTTGTACTCAAACAGAAGACCTTGTACAGGAACCCGGGCTGTAACCACATGGCTTCTCACTGACTCGGGGACCTGCACGGATGGCATGTGCCTCAGTAAATCAGAAGCAGGCATCATGCTCCTGAACCTCAATCACATTCTGTGACCAAAATATACCATGGTAATTGTACTGAGTGATTCTTGGCAAAATATTTCTTCATTATACACTGTTCCGTTTAAGTTACAAAACGAACAGGCTTCAGCCACACATTTTTTCCCTCATTTAAGTAGGTGTTTTCCTCACCCTCATAAATGTGTAACTCCTACTTCAGCTCAGCTTGCTGCCTGATTCGGGAGCTCCTTTCTCTAAGGCTTGAGGCTACAATAGAAGTTGTTCTGGGGCCCGCAATTAACCAATGATTGCTGAACTTTTCCTTAAATTCTATGATTATTCACAACAAACCTAGTAAGATTTTAGCTGGCAAATTTACGGAAACCTTCAGGAAAAAAATACGAATAGTGTTAGTAGGTATACATTTTATAATTTATACAAATTTACAATTTTTTTGTTATCTAAAGTAGATGGGCACACAGAGGGAGAGGGAGAGCCTAATGTGCCCTGAGCCACTGTGTGCCAAGGCTGACTGGGGCACAAGAACCCCCAGAGTTTGCAGGATCATCCCTGTCTCACAGCTTCCAGGGATTAAACAATTTCACCAAGATCACTAAGGGGCCAAAGGCAGGAGTCCAACCTGGATTTTTTTTCACCATTTTTTTTTTTTTTTTTTTTTTTTAGCATTACATCAAAATTATTTTAAATGTCTCTTTTCAATCTGAAATTATCCTTTTTTTTTTTTAAAGTACAACGTCACGTTCAGACTTTTCTTCTAGACAAATAGCTGTGATCCATGTACTTTTCATAAAGAAAGCACTGAAAAAGTCTTTCTCTGGAGGTATCCTTTTTCCAGGCAGGAAAGGCTTGCACAGTGGGGAATGAAGACAGGAGAAGGAAATGAAAAACTCAACTTTTAAGTTAACTAAGGAGCTGTAAGGTTAGAATGTAATCATTCTATTCCACTTTACAAAGAACATCACACAAAGGAAAAAATCTGTTTTCTTGGTGGCGTAAACGTCATAATCATTAGCCTAAATATCCACTGGAATTTAGAATATACGTCCCCAAGGCTGTGGGGATGGGACATACTGACCAAGACCAGGAGGTGGGGGGTGGAGGGGAGGGCAATCCAGAAACAGAACAACCAAATAGCATCTTCCTGAAGCTGCAACTTCATCTAATGCTAAGTAATTTAATAATTGCTTTAATAAAGACATAGATCATGAAGTAAAATATAAAATTTACATTTCTAAGGTAAAATACAGGAGTCCAACAGTATTTAGCATTTGCATTAAGTAGCTGTAGCTACTACATCCGGCATCCTAGGGAAGATACGCTTTCACTGATTAACCCAGTATGTGTGTACTGAGTAAATATTCTGTTGGACACGGTTACAGGCCTTGAGGATACAACAATAGAACCCCGCCCCCCCCCCAAAAAAATTCCTGCTTTCACGGAGCTTTAATTATAGGGGGGAGGGATGAACAACAAACAAGGAAAGCAAATTGTTATAAGGTGACAAGTATTTTAGCCAAAGAAAAAAGAAGGGCGTAGTAGGCTGTGTGGGGGAGGGGTGCTGTAATTTGAGAAAGGGGAGAAGAGGAAGGCCTCACCGAGTGCTGACATTTACCCAGGCTAGCAGAAGACAGACGACATGGCTTCTGGGAAAAAGGCACTCGAGGCAGAGGAGAGAAAGTGCAAATGCCCCGAGAGGTGGAACAGGCAGGCCAGTGTGGCTGGTACAGAAGGGGTCAAAGAAGGGACAAGGAGCCAGACTGCAGCCCAAAGGGACATTTTAAGGCCACTGGCTTTCGCGTTGAGATTGAAAGTCATGATTAGAGGGTGGTGACTCCAGAAGGCTCATCATGGGCCACATTTCAAGAGGACCACTGTGGCTGCCCTGTGTTGGGCTGTCTGCAGCCAAGTGGAGGCTGGGGGTGGGGGGCGATCGGGCTGCTAGAGGGATCCGGGGGACAGAGGACGCGCGCTGGACTCGGGGGGAGTGATGAGGAATGGCCTGAGTCTGGATACAGTTGGAGGAAGGGCCAAGAGGATTCCCACATGGATGGGCATGAGGGGCAACAGGTCAAGAGGGCCGCAGTGACTTTCATTCTGGAAGAATGGAGAAGGCACGGTTGAAGAGGTTTAGGAGAAGACAAAATACTGGGTTTGAGATGTCTGTTGGACATTAAAGTGGCAATGTCGAGTTGACAGCTGGGGGGAGAAGCCGGCATTCAGGGGAAAGGTGGGCTTGAGGTACAAATGTGCTACTCATCCCTATGAAGGTGGTATTTAACACATAAAATGGATGAGCTCTCCAAGGAAGTAAACAAAAGGAAGAGAGCAGGCCGTGGGCACTCCCAAATGAGGAGGTCAAGCAAATAAGGAGAAGCACACAAAAGAAAGAGAAGGAATAGCCAGTGAATCACATTAAGAGGAAACCAAGAAAACATGCTGCCCTTAAAGCCAATCAAAAAAAATGTATTTCGGGGGCACCTGGGTGGCTCAGTTGGTTCAGCGTCTCACTCCGGGTCAGGTCATGATCTCCCAGTTCCCAAGTACAAGCCCTGCACTGGGCTCTGTGCTGAAAGCATGCAGCCTGCTGGGATCCTCTGGCCCCCTCTCCCTCTCCCCCCCCCCACCTCCCTCCCCCCGCTCAAAAATAAACACTTAAAAAAAAAGTCTATTTCAGGGAGGAGACCGTGAAGTTGCCGAAGGTTTCCGACAGCCCAAATAACGAGGATCCATAGATAAAAGAGCACTGAACTTAGCAACATGGAAGTTTATCCATGAACTTGACCGGAGCGGAGCGGAGCAGGGGTGGCGATAGCCGGGTTGGAGTGAGTTTGAGGATGAGGTCAATGAAACTGAAGATGGCAAACAGAAACCGCTTGCTCTGGTTTGACTATAAAGGGCAACAGAGGAACAAACAGTAGCTAGAAGGATAGAGGAATCCCAAAACGGGTAGTGGTCCCTGGGGTGTGTCCATCTGTCTGTCTGTCTTCAGGAGAAATTGCAGCATTGAATGGGAACAATTGTGCTGTGTGACAGAGAGAGGGGAAAATGCTCACATGTTGTCCTTAAGTAGCCAAAGCAGAAGGACTCTCATGCACAAGAGGAGGACTTGGCCCAAGAGCAACCACCCTGGACTATTAGAGAAACTGGAGAAAAAACCCTTCGAGAACAATATATGGTTACACAGCAGGGCATTAACTCCAGCACAGAACTCTTTGGGAGACTACTTACCACTGTGTCTTCTTATAATTTCCACTTTTCCCCTATAAGTCATGTTGTGTGTGTGTGGCGGAGGTGGGGGGGGGGGGGAAGAAAGGTAAGTGAAGGTCTCTGCTAGGTACCACTTATTTCTAGGGTGTTCTGTTGTGGTTTTGTATGTACCTTGTCAGGCTGTTTTTGATTCATCTGTGATCATCCTATCAATTTTCAATGGAATACATATGCGTGTTACACATACCTATACGTGTGTGAGCGCACGTGTATCCCGTGACTTTACGTACACTTTTCGTGAAGCTCTCTACTCCTTATTAACCTTTACTACCATGCGTTTTCCTGGTTTATGATTGTCTGTGTATAATGCTTCCTTTCACTGGTCACTCCGCCTTCCAGGAATGGCTACAGACGACATGAAAATACTTTCATTCTCTCCACCCAGAATTCCTTTTCATTGGCTTTCATCATACGAACTTTCAGCTTTTGTCGTTCCCAACCCATAGACTCTGCAACTCTTGAGCCCATCCGCACATCTCCATTTTAGAAGCCCTGCCCTAACAATTCTGCCACCATAGAGATGTGTCATGGTCAAGTACAAAAACAGGATAAGGATTATTTTCACTTTCCAGTGTTGTCCTAAAGATAGCCAGGATTTTTAAACCTTTATTTAAGTCTTAGGAACGCCCTGGACCAACTTCTTCCTGGCGTTATCTGTAGCACCTACCACATCCCTTTCCTACAGTGAAATGATAACTCAGTCTATCACTGTATAAGTGTTTATTTTTCCAAAAGTGCCTTGCATTACCTTGGCACTTAAGTAAAACCCATCTGCTGTTTTTCTGTTCCCTTCCATGCCTCCCTCTCATAAGTTACAGAACTAACAAATCCTAGACAGTCTTCTATCGGGATAGGATGGCAGGGGGCAGGGTGGGGGGAACCGCTTCATCTAAGGCTAAACCAGGAAGATTGGCAGATGAAGTCTTATCAGAGCTGTCTTGTCAGCAGAGGTTAGGGCAGCACACGTACACCTAAAATTCTCTCTGGTAATAAGTCAGTGCGAATGATGGCCACCAAATGAGTATACGACTTTGAATTTCACCAAGATACAAGAAAGACAAGTCTTTGTCTGGTCTCCGACTAGAGCTTTGACAAGTAGGTAAGCAAATGAAAGAAAGGATGGAAGGAGGGAGGGTAACAGATGCGTGTAAGAGGTGTGTGTGTAAGCAAATATACATACACCTACAAACATATGTATACACATATACGCCTCCATCATTTACAAAGATAGGACGGCATATACCAAAGTATTTCCAATGAAAGAAACAGGTGGTATAAGGAAGGGACTAACAGGATACGTGGCATCGCATCCCAGCTCAGCAATTAACCATCGCAGTGACTTTGGACAAGCCACGTCAGTTCCGTGGCTTCCCAAAGCTTTCCCATTTGAAAATCCTCTAAGGTCCCTTCTCAACCTGACAACACTCTGAGCTATAAATAGCTGACAGTAGTATACGATATATTCCTGGGATACTGACATTACAGCTCTTACCATTTGTAAGCCTGTTTTAGATAGGGCTGAGTAATAAAGACACTCACCCTGCCATTATCAGAATTCAAACTATCACAAACGCGATGTTTAGCACTTGTGTGCGTCAACAGTCTGAAAGTCAGGATTGTTGCATTACTCCTACATTTCCCTGCTTTAAAATTTTGTTGCTATTACTTTTCAAATCCACACCTTTTTTTTTTTTTTTTTTTGATCCCTCCTAATAAAGCCGTCTTTATCTTGGCCCTTACCTTAAGATACGACACTTAATTTCAAATAAAAAATGCAGGCTAACGCTTCAATGTTTTTCTTTTAATATCCAAAAAGATCTTATTCTGAATGAGCCATGAACACCATTGTTTTTAAATCTCACAGTAGAGTTGAGGGGTCTCACTCACCCAGTTTATCATCTCCACACAAATGAATCTTTCAAAGTGGGCCAAACCCAGAGGTGCACACAGGCATGGAAAAGCGTCCCACCCGAAATGGAAGGAGCCCATGCTTCTCCTTCTCCACCTTCCCTCCCGCCGTTCCTCCCACATCCTTCTGACATCTGTGGTAAAAAGTGGTT
Source organism: Leopardus geoffroyi (assembly GCF_018350155.1). Classification (NCBI taxonomy): domain Eukaryota; kingdom Metazoa; phylum Chordata; class Mammalia; order Carnivora; family Felidae; genus Leopardus; species Leopardus geoffroyi. The sequence continues at coordinate 139,797,961 of NC_059332.1, read as the reverse complement.
ATAGCGACCCTGCACTGACTTTAAATCTCTGAAAGGAGGGAATGTGTCTCTTCTCAAACACAATTAGAGACCACCAAGACAGAAATATCTACTTTACTTAGGGGTTAAATGAGGGACCGCTTGGGAAGGATCGTCTCTTGGCAAGGGACCTAGCCCCTATCTTCCGCTTCTAGGCATCCCTGAGCAGGCCCGGCCTGAGGAGTGGGCTTTGCAGCTCACTCCCTCTGCACTGAGACACTGAAGGAAGACCGTTATCTGCTTGCATTCAAAACCCTATTTACTGGGGCGCCTGGGTGGCGCAGTCGGTTGAGCGTCCGACTTCAGCCAGGTCACGATCTCGCGGTCCGTGAGTTCGAGCCCCGCGTCGGGCTCTGGGCTGATGGCTCAGAGCCTGGAGCCTGTTTCCGATTCTGTGTCTCCCTCTCTCTCTCTGCCCCTCCCCCGTTCATGCTCTGTCTCTCTCTGTCCCAAAAATAAATAAACGTTGAAAAAAAAAAAAAAAAAAAAACCCTATTTACTGTCTGGCTAGTTTGGATCGGAGGCATGGGGCGGGGGGGGGGGGGGGGGGGGGGGCGCTCCAGGAGACTTCAGTTTCTGTCTACAAGCTCCGGTGAAAATCAAAGCAGTTGACAAATGTTCATCTGACTAGAGGAGAAGACGGTGCTCCGTCCCGGTTCTAAATGTTTGCCAGCTCTGCCAGAGCAGCCCTTGCCGGATCCAAAGGAAAAGTAAGAAATGTTACCAACGTTTCTATGAACTCGAACCTACCTGAACTGTACTCACCACGACCCCATCCCCAAAAGACATTTCAGCCAAGGAACTGAAGGAATGGACAACGAACGATATATCCACAGGGAAGAAACACACTGAAGACGCACACTGCCTATCCTAAAATAACTCATAGCCCCGTTATACTGAAAGTAAGCAAAAACTCTGGAATCCCTAAGTGTGACAGAGGGCCACGGTGAAATACTTCAACGTGTTAAGAAAAACCCCAGCGGCTGTTCAGCAATACCCTTACTTTCCAGAAATTCTATAAATAATCTTCCAAGTTACAATGACTTCAAAAAAGCTTCCTATTTCTGTCTCTCCACCTACCAATTTTCTGAGAATTACATGCTTGGCCAAATTAACGTAAAGCTGAGAAAGTACTATGCCAAGCCAGGGTTCCTCAATCCCCGCTGATAAGCTCGGGATTCAGACAGACACTTAATGAATGGACAGCTTCTGAGGGATTGGAACACGGATCAATCATCCCACCTGAACTAGGTACCGCCCCCCCCACCCCCCAACACACACACGCACGTGGATTGCACAGGATTTCATTCCCTTTTTCAGAAAGTTCAAGACAAAAGGACAAACATCAATAAACAGTGAACATCAAATTACAAGTTTGAAAAGAAACTCTTAAACCAAGTAGCTCACTCGGCTCAAAACTAAGGCCTGATGAAGTTATATAATAACCAGAAAACTACAAAATACAATCCCTGAGACAGTTTCATTTCCCTTTGTGCCCTAAAAGAATTAACTGGTAAAAAAAAAAAAAAAAAAAGATAATAGTCATTAATGCTTTTACCATAACCACACTGAGAAATGATACTTTTTTGAAATATCAGGAAACATAAATCCATACAATATATACTATTAGCTTTTGGAGAATTAATTAGTAAAATGGGATAGGCAACTATCATAAACCCCCAGTAGGCATCAGAAAGCATATACATACTCAAATTTGAGAGTCATACGGTCTTAGAGCAGCCTAAGTACAAAATAACGTCAAACAAAGAAAAAGGGTCAGCGCACAATGAAATATTCCCAAAAGGACTGCTTCGAGAAACATTTGTATCTCACATATAAAAGTAAGTCTCAACTCCAGAAAGGGGGGGGGGGGGGGGGAATAAGCATTTATAACCTTACCTTTGCCAAAACTCTGGATGTAGCCAGGGTTTCTCAGGCTCTTTCAATTAGTAGAAAAAGTTTCACAAAGTCAGGGTTGATGCACAAATCCACAAACTCTCTCTGCGTTCTGCCCATGGCAAGGCAGGAAACAGCGTTGAACACTTCAAAATGCTCGGCCGTTAAGAGCTAAAAACGGATCCTGTGCAATGCTGGATGTATTTTTGTCTGCGAGCTACACACCCTCATCATGTTCAATTTTTTCCATTGGTGGAGGAGTATGATGCAGACTTAACCAGAAAGTGGTTTTCCACGGGCCGCCTGAAGTGATTAGCCGGGACAGCCAGCCATCACGCCGGGGAGCCGCCAGGCTCACCCATGACTGGGCTGCTGTTGGACCCACATTCCAGAATTACCACCAAAGTTCCATAGGAGCGCGGCCCCGGAGTGCGCTGAATAAAGGTTTACTCACTTGAAGGGAGGCTCGCTGCTTTTTTAAGCCTTTCCGCAGTGAGAATACACACCTACCATCCTTGTGTTTAGAGCGGTAGTAAACATTCTATCTCCCAAGCCACAGCTGGAATGTTACGGTCATAAAAGCCCTGCTTCAAGAGCAGCCCTTCAGAATAATTTTGCAATTTGCAAAATATCGGGTCTACACTGTGTGCCAGAGTTATTTCATTTTTTAAAAAATTTTTTTTAATGTTTATTTATTTTTGAGACAGAGAGAGACATGGCATGAACGAGGGAGAGTCAGAGAGAGAGGGAGACACAGAGTCTGAAACAGGCTCCAGGCTCTGAGCTGTCAGCACAGAGCCCGACGCGGGGCTCGAACTCACGGACTGTGAGATCATGACCTGAGCTGAAGCCGGATGGTCAACCGGCTGAGCCACCCAGGCGCCCCCAGAGTTATTTCATTTTTAAGGTAGCTGAGCTCCAGTGCCCTGCCCTGGAAGTACTCCTTATCCCAAAAGGTCACTATTTGACGAAAGATAAGCAATAACCTGACTTTCAAAAAAAGCGACACACCAGACGTTCACGTGTTTTCAAGTCTTGCTGTGTCTTTGATGAAAAAAAGATTCGGTTTATACTTCGGTTTAAAGTATACCCAAAAGGTAGACCAACATTTTCAGAGATTATTTTACGTTCATTATTGGCAAAGGCGTGCTGAAAGGGAGAACAGGATTACATCCGGGTACTTTCAAATTTTTGAAATTACCTTCTATAGAAAACAGTTTAAGCCAAAGTTTTCAAGCTCTCCTGGACAAACATGTGACAAACAGCTTTTTGAGGTAATATTTTCATTATTTTTAAACTGTGAATGGGGCGCCTGGGTGGCTCAGTTGGTTAAGTGTCTGACTTCGGCTCAGGTCATGATCTTGTGGTCCGTGACTTCGAGCCCCGCATCAGGCTGTGTGCTAACAGCTCAGAGCCTGGAGCCTGCCTCAGATTCTGTCTCCCTCTCTCTGCCCCTCCCTACCCGCGCCCCGCCCCATCTCTCAAAATAAATAAATGTTAAAAAAATAAATAAATAAAATGTGAATGGATCAGTGGGGCACCTGGGTGGCTCAGTCAGTTAAGAGTCCAGCTCTTGATTTGGGCTCAGGTCATGATCTCACGGGCTGTTGAGTTTGAGCCCCGCATCAGGCTCTGGGCTGACAGCTGAGCCCCAGCTTGGGATTCTGTCTCCCTCTTTCTCTGCCCCTCCCCCACTTGTGCTCCCTTGCGCTCTCTCTCAAACGAAATAAAGTTTAAAATGTGAATGGATCTATGTATGAAACTGACAAGATTCTTGCTTCACATTCAAGACCAGATTGTACTACAGACATACAAGCTTTTAATTCCCTATCTTGCGTGAAAAATAAATTACATATGCGTACACACATCTACACGTAAGAGTACATGAACACACAATTTTTTTCCCATACAGGTTCCATGTAGTTAATACACGCTTGAGGGGCGCCTGGGTGGCTCAGTCGGTTGAGCGTCCGACTTCGGCTCAGGTCATGATCTCATGGCTCGTGAGTTCGAGCCCCGTGTCGGGCTCTGTGCTGACAGCTCAGAGCCTGGAGCCTGCTTCTGCTTCTGTGTCTCCCTCTCTCTCTGCCCCTAACCCACTCGCATTCTGTCTCTGTCAAAAATAAATAACCATTAAAAAAAAATACATGCTTGAAGGTACACTTTCTAATCTTAATTAGCAAATAATAAGGACCATTATATAAGGTCACCTGTCCAATAGTTACAAAAACCAGTCTAACCTCCACAAAACTCTATTAGTGAACACAGAACCAAAGACTGTTTAGTGCGGGCATGGCACACCTGAAAGACGCCTGTACCCAATCCCCTCACTTTACGGACAAGAAATGGAGGCCTTGAGTGACTTTCCAAGGTCCCAGAGCTGGCCAGCAGCAGGCAGCAGAGCCAGGACATGCCAGTCGAGTAACCACAACCTCCAGGACCGAAGTCAGAAAAGTCACCACGGAAGCCAAGTCACATAACAGAAAACATGGGAATTCCCAAAATGTTAAGTTGACGTGTGTGTGCGTGCGTACGTGCTGAAAAATAGCCTGGGTCGGGCCCCTGGCTGGCTAAGTTGGTAAAGCATGCAACTCTGAATCCCAGGATCGTGAGTTCGAGCCCCACGCTGGGCATGGAGCCCACTATAAAAAAAAAAAAAAAAAACCGCCCTGGGTAAACCCAGAAGAAGAAAGAATGCAAGTCATGGAACAGCATTGTTTCTGTTGCTAAAATAAAAGGAAAATGAAGTATCATCGGCCAGCGTAAAAGAAACAGTCTCTTGAGAGGGAAGAAGGAAGTGTAAGAAGATGTGCTTCTCAATGTGAAAAATGTATCAGAAAGACAACCAACTGTGTGGAAATACTTGCATGCCTGTATTGTAAGACCTGCCTCTAGATTTTAAGCCAATTCTAACCTTTTCGAACACGTTACATGCAGGTCTGTTTATGCCAGAATTGCCTGTAGGAATGAATGATCTCCAACATTCCCCAGACATCTCCAATGGATTTGCATTGCCTGGTTCCCTTTTTTAATCACCAGGTAACTTTAGTTCTATGGATGTACAATGTCACTTGGGGGTTAAAGAGTTTAAGCTTTGCCCAACTACAATAAAATACTCTCAACTTAGTACTCTGCCCTAAAATGATGAAAGCCAGCACATCTCCAAATCATACAAGCAGACTTTACCTTTCTAATGCTTCGTCCTGAGATAACAACATAACGGGACCTATGTGTTAACAAGCATCTAAGGTTAAATTCCTTGGCAAAGAGCTCCAAGAATTACATATATTACTACCTAGAGAGGTATTGTGTCCTCGAACGTACAATGCAAAAGGACATATAGGAAAGTAATATAGCAAAATGTTAACAATTACAGAATTCAAGCGGTGGTAATATTCACTGTACAATTCTTTCAACTTTCTATATGTTTGCAAATTCTCCTAATAAAAAGTTGGGGGGAAATGACAGATGGACACACACAAAGTCAAATTCACACAAACAGAAAAGTGGCTGCCGGGGGCGGGGGGTGGGGGGTAGGGTGGGGAGGAGGAGGGGTTGGTAAAAAACTGTTGTTACAGATGAGTAATCTCTGAGGATCCAACGTGAAACGTGGTGGCCACAGTTGCTAACACTACACCGTATAACTGAAATTTGCTGATAGAGTAGAACTTAAATGTTCTCTCTCTGACACACACACAGGATAAACAGTGAAGTGACAGGTGTTCTTTTTTTTCTTATTTTTGTGTGTGTGTGTGTGGTTTTATTTATTCTTCGAGAGGGCGATAGCAAGCAGGGGAGGGGCAGAGAGAAAAGGAGACAGACCCAAGCAGGCTCTGTGCTGTCGGCGTGGAGCCCCACGTGGGGCTCTGACTCACAAGCCGTGAGACTGAGTCAGATGTTCAACCGACTGAGCCACCCAGGGCTCCCTTTTTTTGAGAGAGAGAGAGCAAGCGGGGGAGGGGCGGCATACGGTCTTCGTTAACTGGATGGGGAGATTCCTTTCCCCAGTGCATGCATACATCACACCAAATCACCACAATGTACACTAACTATCTTTCCATTTTATATGTCAACTACACCTCCAAAAGGTGACATTTTTAAAACTATCACATCTTTGGGGCGCCTGGGTGGTTCAGGTGGTTAAGTGTCCAACTTCGGCTCAGGTCATTATCTAGCGGTTCGTGGGTTTGAGGCTCGCGTCGGGCTCTGTGCTGACAGATCAGTCTGGAGCCTGCTCCGGATGCTGGGTCTCCCTCTCTCTCTCTGCCCCTCCCCTGCTTGCGCTCTCTCTCAAAAATAAACATTGTTTTAATTAAAAAAAAAAAAAACATACTCTTTATTAAGTGAAAATAAAGAGCAAAATCAAATTTTAACTTTTTTTAGAGTAAACTGGAGGTGCCCACAAAACCAACAGTCAATTTTAAGCTAATTCAAAATGCAATAGTAGCATGCTATGTATTGCTTTAAAGCCACAGCAAACCTAAAGTTCATAATACAAGCTTTTTCTAAGTGGTTCAAAGGTACCAAATACGCAAGACACATTTTAATGCAGTCAACTCTCATGAAAATAAGGAATAAATATTTATAAAGTCCAAGTGGCACCTTATATTACATAATAAGCAAGTCTCAAGAATTTAACCAAATGACCAGTTATTTACTTTTGGGAGATGTGAGCAAATGTGAAATAACAGAAAAACTAAGATTTAAAACAAATTCGTAATAAATTTTTCCTTTACATGGACTTTTTTCTATAAGTCATTATATCCAAATTAAATACACTTTGATAACTGACAATTATTGATAATGTATAAACCCCTAAAGTTTAAAATTAAATGGAATGCTTTATAGTAAGAGGCATGATTTTCATATAAACGTAAAAATCTGTACAAAAAAATGCTACCAGGGTGCCTGGGTAGCTCTGTAATTAAGCGTCTGACTTCAGCTCAGGTCATGATTTCATGGTTCGTGGGTTCAAGCCCCACATCAGGCTCTGAGCTAACAGCTCAGAGCCCAGAGCCTGCTTCAGTTCAGATTCTGTGTCTCTTTCTCTCTCTGCCCCTCCCCACCCTGTGTTTTCTCTCCGTGCCCCCCCCCCCCCGCCTCAAAGATAAATAAATAAACATTTTTTAAAAATCATGCTACCAAAAATAAAACCATACTCATTCATGAGCTTCCGCGAAGGTAACCTAAGAATTTTCAGTAGGAATAAACCATTTAGAGAACACACTTACAAATACTACACACATCTGTTTACAACATTTTTGAAGGGTTCTATTGGAACATTTAAGAAAGTGTAAGGAATCTGTCCAGAATTCGATGTAGTCAATTAAAAAGTGTTCTATTCAGCCTCCCACACCATGGGCACAGTACTTCCTTTTTACGGACTAAAGTGAAATCGTTCATGCTGAAAGGTTCCTAATCAGTTTAATTCAGAGAGTAATTGGATCTGAGTTTTCTAAGAGACCACAGAGGTCATCCAGCAGGTCCTATCTTCCTTCTAATTTGAGAACCTCCTACGGTATCCTGACAGATGGGCCACCCTCTTCCACCCAAATACACCGAGTGATGGCAAGTCCCATCTCCATTAGGGGGTTAAACACCAACTGATGGATTGCAACTCCTTCCAGGGACTTGAAACCAGTCATCCTCAAAATTCCACTAATTAAGTTAGTCTTTCTGTCCTTATCAACACACACCCTACACCGCTCTCCCTCCCAACTGCCCTTACAAACAATAGAAGTCCAATGTCATGGCTCTTCCCCTGTTCTCTCTCTCTCTCTTTTAGTTTATCTGCACAATGTTGCCAGAAGCACCCTTGTAAAATAGAATGGACCAACAAAACCAGATTGCGTCTTTCACTAAAAATCAAATCCACACACACAGAAGAGAGTCCTAGGATTTCAGTCTGTGCCTCGGTGGGCTACGAGGGCAGTACCCTTGGTAACCACCCCCCCAGAGTCAACGAGGTTACAGGCCCTCATCTGTTTGGTGCCACAAAGTCTGGGAAGCGTTGGGGGAGGGACCCACTAGGGAAGGCAGAATGGAACCTCGTTCCACAGCCCACACACATGTGCAAATTACACACTGCTCCCATTTCACCCAACCAGGAGTCCTGACGACCAATCGTGGGGAAGACGAGCAAGTTTGCTGCTGAAAAAAGACGAAATGGCCTAAAATAGAAGCCAAAGAGTTCGGTTTGAACACAGAGGGGAAATCTTACTGCCCCGCTCAGGAATCACACACACACCTTCAGCGCCCTTTAAAATGCATGCAATGATGGAGGCCAGAGGGCTATACTCCTAAGAAACAGAAGCCGTCTGTTTGCAAATTAGGTTTCTACGAGTATTCTTCAGCGCACACACAAAACATGTTCTGTTCTACCTTTCTGGAAACATGAGACTCTACAGAAACGTCTTTAGGTTTTCCACCACTAATACAGAGGGAGATAGAACTTTTCCAGCTTTCTCCTAATTCTACTAGAAGAAAAACAACCTAAGTAAAGGAAAACTGGTAACTGGCACGCGGTATCGGGGAGACTGCACGGCGGGGTCACTACCGTAGCAAACGGGCCCACGCGTGCCCCTCCAACTGGGCAGCAGCCACCTCCCCAGCTGTCCTTTGCCACCTGGGATGCACACCGCCGTGCTGCCCGGTGAAACCGCGTTTTAGAGGAACACTGAACACGTTGCTTTTAGCTAAAATTTTCACTTCCTCCAGGTAGGCAACTGGGCCACCTGGTGGCTCAGTCAGTGGGGCGTTTGGCTCTTGATTTCAGTTTAGGTCGTGATCTTGCAGTTTGTGAAATCGAGCCCAGCATCGAGGCTCTGCTCTGACACCACGGAGGTTGCCTGGGATTCTCCCTCCCTCTCTCTGCCCCTCCCCTGCTCTCTCTCTCTCTCTCTCCCAAAATTAATAGGTAAACATTTAAAATAACAGTAATAAAAAATAAAGGTAGGCAACTAACCTAAATATCCTTAAGACCCTTGTCAGGGACGCATTTTGCAAGCCCAACAAAGCTCACCCACAGCCCAGAAGCAGCCAGAAGCCCACCAGTTTGCAACCTCTGATTCATATGATAAACACAAACAGGAAGATTTTAAATCCTGAAAGATGTTTTAAAAGAAAGCAATCAGCAGTCCCAACTCTCTGACTTCAGAAAGCTAAATCCTGGGTCTCCAGGGACGTATGGCTCCATACAACCAACCGGCCCAGATGACCAGATGTGCACGCAGGATTCTGGACGGGGCCATTTATACCGAAGAGGCGTTGGAACGGGACATACAGGCCATGGCAGCCCCCTTCCTGGGGAGCGAGGAATCCTTTCTCCAGGAATCTTGATCTACAGTCCAGCAGCCTCTGGACCCATATCTGCCCTGGGAAGTTCACTACTGCACAGGCCGCCCCGCCCGTTTTTCCCCAGCTCCTAAGTTTCCTTCTACTCACTGGCCCTAGCGTCTCACTGCCCCTGCTCGCTGCACACATGACTCACTCTCAAGGGCAATATTATGCTCCCCACTAAACAATATTTTCGGGGCGCCTGGGTCAGTCGGTTGAGCAGCCAACTTTGGCTCAAGTCATGATCTCACGGTTCATGGATTCAAGCCCTGCATCAGTCTCTGTGCTGACAGAACCTGCTTTGGATTCTGTGTCTCTCTCTCTCTGCCCCTCCCTAGCTCACGCTCTGTCTCTGTTTCCTTCTCTGCCCAAAATTAATAAACATTAAAAAATTAAAAAACTAAAAATAAAAAATAAACTTAATATTTTCTATGCTAAATATTCGGTTCCCTTCATGATCATGAATAGGACACTGTTTTGTTTTGTTTTTTTAGGTTTACTTATTTATTTTGAGAGAGAGAGCATGCAAGCAGGAGAGAGGAGAGAGAATCCCAAGCAGACTCTGTGCTGTGAGTGCAGAGCCCGATGCCGGGATCCAGGTCATAAACCACGAGATCATGATCTGAGCTGAAATCAAGAGTCAGATGCTTAACCGACTGAGCCACCCAGGTGCCCCAGGACACTATTTCTAAACACTCCTGGTGCACCTGGGTGGCTCAGTCGGTTAAGCATCCAACTCTTGGTTTGGGCCACCCATTGGGCTCTGCATTGACAATGTGGAGCCTACTTGGGATTCTCTCTCTCCCCATCTCTCTGCTGCTCCTTTGTTCTCTCTCACACACACACACACACACACACACACACACACACACACACACACTCTAAATTAATTAATTAATGTAAAAAATAAACAAATAGGGGTGTCTGGATGGCACCGGCTCAGGTCATGATCTCGCGGCTTGTGGGTTCGAGCCCCACACCGGGCTCTGTGCTGACAGCTCAGAGCCTGGAGCGTGCTTTGGATTCTATGTCTGCCTCTCTCTCTGCCCCTCCCCACACCCACACTCTGTCTCTCTCTCAAAAATAAACATCAAATTTTTTTCTAAATAAATAAACAAACACTCCTAACCATTCCTAACCATGATCACTGTTGTCCAGATAGTAACATCCTTCTTAGATCTAAGGTGTAAAAAGGAACAAAGTAGGAAATGAAAAATCACGAAGCCCTGTGCCCGAATGTTACATGTATTTTCATATTTAATTCCCATAGCAATCTTTTTTGATTTGTATTATCAGCACTACTTTGCACATGGAGAAACTGAAGTTAGGCACAGTCGAGTCATTTGCTGAGGGTCACGAAACAAGCACAACTAGAGAACTCAAACCAAGTCAGTCTGGCACCAAAGAGAAAACAATATTGCTAGCCATAAGGAAAATGGCATATTTGTGATTTATCGCTATGATAACTAAAGTTATTAATAATTGTAATTAAGCCTTTTCTTTCTGTTGACTCAGGGATGTTAACATGTGAAGCAAATGCTCAAAGTCCTGTCTCCACTTTATGAGCAGAATCCAAATACATTATTTTCTTTTTTATTTTTAATTTTTTTTTCAACGTTTATTTATTTTTGGGACAGAGAGAGAGAGAGCATGAACGGGGGAGGGGCAGAGAGAGAGGGAGACACAGAATCGGAAACAGGCTCCAGGCTCTGAGCCATCAGCCCAGAGCCCGACGCGGGGCTCGAACTCACGGACCGCGAGATCGTGACCTGGCTGAAGTCGGACGCTTAACCGACTGCGCCACCCAGGCGCCCCAAATACATTATTTTCAAATCCAGTTGATGTACCTAATATATAAAATCCTGAGTATACACTAAAAAGCAGAAATTTTTTTTAAGTTTTTTACATTTTATTTATTTTTGATAGAGAGAGACAGAGCACGAGTGGGGGAGGGGCAGAGAGAGAGGGAGACACAGAATCCGAAGCAGGCTCCAGGCTCTGAGCTGTCAGCACAGAGCCCGACGTGGGGCTCAAACTCATGGACCGCGAGATCATGACCTGAGCTGAAGTCTGACACTTAACTGACTGAGCCACTCAGCCACCCCTAAAATAGCAGGAACCTATATAACACATATAGTAACATCCTTAATCACAATCACACGAGGAAAATGCTCTTATTACCCCCATTTTATAGAAGAAGAAACTGAGGCACCAAACTTAAATAACCTGCCCAAGGTCACTGAGCCAGCAAATGTCAGAGACAAGATTCAAAAAACTCAGCAGGCAATCTGTCTCCAAAAAAAAAAAAAAAAATCTAAACCTTAGGCTTTTCAAGTAGGTGTATTTCAGTCCTGGCATCTGCACTTGAGTAAAGCATAAATGAAACAGTCTCAAAGGCTAATCAGATATTCCTTTTAAATATTCTAACGTAGGAGCACCGAGGTGGTTCAGTTGATTATGTGTCCGACTCTTGATTTTGGCTCAGGTCATGATCTCACGGTTTATGAGTTCAAGCCCTGCATCAGGCTCTGTGCTAACAGCATGGAGCCTGCTTGGGATTCTCTCTCTCCCTCTCTCTGCCTCTCTCCTCCCCCAAATAAGTAGGTAAGTAAGCAAATAAATAAATAAATACATAAATACATAAATATTCTAATATAGAAAATATAAAGGTCAGTTAACACAAAAGTTACCAAACATCATCTAAATTCCTAACTTTAAAGCACCAGTTTTTAAAATTTACTTATTTTGGGGCGCCTGGGTGGCGCAGTCGGTTGAGCGTCCGACTTCAGCCAGGTCACGATCTCGCGGTCCGTGAGTTCGAGCCCCGCGTCGGGCTCTGGGCTGATGGCTCAGAGCCTGGAGCCTGTTTCCGATTCTGTGTCTCCCTCTCTCTCTGCCCCTCCCCCGTTCATGCTCTCTCTCTCTCTGTCCCAAAAATAAATAAACGTAAAAAAAAAAAATTTTACTTATTTTGAGAGAGTGTACACAAGCAGGAGAGGGACAAAGAGAGGGGGAGAGAGAATCCCAAGCAGGCTCCTCACTGCCAGCACAGAGCCCAATGCAGGGCTCGATCCCACAGACCGTGAGATCAAGACCTGAGCAGAAATCAAGAGTTGGACACTTAACCAACTGAGCCACCCAGATGCCCCCAAATTCCTAACTTTAAAAGTGCTCTAATTGCAAATAAACTCAAAACACTACAAAACTTCCTTTTTATGCAGAAGATAATGTTAAACTTGGCAATTCTGTGAGAGAACAATTCACATTTAAAAACAGCTCCTGGGGCGCCTAGGTGGCTCAGCTGCTTAAGCATCTGACTCTTGATTTCGGTTCAGATCATGATCCCAGGGCTGTGAGTTCGAGCCCCGCATCGGGCTCCATGCTGACAGCACAGAGTCTGCTTGGGATTCCCTCTCTCTTCCCCTTCCCTGCTCACGCATGCACACATACACTCTCTGCCTTAAAATAAACTTTAAAATAAAAATAGCTACCAAGTAGACAAAGTGGATCTTCAAAATCTCCTCCAGTGCCAACAACTTTCTCATCGTATGACACTGAGTGACTTACACAGTGAGCCACACTTCACAGCTGAGCTCATCATATAATTCGGGCAGAAAGCGTCTGCTGTGCACTAGACACGGTCTGAGCCGTGGAGCTACGTGGCGAGCAAGACCGACAAGGGTTCTGACCTCATGGAGCTTCCGCTCCGGTGACAAGAAGGCTCAACAGCAAGCAGGTAAATACACGAGACAGAAAACTATCACGCACGACAAGCACTTTGCAGGGAAATAAAATAGGTGGCCACTTTAGATTGGGTGGACAGAGACGATCTCTCAGAGGCAACACCTTGAGTTGAGATCCAAACGGTGTGAAGCGGCACCGGAAGGACGGGACCAGCTGCCTCTGACAGAGCTGGTGCTCGTGTCTGTGAATTTCAGCCAAGTTAAGCATGAACTGTAGACCCCGCCAGCGTGTCCGGGGAAGGACCGGCAGCCACTCCAAACGCTGCTCTGGGAACTGTTCAGTTTTCTGCTTTAGTACTTATGCTGAAACACCAAGACATCGACCAGTAAAACACCCCAGGCAGAATGGAAGAGCCTTAGCACAACGGGAACCTCCCCTCCCCTCAGTGGCTTCATGTCCAACTTTCCTGAGCTCACCTGATCTTACGACTCCAGCTACGAATTATATACTCCAGATCTGTTCTCCAGCAGGCTAGCCTGTTTCGTTGGGAGTTCAAGTGGGTGCTGTATCTATCTGACACGTAAAGAGACGGAACTGAACACCTGCCAGGCTGCAACTTTGCCACCTAAGTTCCCAGAGAGGATGGGGATACGGAATCCCAGAGAGAGAGACAGGATCATCCAGTGCATCAAATTAAAGTGTGTTTATAATGCACCACTGCCCACAGGAAATCCAATTTCCAACCGGAACGTGAGGAATCCACTTTGGCTCTCCCCTCCCAGGTCCACACACAAAGAGTACTTAACAGAGCTCCACGGGAAAGAGACCTACAACTGACATACATGGACACTTTCGAGGGGCACAAGTGCCTTGAACTTACCACTGGAAGGAGGGTGAACGACACTTAGTGTTAATCATTCATTCATCCAGAATGAGCTGGCTGAAGAGGTTCCTTTGTAATTCAAGCACAGAGCCCTGGCAAGGGAAACAAAAAGAGGTGATGAGAAACAATTTATTATAATTTGTAATTGGGCTTGATATAAAAAGGGAGCAACTAGAAAAAAAAAAACAACCAAAAACAACTCAAAAGTGAAGTGGTTAACGATAAAGCAGATAGGAAGGTCTTCCCACAACCTGATTGGAGAAGCAGATTTGCTAGAACTCCACATGGCAAGCCATTTTAGAGATAGATGGAGAGAGAGGGGAGAAAGAGCAGACAGAAGAAGAAAAACAGACGGATGGACAGACAGATGTATGACCAGATAGCCAGATAAAGCCTACTGTGATCAAACCACAACTCCAGGGCTGGGGGCAGAGTAGTAAAAGAGAAAGGTCTCTGCTCTCAATGAACTTCATTCAAGTAGAAGAAAGCATCCAAAACAAATGAACAAACACGAAATATATCTAGAGTGATATGTACAATGCAGACATCTAAACAGGATGAAGTAGCTAATTTAAATTGGAAGGTCAGGAAGTGGCTCTCTGAGAAGGCAACTAGGCTGCAATCTCAGTGCTATTTCAAGGTGAGGGAAACAGTCTGCCAGGCAGAGGGACCAGTCAAGACCTTAATAAGAACCAGCGGGTCAGAGACAGTCATCACGGGCTGTGGGGCAGAATCCAAATGCAAGTGGGTTGAATCAAAGAATGAGAGTTGAGTTACTTATGAAGCAGGTGGTTTCTGGGTCCTCTCTTATTGTGGAGAATACTACCTTCTTCTGTTGTTTGATGCACTGCCCAAGGATATATTAAAATTCATGGCCCTATTAGTCAACATACCAGAAAGTACTTCTCTTTTCTTTCATTTTTTTAAAAATGTTAAACAGATTGCTTTCAGAGAGTGAGACTTGTCTTCTTACAAGATATTTCACCTCAGCTATGGTCGTAAAATACTACATTATGCTAATAATTGTGTACTGTGAGTTACAGCCTTCATAAAGAATGCAGGCTTTGGAACCAAAAGATTGGGGTTCACCCCCCGCCCCCAGCTTCCCCATTACCACCTGAGCAAGCCTAGCCTGGTTATTTCAATTGCCTGAGCCTCTGGTTTCTTCAACTATAAAGTGGAAATATTATCTGCTTTGCAGGGTTATTCTAAGTATTTAATGGGATCATGCACATAAAATACTCAATTAAGGGGCTGAAACATGAAATGCTCAATCGAAGTGACAATAAAGAACTTCCACTGTAAACAGTTGCTACTGGGAACGGTGCAATTATCACAACGATTCAAGCTATAGAAACACACCCCTATAACTGGACACAGGAGAGATAACAATTTTCATTTATAGGTTCTTTGAATATCTTATGGGTGGACTCTAAAAACCAGCCCAAACTCTTGCCCTTTACAGGTGAGAATTTAAAGGGAAGAGGTAGGCTGACGTGCCCAAACTAACCTAACTGGTTCAGAGAAAATTTATAGAAATCTGATATATTCGGTCAAGAATGCCTGCTTCGTAAGGTAAATCCTATATAAACATAACTTTTTTCATTTTTATTTAAGTAATGTCTACGCTCATCATGGGGCTCAAAGTCATGTGATCAGCAGTCACATGCTCTACCGACAGAGCCAGCCAAGCATCCCAAATTCTTAATTCACTGTGGAATTAACCCAGTATGGACAAGAAAGTATCTTTAAATGGTAAGAATGGAAAATTGAACAAGCTTCAGCGGACTCCATCTAAATAGATTAGACTGACAATTTTTTAAAGCCAAGAACTGTCATATTTTACTAGATGGTTATTTACTAACCAAGAAACTATAAAATATAAGATCTGCCACATTTACATTTTCCCAATGACAATAAGATATTGAGCCTCCAGCACCGATTATGCAAGGAAGCTTTCCATACATTTATTCCGAATACTTTGTCATTTCATGAGTGTGGGTTTTTATTCCCCACGCCTTTGCACTTACTGTGCCCTGTTAGGAATGCTTCCCTGGAAAACTCCTAATTATCCCTCAAGACCCTAAGTGTCTCCTCTGCTGTGAAGCCTTCCCCGACCTTCTACCTTCCTCCCCGAGACATGAGGCACTATCACTCCCTCGTTTACCTCGCCGCTCCATCTAATTGAGGCAACGGCACTGCAGTGATCTTTCACTCGTCTGCCTCCTTTACCACATTTTGATTGCTTTCCAAGGGAAGGGCTCATCTTTCCTGATGTCTAGCACAGTGCCTCACACATGGGTGCCCAAGAGACGTATGACCGATAGATCGATGGATGCATCACACTACTAATACAACACGATTTAATTTTTAAACCAGCCTGCATTTCCGTCACATCACCATGACCTAAATTACATACAAAAGGGTGAGTAGCAGCTTAACCACTCTGATGGTGAATGTCATGTGTCAGCCTGGCTGGGTCATCGTGCACAGTCCTGTAGTCACACACCAGTCTAGACATTGCCATAAAAGTACTGTTTTAGACGTGATTAGCATGAAATCAGTAGACTCTCAGTAAAGCAGATTACCCTCCTTAATGCGGTGGGCCTCATCCTATCAGCTGATGGTCTATCGAGCAAAGCCTGAAGTTTCCTCCAGAAGCAATTCTGCCTCCAGACTGCAACAGAGAAACCCTCCTGCAACCCATTTTCAACAAGTGGATGTTTTGTTAATAGTGTAGATGGGTTCGGGTGCCCGGCTGGCGTAGTCAGAAGAGCAGATGACTCCGCCTTGAGGTTGTGAGTTTGAGCCCCACAGTGGGTACAGAGATTACTTAAATAAAAACTTAAAAAAAAAACAGCATAGATGGTTTTTAGCTGCTAACTTTAGATGCCACGTTTAGGATGCCACGTTTAGGATGGGGCAGGTACTGCGAGAGCTCGTGACTGCAGGTCTAACAGGGCCCTTTGTGTATTTAAGTCTATGAGATTCAAGGCAGTGCTAGGTAACCTACGTCTACAATAAAACTCTAGCAATTTCGCGTTTTCGGTTATACAAAGAGCGTGTTGTATCTGTTAACAGCACACAGGTACCACGTGTGGACACAGTCATCAATCAACAGATTTCACCCATGCCCTTTTTGGCATGAACCCCAGCCAGTCCTGGAGCCCCCGAGCCGCGCGCCTGCTTGCCGCCCTGACATCATTTTAATTCAACGTGAGTAGATTTTGCATTCTTCTCCCTTGAGTTGTGTGAGGAAAAGCCGTTCGGGTTTCCAGTGCTGAAGATTCTACCCCCACACCTTCCCTAAGAGCTGAGAGTGACTGGACCCTTGGCCACATCCTCGTTAAAAATAAAGGAAGGCCACACCTGAAGAATGCTACCACGTTAACCAACCTACGAACTTACAGTCAAGCCCTGGGCTGAGTCACAGTGCCCGGTGCTCATAAAACTTTCGCTGTTTCAACCAGAAACTGCTAAAGAAGACAAAGTTACTACCGCTTAACCTGTGCCCTTAAAATGGGCTCCCCTCTCCGACGACGTAAAAACAACGCAGCTGTCACTGAGAAATTTCTAAAACCCACCCCTTCGTCAAACGAAATCCCCTTTGAAACCACCATCTCCCTGAACAAAACCAAACCAAAAAAAAAAAAAGTTTTAACATTTCTGGGTTTAGCCTTGCTATCGGCTAGGCGGCTTATCAATTCAGAGACCCAATGTCTGTGGTAAAACAGGACAGTGGGAAGGTTTCCGGGAGAGAAAAAGGGGCTGGGAACAAGATATGCAAGTCTATTAACCCGTCACAGGAGCCAGGTCTGTGCCATCTGCCTGCCTGCCCCCCCCCCGCCCCGGACCTCCGCTCACAGGTAGACCATTGTCCCAGTCTCTCCGCCCACAGAGACTTCAGAGACACGACGAACAAACCACTGTGTGGCTCTCACTCTGGGGCAGTAGGTGAGACCGGACGTTGTAAGCCTTCATTCCATGACAACTCCCCCCACCTCCCGGCCACGCTGACATTAGCACACTGTTCCTGCACAAAGAACTAATGGAATCAGATGCTGCTCTTAACAGAAAGAGACAGTACAGTCGCCCAGCAGACCAGAGAATGTTCGAGAATCCATCATTTCTGACAAAGGGAGGACTAATTAAAATGAAAAAAGAAGTTTCAGGCTATCCTCCCCAAATGACAGACTTCTACACACACACAGCGTACGTTTACTGCTTATTACGAACCAAGTTACGAAAAGGTCCTGGTTACTTATAAAACGGCTCATGTGAAACACCAAAAAAAACAAAAAACAAAAAAAATCAATGGACAGCTGGAAGGACAGGGTGTGCCCACTTTTGGGCCACTGTATCTCCCAGACTGGTTTCTGTTTAGAATAATCCTTCCCGAGGATTCCCAAAAAGCTTATGTGTCCGGGGGAAAAATTTAAGGATGCAAAAGTTGACTCGAGTGCCTGACATGCAGGGCATTTATTAAGTTGGTTATTTCAGTTCAAGGAGTGTTTGTTGATCATCTACTGTGTTCCAGGAACCATGCTAAGCGTTGGGAATATGATGTTGACTGGGAGCCTCACATTCTTGCAAAGCCTATAACCAAGTAAGTCAGAAGCCACAAAACACTGTGGGGACAGCATGGTCCAGAGGGGTAAGATAGTGGGGAAGCACACAGGAGTGGCCCTGTGTCCAGCCCTCAAGACAGATCCAAATCCGGGGCACCTGGGTGGCTCAGTCGGTTAAGCGTCTGACTTTGGCTCAGGTCACGATCTCAGAGTTTGTAGGTTCGAACCCCGCGTCGGGCTCTGGGCTGACAGCTGGGAGCCTGGAGCCTGCTTCGGATTCTGCGTCTCCCTCTCTGCCGCTCCCCTGCTAATGCTCTGTCTCTCTCAAGAAATAAACCTTTAAGGGGCGCCTGGGTGGCGCAGTCGGTTAAGCGTCCAACTTCAGCCAGGTCACGATCTCGCGGTCCGTGAGTTCGAGCCCCGCATCAGGCTCTGGGCTGATGGCTCAGAGCCTGGAGCCTGTTTCCGATTCTGTGTCTCCCTCTCTCTCTGCCCCTCCCCCGTTCATGCTCTGTCTCTCTCTGTCCCAAAAATAAATAAACGTTGAAAAAAAAATTTAAAAAAAAAAGAAATAAACATTTAAAAAAAGACAGATCCAAATTCAGTAATATATGCCCACATCATAAAAATTACCTATATTCAGTGTCCCTGGTACGGCGACATGGGATCTTTCTCCACTAGGATTCCACGGATGTTTCAAACCATGTGTACGTGTTCTTTGACGCTCCCGCTACAGGGCGGGGCGGGGCGACCAGTCTAAGCCCCCTCCCCTTGAATCTGCTTCAACCCACTAAGAATACAGCAGAGTTGACACTACAGGATTTCCAAGGGCAGGTCAGAAGAGGCCATCAATTTCCATCTGGTTTTCCTGGAGCCCTTGGCCTGAAGCCCTGGCGGAGCATGTATCTGGCACCGTGTTTGGGTTCCCTGATCCCTATAACTACCTGACACTTATCACCATATTTTCCGACACGTGCAAAGACACTGAGGATCCTATTCCGACCCTCTGCCAAGACTAAAGAAACTGATTTCAGGGTTGGTGTCTTAAATAACCACTGAATGACGATGAGGGAAAATGAGTGAAGGAAGAAGGAAGGAATGAGCAAACGGGAGCGTAAGTGATTTCGACATTCAGTGGCAGGTGATTCAAGAACGCTTGGGTTTAAATAACCTGTGCAAAGATTTGTTCCCACATGCTCTAATACTACAGACTGCCACACAGGCTCCTGTAGACATTTAGGTCCCACTGTAGATGACTAAAATATTTCATCTTCCTGGGGCGCCTGGGTGTCCCAGTCAGCTAAGCATCTGAGCCTTGATTTCAGCTCAGGTCATGATCTCATGGTTCCTGAGTTGGAGCCTCCCGGCGGGCTCCCCACAACACTGACAGAGCTGAGGCTGCTTGGGATATGCTCTCTCTCTCTCTCAAAATAAATAAATTAAATAAATAAAATATTTCATCTGCCTAAACTTCCCAAAGATGCCCGGATACAGAGCACAAACTAATGTCTCAATGGACAAAGAAACATCTTCTTACGGGCCCCCTCCCTGTAGACCTCCAGGAAACAATGAGTTCAAAATCACGAGCTTGGCCGAGAAAGTCTGTGCTGTAGAACCCACCGGCAGAGCATCAGCTTTGCCCCAAGCAAGGCTCATCCCAAGACTGCTTTAACTGTTACATCTCACAGATTCGGCTGGGGGTGTTGGACAGGGCATGAATCACTACTTCAGACGCTATTTTTATAGCGACATAACACACAGCATTTAATGTCACCAACCACACTTGACACTTGAAGAGGCCATGTTGTTTTTACCTAAGTTTCTGTTCAAAGTCAAACGCTTAGGAAGGCGAACACCTGTGGCCACGCACCTTGCCCTCAAAGTGGGTACTTTCACTTCTGAAATTAAAGAATGTGTAGGTTTTGTAGCAGATTCTCCTTGAGACACCCTTCCTGGACGTGCTAATGTCCTCCCACTGACAGACAACGCAAGTGGGATAAAAAGGTACCAGCTCCCAGAGGAGCAAGGCTCTTGTGGGCCCTGTGGCAATGGTATGGAAACCAGAGATAAGGTTGGGAACAATGCCAACAAATACAAACCTGATGGCCACAGCACAGATCATGGTGTCTTTCCGGAAGGTGAGAGAAACGCTTGCCAGGGCACCGTTTTGGTTTTGGATTCATCAGCTATTTGCACAGAAAGGAGCCTATGTTGGCATGCCGGTGGTCCAAGAGCTATTGCTGCTTCATCCTAGGTTATGGGGCAAATCAAAACGACCCAAGGAGCAAACCGACACCAGGAACTTTTTAAACAAAGCAAATCCTAGAATCCATAGAAACTCAACCTCCAGGTTCACGCCAGACACATCTGAAACCTCCAGCTGTGTACTGACTGACATAGTCCATTTTACATTTAGGAACACTTAGGTCCCTATTGACAGCAAGGTGCTGTGCCGGGCACTGTGAATGCATGATGTGCGAATGAATCGAATGAATCGGGCACAGCACCACTTATCAAAGGGCCTAGGGCTAGAAGAAAAGACAATAAAGACATTATAAAGTATATAAAGACGCAAGACAAACCAGCCATCTGGGAGGAGAGAAGACGGTGCTGTGAAAAAGAATGCCAGAACCTTCCCCTGGTTTTCAAAACACAAACAAAACAAAAAACACACCAAAAAAAAAAAAAAAATCCATTAAATCCACCCAAAGCAGACATTTTCGGCAGCAAAGCCACCAACATCATCAACCCCCCAACCAGAGGAGGATGCAGTTTGGATACAGCTTAAAAGGAGAAGAAAACAAAACACAACTACAAGAGAACATCAACCTCTACAATGAAACAAACCACAGAGCTTTTTAAAAAGGATTGGAGGCTGCCGGGAATCTATTTCCAGAGATAAAAGGTGGATACTACAGCCGCAGACAAGAGCAGGTTGGGATCAAGAAAGATGGCCCGGGGTGACTCCCTCCAGAACCGGGCTGGGAGTTTGGACCAGGACAACACAAGGCCAGGCCGGGCAGAACAGGGCAGCCTTGCTGGTGGACCTGGCCTTGAGGAATCGTCCAACACGTACGTGAGGAAGCAGGGAGGCCCTGCATTCTCGTGAGAAGAGGAAGACAGCACAGATGAAGGAGAGACCAGGACCTGAGGCCCGGACGGCATGGACAAGCATCGAGTGGAGCGTGAGACAGTGCAGGGTGAAGTGAGTGCAGAGAAGCAGATCAGGACACCCCGTGACAGACACCCCTCAAGTCCGAGCTGTCACTTGGGCTTCAGTCGTAAGACGACGACTTGGGAGAGAAGTCACAGGCCAGCGGCCAGTCAGCCCCTCGGGCTGACACCAGACCAGCACCATCCACCTGTCCTGAGTGAGCATTAACATCAAGGGGCTCATATAATGAAAATAAACCGGAAACCCCAGAGTATGTTTGCAAAATAGAAAAGAGCTCAGTTCCAAGAACGCCGGAGTACGTGGCAACGAGTTCGGAACAAAGCCCGGACCTGCCCCTCTGTCATACACCCACCTCTCTAAACCTGACTTCCCTCCACGTGAAATGGAAAGGATTGCACCCACCTTTCCCGGACTGTCGTGAAAACAGAATGAGAAAACATCTTTAAATTACCTGCCATAGGGCCTGGTCCAAGTTCAGAAAGGTTAAACAATGTTAGTTCTCTCTTCTTGTCCTGGTTTCTGTAAAGCAGAAATAAATGCAGGCTTTCTTCCACAGGGAACAGCCCTAATAAAAACTCGGAATTATTTTTAACTAGCGCAAGGCTAGCAAGATGACTCAGTAATGCCAAGGCCAGGCCTGAATGTCCGTTACTAACAAACACCGTAAAACATTTTTCAAAAAATATTTCTCTAGGAACTGCGTGTGAGTAGGTAGCTAAGTTATAAGTTGAAAAGAAAATGTGAATTGAGACACTTGCACAGTTAGACCCAAAAACCGTTGTGTTTCCTGATCTATCGTAATATTCTGATACTGTTTCCATAGTCTAAAATAATAGTAATTAAATTAATTAGGGCATTGAGGCCCTTCCCAATCACAGACAAGCAAGGGAGCCTTCTGACGGGGCAGGTTATCGACCACAGGGCTATTTCTGAGTTTAGTCTTAAGATTAAGCATATACGATTGTGGTTTTTCTTTTTTAACTTTTTTTTTTTTTTTTTTTTTTTTTTTTTTTTTTAAGAAATCTCTACACCCAACGCTGGGCTCAAACCCACGATCCCGAAATCAAGAGTCACATGGTCCAGCAACTGAGCCAGCCAGGCGCCCCAGGATTGCTATTCTTTAAAAACAAATGATCTATCATGAAGAAAGGGACTCAGCATGCTTTCGGAGTTTGTAGAATTAACCGCCACCTGTGCTCGGAGCCCCATGTACTAAGGGAATTGTTAAGAAATCAGCATACGTTATGGCAAATGTATTAAATGTGAACTCTGTGTGTGCAAAATTAAAAAAGAGTTTGGGGGAATTTCAAATACCCAGTAGTTGGACGTGACTGAAGGCGTTGCCACGTTATGTCTTCCGGACTTTGCTCTCCCTGCGGCAGTCCATTTGGCATTCAACCTCCACCCTCTCTCGGGCCCGAATCAGAGTCCACACCAACTAGCCTCCAATTACTTACTGCATCTAACCTCTCTGTACATCCCTAAACAACCGTAACCACAGAACTTCCCTACGCTGACAGTATTTCAGACCTTTCATTGTAATTACTTCTGCATGGAATTAGCGGCATATTTCCCAAGGGTATTTTATTGCCTATTTCATGAGGATGAAAAACGAAAACTTCAGTGGGAAAGTGGCTGCAAATGGAGAGGAGGTGGGGAAGGACGGCAACAAACGCAGGTCAGGGCCCAGAGCGAAGGCACCACCTCCTTCGGCCTCTTAAGCCCCCGCAGGAACTTGACACCCCACGCCTCATACCTCCAACCAGCCACTATTAATAACTCCTGCACCCCACTGTCCTTGCCCGGAGCTGCTCTGAGATCCGATTCTCTCTCACCGTTCCACCAGCCTCCCCTCCACCCTCGAACCCGCCCCCCCCGAGGCCCTGGTCATGAGGTGAACACTGGGGACCCCATCCCCAGCTCTACAGGCAACTCTCAGAGAATCTACTAGTTTGAATAGTACTGGGATTTGCTCTCACGTCAGAAGTACATCAATGACAGTTTAGGAACTAGTCACATCTTTGTCCCTGAGGAAGAACTTAATAAACATATAAGAAAAAGGCTTGTTGATAATAATTTGAAAAGCTATTATTTGCCAAAAAAAAATATTATCTTCAAAAGAGAGAACATTAATAAAGTTATCCCTACATTAATATGTAATATGTTTAGGGGTGCCTGGGTGGCTCAGTCAGTTGAGCGTCCGACTTCAGCTCAGGTCGTGATCTCACCACTTGTGGGTTCGAGCCCCATGTCAGGCTTTGGGTTGACAGCTCAGAGCCTGGACCCTGCTTCAGATTCTGTGTCTCCTTCTCTCTCTCTCTGCCCCTCCCCTGCTCACACTCTCTCTCTCTGTCAAAAAACGAATAAACGCTAAAAAAATAAAAACATAAAAAAATTAACTTTAAAAAAGCTTAACATGTGTAAACCTTATGCAGATATTTTAAAGTCACAGCACACTACACTCTTGTGAAAGACGAACATGCGAAGTAAATTACCTCTGATATGGACAGGAGCTCATGACTAAGTCTGTTGTTAGTAAATGTCTTTGGTTGGAATCCCTGTACCCACATCAACAAATCAAAAATAATATCAGCTGTTGATCCAGCATGGATTAGGAGGATTTATGTAGGACCTGGTGTAATAAAGGCATCATCAGCATGGGATCGTACTTGCTGTGGGCGCTCTCCCGCACCCCAAATCCAGCATCTTGGTTCTAGGGTAGATCAAGTCTCTTTCTCCACCCAGATTCACACTGCATTTTCCACCTCCCAGACTCAAAGGGATTTTGTGGGGATTACTGATGTCTGAAAGATCTTTCATCTTTGGGGATGAAAGGGGCTAATGAGTATTTGTTGGGAAGCACTCCCACTCTGCCCTACGGGAAGTCTCCGCGTTCTCTTCTAAGGAAGGGTGTCTGCTTCAGGCAGGAAAACACTACGTTTGAAGAGGGAAGGAGGACAGACTTTTCATTAAGGGGACGTGCTCCCCAGAGACCAGAGGCCCTTCAGTTCTAATTCTTCCTCAGCTGCCACGGTGGGTGCGACCTTGAGCCTCACCTTCTGGCTCTGTAAATCCAGGTTAAGCACACAGAGCCCCTCTGAGGAGCAGGGCTTACAATCAGAGGAAATCAACTGAAGTGGAAATATATGTACATACGATTGCACTTCTATAAGCTCGGGCTTGGCTATAGTCTCAGGCGGTTCTATCACAGCGCTTGGTCCATAAGAAACCAGGACAGGGCCAGGGACGACTACAAATGGATAATAATGCCATCTCCTACGGGGTTTTCGTATGGTCCTCTAACTTATAAACTTTAACAGATTTTAGGCATGATAAATACCTACTTAGAAGTGGTATCTAAAAGAAGACCGATTTGGGGCGCCTGGGTGGCTCAGTCGCTTAATGTCCGACTCTTGGCTTCGGCTCAGGTCGTGGGATGGAGTCCTGCATCCGGCTCTGTGTGCTAACAGTGTGCAGCTTGCTTGAGATCCTCTCTCCCTCCCTCCCTCTCTCAAAATTAACCAACGAACTTGAAAAGAATAAAAAAACAAAAGAAAACTGATTTAGGCCCTAGTAAGAAACAAGGATTTTAATTCTCACGATAGACCATTGTGTCTCTAGGAACATTTTTCATCTGTCACAAAATCGAAGTAAGAAATGCTGCCTACAGAACTGCTTCCAAGTGTGTTCTCTTTTCGATTCCTTCACTTCCCCACCCCTGTCAATTCCCGCCTCCCTCCCAACCCCCCCCCCCCCCACACACACACACACACCTCCACCCATCTCCACCATGTTCCTCAACCCGAGCTGGGTCTGCCTCTTTCTGCCTTCAACACTCTCCTTCTGGGCAGCCTCATGGCTCTCACCACTGCTCAGGACAGGCCCCGGCTCCAGGGTAAATGGCTCTTCCAGACCTACCGGATGGGCCACCTCAAAATCAAGAAGACCCAAACTAGGGGCACCTGGGTGGCTGAGTTGGTTGAGCACTGACTTTGGCTCAGGTCACCATCTCACGGTTCATGAGTTCAAGCCCTGTGTCGGGCTCTCTCTGTCAGCACAGAGCCTGCTTCAGATCCTCTGGTCCCCTCCTCTCTCTGCCCCTCTCCCTCTCTCTCACAAAAATAAGTTTTAAAAACATATAAAAAATAAAATTAAAGAAAAATGAAAAGGAGACTCAAACTAAAATTATTATGCCCAACCCGATCCTGCCCCCCAATACCAGTTCTAGGTTCCCGAACCGGGATCCCGGGCCCCGATCCGGCCAGTCTCGCAAGACAGAAGCCCATCAATTATCCCAGGGTGGCCGCTGTCTGCTCTCCAAATCCAGCTCTCAGTAAATCTTCTGGCTCCTCCCTCAGTGTCTCCCTCACAGGTGCCTCCCTGCTCTTCGGCAGCCTGCACCGGCTGACCTTGGCCCTGCCTCTACTGTTACCTGCTGTCCTTCTTCTGGTCCTTCCTCTGTCCACAAATCTCTCCTCCACACACGAGTCAGAGGAAAATTCTAAAGCACCAGTCTGCTCCTACCATGTTCTGGTCCGAAACCTTCGAGTATGATTACAAGCTCCCGATGATTACAAGTCCCAAACTTCTTTTCGTGGCATAGAAAACTCCACTGACCCTTCCAGCCCCCGTCCTTCCGGCCCCCAGGGGGGCCCCCTGCAGCCCACAGCATATTGTATACCGAACTGCCTCTGTCTCCCCTCCCAACTACAACGCCCCCTCCCTCGGCTTTAACAGCAAATCGCTCTTCATCCTCAAGACAAACTTCCGTGGTTCTTCTGAGACATCTTCCCTAACATCATATACGAGGGATAATACACTTCCACTTTCAGATGTATCACTGCTCCGTAGTCAAACCTCTGTCAGAGCCCTTACTACCCTACGCAGAAACTCTTGTTCACATGCCCACCTGTTTTTCGAGGGCACAGACTCTGTTCTGTGAGTCTTTCTCCAACATTCCTAACAGGGGGCCTGGACAAGTCTGTATGAGCAATGAGTGCCCAATACACGAATGACAGACAGATACATGTTCTGGAATACCACAGTTTAAGCGAATGAACCCACCTGAAAATGCTGCTTCCGCTTTCTTCCTGTCCTCCAGAAAACCAAAGTTCTTTCAGGTATAAGAGTCTATACATTTCAATGAAGCCTGCGTAGGGACATGCCCCAAAGCTGTCTGGAAAGCCGAAGTGCTTCTATTCATTTCTATGATGTGCAAACACACTTTCAGAAACTCTTTCTGGGCGCCTGGGTAGCTCAGTCGGTTAAGCGTCCGACTTCGGCTCAGGTCATGATCTCACCGGTCAGAGTTCAAGCCCCACGTCGGGCTCTGTGCTGACAGCTCAGAGCCTGGAGCCTGCTTCGGATTCTGTCTCCTGCTCTCTGCCCCTCCCCCGCTCACACTCTGTCTCCCTCTCTCAAAAAGAATAAATAAACGTTAGAAAATAGTAAAAAAAATTTTTTTTAATGTTTCTTATGCGTTCAAAGCCCGAGCTGAACCACAGGCTTGGCAGTAAAGACACGCTTAAATAAAGGCGCTTTCTTGGGAACCACCCCAGGGCATTCATCGTCCCGCCATAAATTTTCCTTTAAAAGACTAAGAATTAATTTACCTCATGTTTTTAAGCTACTTTACCCTAGGTTATTTATCATTTCCCCATTTAACTCATCATAAAGAAATTCCTGAGAAACGGCCTTAAAGATAGGAAGGACATGCTTGCCAGAAATATTTCTTAATGAAACGGACCACATAGTGTAGGATTTTTTTTTTTAAATAACCAAATTACCCAAACTTCAGCTTTAAAAAGACCCAGCTGTCCAGAGAGCACACTTCAGTTGGTACGTCGGATGGCAAAATCCGGCGCCCTTGAAAAACAAAGATATTTCTTCAACATCCCATGACTTCAATCGTCTTAATCGCGGGAAACTACATAAGGACTCAAAACTGTGGACGAAGCGAATCATCTGAACTTGTTTTCATTTTTCTTATGTGTTTCATGTATATTATAGACACATGTATCTTATTTATTCTAGCGGCTGGACACGAGTGCTACAATGTAGGCTTTGTCTTCTCTACTGAAATTACCACGTACGCCCACACAGGCCATCAACTTCTTTCATGCTCCTGCAGTGTAATTCCTGCAGAAGTCTATTTCTTCTTTCCTTTTGGTGTCTAACAAAACAGGTGTGGATAACTACACTTCGCCAAGATTCTATGCAAACACACGCTGCTTTCTAGACTTTCCCAAGTTTCCCCAAAGGTGTGTTTATTTCCTTCCAGTGACTGGAGCTCTAGACATTCTCGGGCTGAACTCGATCAAACAATGGGAACCCAGGCTCTCATGTTTACTAACCGCTGCGGGTGGCTCTAAAGGATTTAAGATACCAGGCGGGTTCTTCTCACTCACAGAATTTCCTGAAGAAGCAAACAGAACCAGAATAGGGCAGCCTGCAGTTTAGAAGTCTGGGGGGGGGGGGGGGGGGGAGGGGAGGAGGAGGGAGGGAGGGAGAGGGGGAGGGGAGGGGGAGGGAGGGAGGGGGAGGGAGAGGAGGAGGGAGAGAGAGAGAGAAAGAGAGAGAGAGAAAGAGAGAGAAAGAGAAAGAGAGAGAGAGGAAAGAAAGAAAGAAAGAAAGAAAGAAAGAAAGAAAGAAAGAAAGAAAGAGAAGAAAGAAAAGAAAGAAAAGAAAGAAAAGAAAGAAAGAAAGAGCTCTCTGAGGGAAGGGCAGTCCTGGATTTAAATCTGCCTCCATCTGTCTTAGTCGGGGCTGAGACGACGACCCACCTCACAGAGCTGCGGTGATTAGATGGTTAAGGTGTGTTAAGCACCCAGCACAGATCTTTCTCCTCCCAGCTCCAGGCTGCCTACCTGCCGCTTCTACCTGATGGTCTGAGGGCAATGGAAAGACAACCCTCCCTCACCCCCAGTCCACCTCCAAGGCCCGCTGACTGTTCCTCCTCAGTATCCGGCCCGGGGTACCCAGCTCTCTCCATTTCTCGGGCTGCCACCCAGCCAACATCACCATCACTCTCCTAGACTAATGCAACAGCATCTCAACTGTTTCCCCAAAGCCCCTTTTAAGACCCCTTTGGAGCCAGGGTCCCTGGATGGTTCAGTCAGTTAAGCATCCGACTTTGGCTCAGGTCACAATCTCACGGCTCAGGAGTTCAAGCCCCACACTGGGCTCTGTGCTGACAGCTTGGAGCCTGGAGCCTGCTTCGGATTCTGTGTCTCCCTCGCTCTCTCTCTGCCCCTCCCCAGCTCGTGCTCGCTAGCTCTCTCTCAAAAATAAACATTCAAAAAAATAAAATAAAGTAGAACCCTTTGTGAATCTTCCCAATACTCTTGAACACCAGGATCTAAATATGATATACAAAGTCTTGCATGGTCAACTCTTACCCACCCCTCTGGCCTCCCCTCTGCATTCTCCTCCTCCCTCCTCACACTACAGCCACATTCTCTCCTGCCAGGGGACTTCTGCCTACGCTACACCTTTGCTGGAAGTGGAAAATTCTTCTTTCTCCCTGACCCCATTCCAGCCTAATTATTACCCTTCCTGATCCTCAAAGCTAGGTTGGGTCCACTCCTCATAGAATCAAGTGCTTCTTCCTTCAAGAACTCTTCATGGTCGAGAGAAGCATATTTTTACTGTGCGACTAATCAATGTATTTCTCTTTCTCTTCACTCTAAACCCAAAGCATGGCAAGGAACAAACGAATTTTACCATTATCTTAGGTTGGGTGTTCCTGAAACAGAGCCTGAGGTGAGGACTTGGGTACAGATGGTTCATTTGGGAGGTGATCCCAGGAGGAAGGAAAGACAGAGAGTAGGGAGAGTGAAACAGGAGAGAAGGAAAACCAGTCCAAGGGCATAGAAGGGAAAAACAGCCCAAGGGCACGTTATCAAGGGCATTATTGTGGGCAACAGGGCATCAATCCCACCAGGAGATGCCACCTGGAACTGTCCCCTGGGGGAAGGAGGCAGAAGCGTGTGTCCCCTGGTTTCCGTCCCCCCCTAGTTTCAGGCCATGCCCAGGGGAGTTCACTCTCCCATCTCGACCTGTGCTTGTACACCACACGGCCCCCACGGCACCAGAACGAGGGCAGACAGCAGGTACAAGGCTGTCACCACAAGGCACTTCCAACACCACACTGTCCCTCAAAGAGGAGTCTGAAAATGGAAGCGAGTCATGATGATGTGGCTCAGAGACTGGGCAGCTGCCACTCTGTATGTCCCTGTGCCCGGCACGGTGCCTGATGTACCAGAGAACCCCACAAAAGGTGGTAGTGGGGGGTGGGGGGAGGAGGGGTTCTCAACATTGCTCTTTTTTTCACACAAATATAACTTCTAATAACACTGGTAGAATTTTTTTTTAATCGGGAAAAGAAAGTTAATTCCAGGGGTACCTGGCTGGCTCAGTCAGAGGAGCCTATGTCTCTGGATCTCAGGGTTGTGAGTCTGAGCTCCACATTGGGTGTAGAGATTACATACATACATACATACATACATACATACATACATACATACATACATAAAAAACAGATAATTCCACTATGATGTCCCGGAAGGTCTCTCCACAGAGGAGCACTGGAAATCGCAACTGCAGGAGAGGGGTTCTGATAACAAAAAGAACATAAATTTTTACACTGTTACAATGAGACAATGAGAAGAGTAACTACGTTGGTAGTGTGCCCTTTGTGTATGTAGCTATACTTAACCACTTGAGCACCATCCCGAGCATTATTTTTGCCTCCAGAGCATAAATAAAGATACTTGCGGGATACTGGAAGGTGAAGATTACATTTATGTCCAAAATAATTGGACACCCTGAGGTGAAAACAGCCTCACGGCATTCTCTAAATGATACAAAGTATACATATAGCCCCCTTCCTAATCCTAAAGGATCGGTAAATTCCATAAGGTTATGGATGACCACCAGAAACTACTGAAGTGTTGCAAAATGGGGCGCTTACATGCAAAGCTCCGTTCTGCCAAACCCTTCAACTTAAGGATTTTATCTGCTTAAGATTCACCAATCAAACAAAAATTCAGGGAATGTTTCTTGGGCACAAAGACACCGCTAAGGTTATGTGGAGAAAACTAGTAAACGGATTCAGTTCCGGTCATGAAAAGATGACCTAGTACCTGTAGGACAGGAAGATGGACCTAGATACAAATAAAAATGGCAGAGTAAAATAAAGCAAAATGTTACTTAAAACCCAAACTAACTGCCACCACTTCTGTCTCCTCAAGAGGAAGTATGATTCAGATCTGTGGAGAGATCCAGCTAGAGACTAATGGAGGGAAGAGAAAGGAAAGACAGAAATGGCAGCCTCTCACATTTTCCATACATGTCAAAGGTGGACAGAGTCCTATGCCTTGGGCAGTTGTTAATGGAGAGGGGGTCTCCAAGAAGGGGAGGAAGCCAGGAAACACCTGCCAAATTGTTGGGTTTGTTTTTCTTCTCCCCTGCCAAGTCTTAACATAAAGAGAGGTCAAGCTAGGGGTGCCTGGGTGGCTCAGTCGGTTAAGCGTCTGACTTCAGCTCATGTCATGATGTCACAGTTAATGAGTTTGAGCCCCACATCGGGCTCTCTGCTGACAGCTCAGAGCCTGGAGCCTGTTTCGGATTCTGTGTCTCCCTCTCTGTGCCTCCCCGTCTTGCTCTCTCTCTCTCTCAAAAATAAACAAACATGTAAAAAAGAGAGACAGAGGTCAAGTTGCACGACAAGAGACTAGAAACCTCAGGCACCTGTGGCAGTGAAATCCCAGCAGTGGGATGGCCAGAGGTCTTTCAGAACTGAGGGGCGTAACCTTCAATATCAAGATGTCACGTTGCTGCGTGTAACAGAGGTAAAAACGAACGTCCTCTGTGCTGAGTCTAGAGCGGGTTCCCCACAACCCAACTGGGTCTCCAGGGCCCTAACACGGCCCTACGGTGCTGTGGCCGCATGCAAGAGATCTGCAGGGCCCTTCTGATAACCCCCCGCATCCAGCAGGGTTGGGACGATCGTAAATAGAAAGGCTTATAAAGAACTCATCAAAAAGTTTTTGTGTCGATGTAACAGACATCAGGAATGCAACAACAACAACAAAAAATTTCACCAAATATCCTTAAGTTTATCGTTAAAACCTGTGCTTGTTTCCCATTTCTGAAATCAAAGTCTAGTACAAAGGATAAAAACTGGACAGAAGAGAAAAACAAAGAAAGGTGGGGCCAGACAGGAAGACAGGCTGGAAGTCTGCTGCAGACCCCGAAGCCCGCCCTCTGCAGGCTTTCCTCGATGCTCCTTCTCGAGGTCTCACCCCCACACACAGCCCGCTCCACGGGAAGGAGCTGTGCACCGGCAGAACCCTGCATTTCTGCCCACTCGCCAGGCCTTCCAGGTCCCCCGGGTGACGTGATGTCAGCAAGAGACCACAACTATCGATCAAATGTGAGGTTAACGAAATGAGAATCTGACAGAAAGGCTCGGGCTTAGAAACGCGAGGCGTCTTCGGGGACTGGGGACCAGGTGGAGAGGGAGGGCAAGAGTGGCAGCGCGGTGGGGAGCGGCCCAGGACCGCTCTGCGTGGCTCCTCGCTCTGGGATCCCTTCACAATGCGGCCCTGCCTTCCAAAGTCGAGCCCTGCCCAGCCTCCAGACCAGCATGGAGACTTCCAGCGATGCGTCAAATTCCTGGTCTCCAAATCAACAGTACTGGGTCGGTCCCCAACCAGGGTAGGTACTCACACACAGAGGCAGCATGAGCGGCCGCCAAACTGGCTGAGCACCTGTCTCTGCCCAGATGTGGAACCAACGTTACCCTGCCAGAGAAGACATGGTTCCTCCTGTATGTCGTCATTGTCCTTCAAATATAAATTCACGCTTGAAAGCATAAAAAGCTATGCTTTTGTAATAAAAATAAAAGGTTATTTTAATTGAAAAATAAGGTCACACAGGGAAAAGAAGAAAGGAAACACACAGTGATTTCTACAGGCTTGTCTACAGAATTCGCATTGCTGGAATGTAAGCGAAACTAGAAGGAAATGGTGTCACAGTGGGGCGCCTGGGCGGCTCAGTCAGTCGGGCTTCTGACTTCCGCTCAGGTCATGACCTTGCAGTCTGAGTTCCAGCCCCACGTCGGGCTCTGTGCTGGCCACTCGGAGCCTGGAGCATGCTTTGGATTCTGTGTCTCCCTCCCTCTCTGTCCCTCCCTAGCTCCCACTCTGTCTCTGTCTCTCTCTCTCTCAAAAGTAAATAAACATTCAAAAAAAATTAAAAAAAAAAAAAGAAATGGTTTAATAGTGTGTATATATGAGCAAAATTAACTTTGCTAATATCCTACTCTGGAGAGAACGGGAGAGGAGAGGGGAGGGAGGGAGGGAAAAGGGGGGAGGATGAGATGAGACATTTATCTTCTCTACAGTAGTACCTAGACCCCGGGATAAATAGGCACCCGAAAGGAAGGCAGTCTTGTTTATTTTCCATATGCCTGCACACAAGTTATTAATCACATGGCCATGCAGCGTAATTATGTAACCCAGTTTTAACGTTCAAACCCTGTCAAGCCTCCACCTGGAATTACTCAAAAGCATTTTGCCCCCATTGAGAAACAAAGAAACAAAGTCTCCGCCAAGGTAATAAAATTCCCGAGCGAGACACTCTCCTGCAACGCCGGCCAGTTCTCATACTACATTTGGCTCTGGGCCAAACCGAAAGTTCTGAGGAGGTCAAATATTCAAATTCCAGCCCCAAATAGAGTCGCAATTCACAATTAAGGCGTGGACAAGCCAGATATATAAACTTATCAGGGTTTTATGCTTTCAGCAGCGTTAATGAGACCATCCACTTTTCTACGAGCTGTGTGGTGTTCACATCCCAGCGAAGCAAAAGCCGGACTACAGGGTTCAGGTTCAGGTTCCGTCCTTAAAAGTGAGGTACTGAATTTCACATGAATTTATTCGGACACTCACCAGTAACATCCATACTCCCACACTGGGAAAGGCACTCATCTGGGTAATTATCAAATCAGCACACAGTGAAAGACGCTTGAAAGGAATCTACAGGTAAGTTGGCAGACTCCAGGCATTCATAGGCATCAGGGAAAAACTATCCATTTTCAAAGGTAGATTATAGTCTTCTGCATGAGGCATATACTAGTCTCTCGCCTTCCTTCTAAGCTCTGTTTCTTCTGTCTTCTATGGGATTCCAGACAAGTAATTTGCCCCATGGATTCGTCCATTCTTTCTACATAATTTCTGCTTTCTGCTATTACTTTTATCTAATGCTTCACCACCTTGAAGTCACATATATGTTGTTTTTTTATTCAGTTATAAGATTCATGCAGTAAAGTGCGCAAATCTTAACTGCACAGTTCCAGAACTACTTACATATGTACACACTTCATGCGACTCTCACCCAGGTCCAGATACACTGCAGGAAATGTACACATGATTGTTCCTGTCCATACACACATGCATACACCCACCCACCCTCCATCCCTGGAATCCCAGGAAAGCTGTGGTATCAGCAAACAGGAAAGCGATCCACCACAGTATGATCAACTGCCAAAACACCGCCTTTTAGTTGCTGGTGGAAAAAATAAAGTATCATTTACAATTTGATGCAGAGATCTTGTTACTGCATTTCTAAGTCATGAGTCATTGCCCTTTTATTAAATCATGTTGCCCTGCCACTAAATCTGAACCCGTTATTTTCTTAAAAAAAAAAAAAAAAAGTTACAAGTCACAGACGGGAAGAAAATATTTGCAAATCACATAGCCAATAAAGAACTTGTATCCAAAATATATATTTAAAATTGTCAAAACTCAACAGTAGGAACAATAAGAAAATAATCCAGTTTTTAAAATGGACAAAAGGTCCTAGGGCACCCGAGTGGTTCAGTTGGTTCAGTGTCCTACTTCGGCTCAGGTCATGATCTCACAGTTCGTGGGTTCGAGCCCCGCGTCGGGCTCTGTGCTGACAGCTCAGAGCCTGGAGCCTGCTTCAGATTCTGTGTCTCCCTCTCTCTGTCTCTCTGCCCCTCCCCTGCTCATGCTCTGTCTCTGTCTCTCAAAAATAATAAAGATTAAAAATGATAAGATGCAGACTACAAAAAAAGCAATGCAACTTTATCATTAAGTGGATGACGTAACTTCGCTGCAGTGGGTGGGGGAAAGAAGCTAACCTAAAATAACTCTGGAATTCAGAACTCTGATACTATTAACTAATGATAGAAAAAATTATATAAAAAGTGTGCTATTGGTAAATCTGTTGCTCTTAGGAGTATCAGTTGGCAATTCTGAAGCTACTTTACATATATCCTAGAATATATATGTAACAGATACAAAAATATAGATTACGTGTGTAGAATCTGCTATCTCAGTATAAACTCGTATTTATTTTTAATATATATACAGATACAGAAATACAGACCTATATAGTCAGAGATACAAGCACGAACCCATGTTTATTTTAATACAGAGAGAATTACAGATGCGTGTATACATGGGTCAGTATATATACAAATATTTCCTAGTTCTCTTCATTGAACCCACAAGCAGGTGCAACACTCTGGGAGCAATGAGCACACCCAGCACCCAGATCTTGGTTTCTAAATACCATTTCAACTAAAAGGCACCAAGGCTTTTTGGAGAAATGGCTAACTCCACAGCTAGCGTAGGGATAAACCAAAGATGAACGAGGGACATCCTACAGTTCCAGAATGCCAAAAGGACACAGGAGCCAAACTGGAAGAATTTTCAATCACCAAATTTGGAACACTTTGAACATAATAATGATAGGACTGGGTCATAACCCAAAGAATAAAGTAAATGATTGTGAGTCCACACTGTGATAAATAAACGAGGAAACAAGTAAAAAGAAGAAACAAGCCTTCCTGACAAGCGAACCGCAAGTATTAAATGTAGAGAGAATGAGGGACATAGAAAATCATCATTAGTGGGGCGCCTGGGTGGCGCAGTCGGTTAAGCGTCCGACTTCAGCCAGGTCACGATCTCGCGGTCCGGGAGTTCGAGCCCCGCGTCAGGCTCTGGGCTGATGGCTCAGAGCCTGGAGCCTGTTTCCGGTTCTGTGTCTCCCTCTCTCTCTGCCCCTCCCCCGTTCATGCTCTGTCTCTCTCTGTCCCAAAAATAAATAAACGTTGAAAAAAAAAAATTTTTTTTAAATAAAAAAAAAAGAAAATCATCATTAGAATAGCAGTCATATTCTCAGGCTGGATAATTACCAAAAAGCAGTGGGCTTAACCACAGAGAAACACGCTGTCGGCAAGGTCACAAAATACAAAGTACAAAATGTGCTCAACTCTGTGGTTTTCAGACAGGACTACAAATCACTTGATACCCCTCCCTCCAGAAGGTAGAACCAAAGTCCCTCCCATAGAGTGTGGACTGGGCTTCATGACCTGCTTCTAACGAAGTATAGACAAGTGAAAAATAATAACTGTATGATGGAGAACCCTGGCTGACAGCACTTTAAGCGACTTCTCATGGTTAACGTCACTAACCATACATCATGTCGAGATCATGAGCCTCTAATATAGCACAAAGAGAGGGACACATCACCTTTATGATGTTCTGTCCAAAACGGATAACTTCAATCTAATATGAGAAAACATCACACAAATACAAACAGAGGGACGTACTACAAAATTCCAAATCACTACTCACCAAAAATGTTAAGGTCATAAAATTAAGACATGAACACAGAAAATACTGGAGACAGGACAACTCAACACAATGTACAACCACGAAACAGACCTTGGGACAGAAAACATACATTGGTGGAAAAACTGAGGAAGCCCAAAGAAGTCTGTAGTTAACAGTATCAAACCAATTTTAGCCTCCTAGCACTGATCCCTAAAATATCTTCTCCTTCGCCACACTGCACAGCCAGTTCCTAACAACCTTTCAAAACACAGGCCAAATGCCTGCTCTTCCAGGAAGTCTTCCTTGACTACACAGTCTCTGATTTGTTGGACACTACTCCTCTGTGCTTCTATCAAAACACAAGACACTCAATATTTTGCTGTATTTTCCTGGCCAGCATCTTACAGGGGTTTGAGGAAGACAGGAAAATTGGTGATTATGATCATGAGTTTTGGACGCCTGCCTCATCTCAGTTCAACCCCCCAGATCCACAACTTTCCATGTGATCTTGAGTAATCTTTCAGACCCTCAATTTTGCCCAGTGGTAACAGACTCAAAACAGTTACTCAATGATCTAATCAAGCAATGGACGATGATTAACTCCACTTGCATATAGCATGTGTTCAATCATGGTGGTGA
Source organism: Leopardus geoffroyi (assembly GCF_018350155.1). Taxonomy (NCBI): domain Eukaryota; kingdom Metazoa; phylum Chordata; class Mammalia; order Carnivora; family Felidae; genus Leopardus; species Leopardus geoffroyi. The sequence goes on along the minus strand of NC_059332.1, from coordinate 139,761,115 downwards.
ATGTTACTAATCATTTATCATCCCTGTCAAGGGCTGAGTTTCTTTTCTTTTTTTTTAATAATTTTATTTATTTTTGAGACAGAGAGAGACAGAGCATGAGCAGGGGAGGGGCAGAGAGAGAAGGAGACACAGAATCCGAAACAGGCTCCAGGCCCCGAGCTGTCAGCACAGAGCCCGACGCGGGGCTCGAACTCACGGACCGCGAGATCATGACCTGAGCCGAAGTTGGACGCTCAACCGACTGAGCCACCCAGGCGCCCCAAGGGTCGAGTTTCTAATGATTGGTGTAGTGCCTGACAGGTGACAAGGACTCAGCCAATGTTTGCTGAACGAATGAATGACTAACATGAACACTGACAAACATTTATCCAGTATCTACTTCACATTATCAGCAGCCTTTACCCTCAAGGGTTTTAGGGCTGGAATTGCTTCTCTGGCTGCACATTACAATCACCTGGGGAATTCTAACACTATCCTAATGCCCAAGTGCCACCCTCAGAAATTCTAATTGGTCTGAGGTACAGCAGGTTGAGCCACTAATCTACTTGGAAGAAAAGGAAATACACATGTAACAACCTCCCAGTAACAACAAGCCCACGGAGCACCCAGTTCTTGGTTTCTAAGACAACGAAACGAAGGCTCCTTGAACACATAGCTGATTCTAGGGCTGGGGCAGGAAAAACCACCATGATGGGGTAGATCAAAGGGATGGATGGAAGGGCCAAATGAAAGAGCTCCTGGGGACACCTGGGTGGCTCAGTCAGTTAAGCATCTGACTCTTGATTGTTCGGCTCAGGTCATGAGCTCACATGTTCGTGGGTTCAGGCTCCGCATCAGGCTCTGCTCTGTTAGTGGGATTCTCTTGCTCTGCCCTCCCCTGCTCGTACATGCATGTGTACACACACACACTCGCTCCCTCTCTCAAAATAAACTTTTTTTCCTATATCCCAATACATAGCACTTATTGTAAGTATTTGATATTTTACAGTGACTTTATTACATAGTTTATGGTCAAGTTAGCTAATATGCAAGAATGTCAAGAAGCTCCTGGCTTCGGGAGTAGATTCCCAGGATTCATCGCTCATGTACAACACCCAGTGCTCATCCCAACAAGCGCCCTCCTCAATGCCCATCACCCATTTTCCCCGCCACCCCGCCTTTCCACCCCCATCAACCTTCGGTTTGTTCTCTGTATTTAAGAGTCTCTTATGGTCTCTCAAAATAAACTTTAAAAACTAAGAGCACCCAGTGACTCATACTGTATTGGATTATAAATTGAAGTATAAAATAAATACCCACAAATCCATACTGGTATCAATAAATGACTGAATCGGTAAGTGTTGAGAGAACGGATAAACCTCCCACACAGAACTTTACTTTATGTAGATCCTCTGACCTCAAGGACGGAGAGCCTATTTTCCATTCTTCAAGTGAGGGCTGCACACAGGACTTTCTTCCAAAGAGTACGGTATGAAAAGAGGGAGAAAAAGAGTAGCTCTCCAGTAAAACAATCTGGAAAACACTACCTCAAGCCAGGTAATCAAGGTTAATATCGACAGTGATAGGTCTTGATAGTACATAGCCTTGATGTCCTGTGATAACAGCCCTTCACGTCTGTGATCTTCCTCCTAAAGACACAGTAGCCCAATCTAATCAGAAAATTGAGGGACATTCTGCAAGATATCTGACTGGTACTCCTCAAAAGGTCAAGGTCATCGCAAACAAGAAAGTGTGGAAAACCGTCATAGCAAAGGGGAGACTGATGTAATGACTTAAAGTAATATGGAGTCCTGGGACAGAAAAGGAACATTAAGGGAAAAACAAAGAAAACCTGAATAGAGTGAGGGCTTTAGTTAATAATAATGTGCAATATTGGTTCATTGTAACAGATGTACAGTCATAATGTAAGATGTTAACAACAGGGAAACTGGGTGTGGGTTATACAAGAGCTCTCTACGCTATCTTTGTAATAATTCCGTCGATCTAAAACTGTTCCGATAAAAAGTTTACTGAAAGGAAAAGAAAGCTGGCCAAGAGATAAATGGGCGGCATCATTACACTGTCATTGGTCAGAGGACAAAGAAATTGCTCAAGAGTCACGGAAAATTTCAGTAAGGAACAGGACTCAGATATAGGAAGTGGCAAGTGTGGGCAAAAAATCAGAATCTCCAGGACCCAAGAAAGGAACAAGGAGATCCATTAGAAACAATAAGACAAGAGCACAGAATATGCAGGGGAATAAAAAATAAAAACGTAGTTTGCACAATTTGTGGAATAAAAAACACTGGAAGAAAAAGGTTCATTTTGACTGATTTTTCAGGCCACGGGTGTTCATTTCTTCACCAAACACTTCTCTAACGTGTTCATTAACACCCCCAAATTTTCCCTTTCCCTAAACATCTTTTCAAATTCTGTATGTGTATTAAAGGACAGTGAGCAAAAAAAAAAAATCTCATGTATGAAATCAAAAGCTGTTTCAGGGGCGCCTGGGTGGCTCAGTCGGTTGAGCATCCGACTTCGGCTCAGGTCGCGATCTCACTGTCAGTGAGTTCGAGCCCCGCGTCGGGCTCTGGGCTGACAGCTCAGAGCCTGGAGCCTGCTTCGGATTCTGTGTCTCCCCCTCTCTCTGCCCCTCCCCCGTTCATGCTCTGTCTCTGTCTCAAAAATAAATAAAACTTTAAAAAAAAAAAAAAAAGCCGTTTCAGATTTCATCAAATGGGGCCCAAACTTAAGTCAATATTTTACTAACTTTGTTTTCATCTCTGAAGACATAATGCTAAAATACATAAATTCAATCTTATAGTACATCTTGCTTCCTAAAACTGATCGCTCAGAAACATTATGGGTAATCAGTACGTCCTTGTTAGTTTTCTTTGGAAAACTCTGGCCCAGAAATCAGTAATATTTCTAACACAGGAGAGGGTCTCGGGATCTCTAAGCCGCTGTCAAAGGAGGATACTTCAATTTCAGCATGTGTCACCAAAGAATAAGCCAATGCTTACAAAATATCCACAGCCCGAAAAGGCACATTTCTTACTCTAATGAAATGTGTTCTGGAACGGTCAGTGGTGGAGACGAACCTCTTTTAACACAAGACACACCCCAAAAATGACTCCCCAGGTGAAGGAAATAGCCCCATCATGGTAATCCCACAGCCAACAATCCTGTTCTAGGGCTGCCCGCCACAAGATGTTCTCATCCACATCACACAGAAAACTACAAAAAAATGACACTCAAAATTATCTCCTCAATATACCCACAGACCACAGCAATTAAAGCAACGCTTTTCATTATAGACTTTGAGAGGTACACTCCTGCCTTCCCTGACACAAATGCTCTGTGGTCTTCTGAAGCTTTCTGAAATGGCACTTGGTAACATACACAATCCTAAGCACCTCACTGACTAATACCTCAGCAGATCCTTTTTATCGCGATTCCAACCACGCTCTAAAAACTTTGTTCTTAGACACCCCTTTTATACCTAGGAATACTTATGGTATGCCACTACCAAATAATTTCCCAATTCCTTTTTCCACCCTCTCCAAATTTCTATTTCTGAGCCTGTCTCTGAGCATTATTTAGCATGAGCTGACAGTAATAGATTTTTTTTTAAGTTTATTAAATATTTTTGAGAGAGAGATCATGACCCAAGCTGAAGCTGGACGCTTAACCTAATAAGCCACCCAGGCACTCCCTAAGTTTATTTATTTAGAGAGAGAGAGCAGGGGAGCGGCAGAGACAGAGGGAGAGAATCCCAAGCGAGGCTCAACCCCATGAACCGTGGGATCACGACCTGAGCCGAAATCAAGAGTTGGATGCTTAACCAACTGAATCACCCAGGAGCCTCCTAATAGGGCAAAACATGGGGTGCCTGGGTGACTCAGTCAGTGAAGAGTCTGACTCTCGATGTCGGCTCAAGTCATGATCTCACAGTTCGTGCGATCGAGACCCATGTCGGGTTCCACGCTGACAGTGCAGAGCCTGCTTGGGATTCTCTCGCTCTCCCTCTCTCCCTTCTCTCTGCGTCTCCTCTGCTCATGTGCTTGCTCACTCGCTCTCCTCTCTCTCTCAAAATAAATAAACTTTAAAAAAAAAAAAAAGGAAAAAGGACTTAGGGAGGCAGTATTTTCAAAATATTGTGACACATTTATTTGATTTCAAGTCAGAAAGTGATCAGTACCTTTATCCTCCTGCAAACACACAGACTGAAAATACTTTCACTCCAGTATCTTTATTCCAACCTTTAACGTTGTTCCTCTATTATTATAGACATACCTTGCTTTAATCATCCCCAAAAGCAATTTTTTTCAAACTAATGCTTGTAAAAATGAGTACTTGTTCCCCAGTCTTTGCTCACCAGGGTGTCTTACGTTCCATTTCTTCTTTTGAATCCCAATTAAATTTAATCCAATTTAGGTTTGTGTGTGGTAAGCCTACTCTTTCTCTGTGAATCGAAGATGTCCGGCACTCACTCTCGAGTGACAATTTTAACGGAGTATAGATATCTATGTGGAACTTGAGAGTATTATTCCACTAACTTCTGTCCTCACTTACTGCTAAGGAGAAGCCTACTGTCCAGAACTGTCCAGTCTTTGTAGTTAAATCTGGTTTTTCTGCCGGATTCTCTTAGGAGATTTCTTTTCAATTCTGGAGTTCTACAGTTTCACAGAACTTTCTGTAGATTTGCTCGTGTATTTCCTGCCCATGTTGCAATGTGATTCTCCCAAAATTAGAATGTGCCCTTCATCCGTTCTGAAAACATTATCTGCTATTATCTTTTTGAGTATCCGCTCTTTCCCATTTTATCCTCGTCTTCTAGACTCTTATGAGACATTTTGGACCATCTCATTCTAGCTGAAAGTCTTTCAATCGCTGGAAGGTTTCCAATCCCTTTGTCGCTCTATGCTACATTTTGAGGAATTATATTAGATCTCTCTTCACACTCACTAGATGTCTCTTCAGCTTTGACTAGTCTATTAATGGTCTACTGAGTTTGTAATGGGGGTAAGTGCATTGTATTTCTACAAGTTCTATTTGGTTCCTTTTCAAATATTTCTGTTCTCGCTTCATAGTGTACTATTATTTTTATTCTTAACGATTAGTTCTAACATTTTATAATTCCTAGCATTTTAGTATCTTCAATTCTTAGAGTACAGACATTCCTCATTATTGTGTTTTCTGTCTCTTCAGAGTGGGTTCTTTCTTCATGTTTGCAATTTATGACCATGAACTCATCTTCAGAATACTTTTCTCTGCATCTCATGTTATTTCTGCTGTTTGTACCCGAGATTTCACCTAAGGCCAGCCTTTAATTTATTACCTTCCTACTATGCACAGCTGATGAAAAGAGAGAAACTGGTGGATGTGAATACTGTCTACATTCATTACTCAGCTTCTAATTCTTTTTTGTCCCTTGAATGTTAAGTCTTGGTTGAGTAAGTCAAAAGGAATAAGCAAAAAAACAAAAAAAACAAAACAAAAAAAAAAACACCAGAATATCATTGGGAAAGGCCAACTGTAATTCACCCACGAGGCCTCCTTGGGCCCCATCATCTTAGTGAATTCCCCCCACACCAGAGTATGACTGTAGCTTAGAAGGTGAGAACATCAAATGTCACCAGTATACAGAAAGTGGAAGTGCCTCCCACTGAAAGAAGCACACAATCGAGCTCAGAGACCACAGGCTTTTGACAAATGATGAAAAATGTGGCTTTCCAGCCCACCAGGGTATCTGCTGCAGCGGGACTGGCACAGCAGATAAACACGGGGTGATAAATCACCATCAGGAGGGTATTTGCCAAACTTGGGCACAAAAGAAGGGGGGTTAGCTGGATAAAAAGAAATTTTAATGCTATCAGGCTAAAGACCTGATATATCCAACCTCCCCAACCCTTCCTGGCCAATGAAACATAAATGTTTAAAGTTCACTGCATGGATTACTAGTGCTAGGTTACATACTCAGATCTTACGGACCTTTCTGTCTCTACCAAGTGATTTTGCACGACTCTGCTCGGATCCACCGTAAGCTGTTTTCCAGTTTAACTTTAAAAAAAAAAAAAAAAAACATTTATTTAATGTCAGCACAGAGCCTGATGTGGGGCTCGAACCCACACACTGTGAGATCATGACCTGAGTCGAAGTTGGATGCTCAACCGACTGAGCCACCCAGGCGCCCCTACAGTTTCACCGTCAAAGAGAAATGAATTCTCCTTGTTTCTAAGTCACTGAGAAAGATGATCATCAATTTTTTGCGTAAATATTGCCAACCTTGTTAGCATTCCACTAATGGTAAAATATGTAGTGTTTTTGTAGTAACTGTTTTCAAATAGTTTCAAGTCTACATACAAGTTCTTATAATTTCAAGAACTCTCTCATCCCTCTCATCCAGAGACCCAGATTCTCCAATTATCACCAATTTACGATAGTTGCGTCTTTCTCGCTCTCTCCTTCTCTCCCTCCCTTCCCCCACTTTTTGCTCTCTCATTATATACAGGCTTTAGAGTAATATCTTGATGACTCTATGATATTCTTGTCATCTGAGCTTCCTAAGTGTAAATATTATTTCCTTAATGTTTCAGTACTTCGGATGCCCAACGTCATGATAACAACCATTTTTCTTCTATTATACCGTTAAAGGTATAGAAGGTCGAGACGGATCTGCAATCGGGGATATATTCTGGCATTTGCATTTAGAAATACATGTCTATAACTCGTTTATGTACACACTCAACATACATTAATGATTCAACAAATATTAATAACACCGTTCTGCTAGATAGAAATTTATAGCAGTCAATAAAACAAAAACGATCCCAGCACTTAGGGAACTTACACAGTATTTCCTAAGATTTACTTCTATCATCGAATTCACGGCTAATCAGATCATGGAGAGGAGCGATTTTCCTCTGTTGCCTTTCACACTGTCAATTTCGTCATCCTTAAAAACTTCAGTGTTTATTAAGTATAATCAGGAGAGCATTAAAATATTTAAAAGTTCCAGGGCAGCTGGGTGGCTCAGTCAGTTAAGAGTCCGCCTTCGGCTCAGGTCACGATCTCACAGCTCGTGGGTTCAAGCCCCATGTCGGACTCTGTGCTGACAGCTCAGACCCTGGAGCCTGCTTCAGATTCTGTGTCTTCCTCTCTCTCTGCCCCTCCCTCTGTTTGCACTCTCTCTCTCTCTCTCTCTCTCTCTCAAAAATAAACAAACATTAATTTTCTTAAATATTTAAAAGTTCTGGGGCACCTGGGTGACTCAGTTGGTTAAGCATCCAACTTCAGCTTAGGTCATGGTCTCGTGGTTCATGGGATCAAGCCTCGCTTCGGGCTCTGTGGACAGCTCAGAGCCTGGATCCTGCTTCGGATTCTGTGTGTGTGTCTCTCTCTCTCTCTCTCTCTCTGCCCTCCCCTGCTCCCACTCAGCCTCTCTCTCTCTCTCTCTCTCTCTTTCAAAAGTAAATAAACATTAAAAAAAATTTTTAATATTTACAAGTTCTGCCTATGACCAATCAATAGATCGAGTAACATACATCATTTCAAATGGCATATTAATGTAAAATACTATCTTGCCAGCTGAAACATCAATCAATCACTGGTATTATTTTCATGGTACAAGTAAAATAATACAAGCGAATCACAACAGACAGATTTAAATCACATACCTCATTTTTGGGGGGCATCTTAATTTAGTCTGTATAGGAGCACTAAATAATTACACATTGTCCTCCCTTGCCCCTTCTCCCCTATTCCCCCCCCTCCCCCCCCAACACAAACCACAGGTAACAAGTTAAAAAGTAAATCTACATTCCATGGTGGCTAATGCTAAATGAGCTGGGAGAGTGACATCTTTAAATAGAATAGCATGGGGGAAATTGCCAGCTCATTTTAAATCTGTTAAGGTCTAAGGAGGTAAGATTTCAGAAATCATTTGACAGGAAAGACTCATAGCTGAAAAGAGGGCATTTCAGGCCAAAAATATCTTGCCAGTAGACTTACAGGAAACACAATGGTTTTAGTAGAAAGAATGCATGTTCTCGGACCAGGCGGACCTGGGTCTCAATTTTGGCTTACTCGTTATTAATAGTGCATTTTTGCCCTTGGGCGAGATTCTTTCCTTCTCTAAGGAAAACAAATGATTCTTTCCTTCTCTAAGGAAAACAAATGTGGAGGAGAAAACCTAACTTGAATTGGAAAACGGATTCGAAATGACGAACGAGCACACAGCGTGTGTTCCGTCACTGGCCACCAATGGAGAGTCTACATGGGAACTACTTCTGGGGATGCAGCCTCTCTACGAAGCTCTCTCTTTCCACCATGTACCTGCAGCTTTGGGGGTGGCAGGGGGGAGAGGAGGGGAGTGTGCTCATCCGTCCAGACTTTGCCTTTGGCATCCGGAATCTCCAGTCTTCTTATTCTCGACCGGAGAGACCACGTGCTTCGGAGAAAGCTTAGGTGGTGGGTTGAGAACATGTTATGGCTAGAACTACTCCATTTTTACCCAAATAAAACACTCTCAACAGTGTGACTTCTCTTATCATGACATATTTTTAAAACATTTCCCCCATAGCTATGACATTCCTTCTCTACCCAACCAGATTTTTTGTTCACTTAAAAAGAAGCATTTTAATGAAAGTCTCTTGCTTGCCCTGAAGTCAACTATCCCAATTTCCTTTCCAACCAACCATTTATACCAATTTTTTTTAATTAATGCTTTTTACAGACTGCTATTATTTCAAATTAGAACTGTTCTGATAAGTGAACCAATTATAAAACCGGAGGTTAGAACAGCTGCTAAAACGTACACTCAGAACAAGATTAGCTGCTGCTAATGCAACAGACGTTCCAAGACTCCACAGCAAGTAGAGTGGGGCAAAGCTTCCAGCCACAGCCAAATCCAACAACCGTCACGGCGCTAATGGCCCATTGCTAATGAGCAAGCTCGGCAAGTGGGGAGGCAAGGCTTCGGAAGACACAGAAACTACGCAGAACCGTACCATTCCATTACCTGATTTTTTTAAAGACGCCGACCGAGTCCAGGTGTGAGACGAACCAGCTACAGCAGCAGCGCTGTGTGAAGACCACCCCATGCCAGGCCCCCTCCCACCCACCGCTGGGTCCTCCGGGCCAGAAGACAGCAGCCCTGTCCTGGCGGCAACCCGAGTCGAGAAGCTCTGGCGGTCAAGGGCGGCACAGGGCCTTGACCCGAGCTCGCAGGTGTGTCTGGCCGCCAGGTCAGGATGGTGACGCATCCCCTAGCTTTGCGTTCAAACAGGGAGACGAGATCCCTCTCCATAAGCAAGCTGAGGATTTTGAGGTGTTTCTGTTCAAGCGTGCCAGGTTGATGCATCTGTTGCGCCATTTACGGTGCTAGAAAAACATCCTGCAGCGTTTCGGCCAAACTCTCCCGCGGTCTGTGCACCTTCCCTAAGACACCAGGGCCTGTGGACTCGCCCCTGCCAGCGCCAGCTCCCTCGCCCTCGTGCCCCCCACGCCAGAGGCCCACGGCTGACTCCCTCACCCAGGATGGCCTGCTCTCACCTCGCCCCTTTACTCCCTCCTCGCCCTTCACAGACACAGCCACGCTGTTCCAGGCAGCCTCATGTGTCTCCTCTGCCCTTTCCTTCTCCACGGTCTGCTCCAAATCTCTCACCGCAAAGCACAGCAGTTAAGTCACGAATCGGAAATCTGTAATTACCCTGGCTCAGTCACCCACTGCCGGGGCGAGCCGGTCACCTGCACGACCGGAGCACTGACCAAGCGGGCACGTCCTGGCACCAGGCACCGGTCCGTCACCCTGGGCCTTGCCGGAACAGCAGCGGGAAGACGCTGCTGGAAGATGGCCCACACGCGTCTCTACTCCGCCTGAGTGGGGACGGTGCCTTCTCTCATGCTCTCCAAACTCTGCTTCTGATCTCAGGAGGTCTGTGGACAGACAGACGGAAGAAGGGGACAACAAGGGCCAGACAGTGGGGCCCGGGGACTTCTCCTCCTCCCCGGGCTCTGGAGCGGGGTGTGAAGGCCCGTGGGTGCTGGACAGCCTGGCTGCTGCTCCTGGATGAACCTGGGACAAGGAGCTGACGGGGACAAGCATCACCTGGGGAAGGTGGCCGGGACAAAGGGGCAGAGGTGAAGACGCCGGCACCAGGCCCAGGCCGGGTCTGAAACTTGGAGCCTGCCTCTGCTCCCTCTCCCCCTTCCCTGCCCACACAGGCACAGCTTCACCAGGCTGCCTGGTAAACACCTCCACAGACGCACCCGCAGCCGCCTGCCCTTCCCCCGGCCACCGCCCCCCTCGCCCCGCATCTCCTACGAGAACGGGCCGTGTGACCATCACCATCGAAGTGGCAGAGGCAGGCCTCTAGGGCAGTGGCTGCCAGCAGAAGGGAGCCCAGCCTGCAGGGGCATCGACGGGCCACTCAGAGAACAACAGGGAGCAGACGCCCTGCACTCAGATCCTCTGACAGCCTTCCAGCTCCACGCAGCGGGCAGAGCCAAGGCCACCTCTGTCCAGGCTGGCGCTGGCAGGACAGGAACAACAATTCTCTTAAAGCCAGCCAGCCAGCCAGCCAAACACACAGCGGTGCTGGAAACAGAGAAAGCAGCCAGCCCGCTTCCTCCAGAGGGGAGCACTACCCTCCGGGGAGTCCTGGGGAGGAGGCAAAGATGAGAGGCAGCAGTGGGCACCGCCTGGGACGGAGGGAACAGAGAACCCAATACAGAGGGGCTGAGCCCAACATGCTCCTCCCCAACCATCCCCCTCCCCTTTTCCTTCCCACAAGAAAATAGGGTGTGAGGGCTGGGAGCCACAGCGGAGGGTTGAACCCACTGATTAAAACCGAGAAAAGGGGCACTACGTCTGGAGGAAATCCCAGCGTGCGTGTGGGAGAGGAATCAAAGGCAGCTTGGAACCTCCGCATAGGAAAAGGCAGCCCCCCTCCACCCAGAGGAAAGATGCACTTAGGGGCACCACCCTCCTCTCTCTGACAATTATGGAGGGAAGCAGGGTCTGCCTGCGACTTAGAGAGGCCGCTCTCTACACCTGCAGAGAAGATCAAAGCCAACCTTCTCGGCTTATCAATGGAGTTCACTCATGGAAACCCAGCAGCAAGGGAGGATCACAAGTTATCTGAGGAAAACACAGAACATGAAAGAAAGGGCTATAATGAGCAAACAGAACTGGCCCCAGAAGAAACATAATTCACAGGACAGGAGAAAACGTGTTAATAATTCTAGTATCTTAAGACAGATCTGAAATAGTAGTGTGTCCATAAAGCAAGACCAGGCTGCTGTGAAAAAGAAGCAATCAGAAAGAGAGAGCTCGCAACAGGAGACAAAGAAATAAATCTTAAATGATCGCTTAAAAGAAACCTCAATGGACCTGAGAAATAACATGAACCATGCTAAGCACCAAGGCTGTGAACTGGAAGAAAATACTGAGAAACATCACGGAACCGAAAGTACAGAGGGGTGATATATCCAGAGGTCCAACGTCCATCCAAAAGGAGTCTCAGAAGCAGCTATAATGGGAAGGAGGGAGTAAATAAGTAAATAAGTAAGTAAGAGCATGAAGGGAGGAAGGGAGTCTCCCCCAGCTGACCAAACACACGAGCAGCAAGCTGAAAGGGCCAAGCAGCCTGCAGGAGGTGAATGAGGGACACCCAGTTACGTGAACATCACACCAGAGAGGGCTCTGCGACATGCCCCTCAGAAACCAAAGATGAGGTGAGCCTGTCCCCAGACTCCATTGGCAGGATTTGGAATGAGAGCAAGAGGAAGAGACCAAGGGGTGTCAGAAGATCGTGGGTCAAGTCCCGGCTTGTAACTAACTAGCTGACTGACCGGGAAGAGGTCGCTGGCCTTCAGACTCCCTGAACGTGGAGGGGGTGTTACGCACCTCCTTCCTCTACCCCCCTCGTCGTTCCTGCCCGCTGCACGGCAGACTCTCCCCGGAGAGTCATCTTAAATTCCCCCAGATGACTTGTGTATCCAGTGCTGAAAACCACTGGCCCTATGGACTCTAAAAGCCCTCTGGCTCTGTGGAAGGCAGCAGAGGGCGTGGGGAAGAGTGGTCAGCAGAACCCGCGTGTAAATCCACTTGTGGCCTCTTCCCATCCACGTGATTCTGAATAAGTCTCTCATCTTGCTGGAATCCGGCTTCGCTCACATGTATGATGGAGAGCATAATGCCCTCCCCCATAATGTGATAAGGTGGAAACAAAATCTTGCAAGGAGGGGCACCTAGCTGGCTCAGATGCTACAGCACGTAACTCTTGATCTCAGGGTCGTGAGTTCAAGCCCCATGTTGGGAGTGGAGCCTACTTTAACAAACTCGTGCAAGGAAAAGAACGTGGATACAACAAGTGACACCGAGCAGGTGATCACAAAATGGAGTTATAACAACTCTGTAATTCAGGTAACTAAGGGACAAGTGAGCTACAAAGGTGAGTGACATCCTTAAGTTCCCTGCTGTGAAACAGGTTAACCAATGGGATCCTGCCTGCATGTGTAAACCTGCTAAGGAGGCAGCAGCTAAGGAGGCAGCAGGGAAGGGATGAGTTGGGGGGTCACAAGTGCCAAGTGGGCCATGGAGGGATGGCCCCCAGAAACAGGATGGTGCAGGAGCCCACAGGAAAAGCTGTCCTCCCCCAGATGAACAAACCCTGTCGATAAAAAATAGGGGGGGTTGGGGGGGGGGAGTAGAATAAAGCTGTAACACTGGCTTCTAGCCAATCTGCCAACAGATTCCAATACAAAACTGTTTCAACTGAGACTATTTGTTAATTTATTCGAAAGCAAGTTGGTGACAGCACACCATTTGTTTTCCTCTCCTGCCACAAATAATGTCCAAACTGACCTAATTAGAATTATCGTGACCCCAGCAATATGAATACCTGAGATGAAGAAGGAACGTATGGAAAACTTCATTTTTTTAAATTTTTTTTTAGAAAGACAGAGAGCACGTGAGCAGCGAAGAACGGCGGAGGGAGAGAGAATCGTAAGCAGGCTCTATGCTCAGTGTGGAGCCTGACACAGGGCTGGATGCCACGACCCTGGGATCACGACCTGAGCCGAAATCAAGAGTCAGAGGCTCAACCGACTGAGCCACCCAGGCGCCCCTATTCTTTTTCCAAAAAGTCTTTCTTCCTCCACTGATCAGAAACTCAGAACAATACAAAATTCCTCCCTGTTTTAGTCATGTCCAGTATCATTTTTTTCCACCACACCCTCTTTTCTTTGGAGCACCGATCAAGCCAAAAATAATTTGGCTAAATCCCATCCAATGGAAATAGCTTTGACACTTAAAAGAACAGATTTTCAACTCCTTTTGATCTCATCTTTCCAGAGTCTAAAATAAGCAGAGGTGGCCTCAATTCACCATAAACATAAACAAGTTTTATAAAGGTTCCCCAAAAACCTCTGGGGGGGGGGGGAAGAAACTGAACGTTTGTCAATCATTTTCTGTTATTCAAGTGGCCCGAAACCATACAAAATCCCTACTTGAGTGATAATAGCATTTAATTGGTTTAGAGACCTTGTCTTTCACCTTTAATTTAGGATCCAAATTCTAGTTTTGCCCACGACGAAGTGAAAATGAGTTTGGCAGATACAGCCCAGTGCCCAGTTGGCATCTGAACAATAGACAATCTGGACCCTGAAATCTACATCTTAAAAGTAGGGGATTTGGCCGAGTTGAAAAGTCTGAACAGCAGCTGCCCAGACCCTATTGGGCATTGCAAGTACCATGCTCTGTCCTCATAATGAATTCTGCTACAAAAAAGCGTGTGGTCTAATTCTTTGCTTTTTGCTCCATTTTCATGATATGGAATAAACAGATATTATTTTTATTTCTGAAAGCTCCATTTTTCGTGCAAAAAAAAAAAAAAGAATTTATGTGATTACTGGAGGCAAAACAAAGCAACAAGAAAACGAGAAATCCGCTATTGCTTACTTTACATGTGTCACGCCTCATTAAATGTCTTCCTGTCTGACATTCTCCAAGTTGCTCCCAATGAGTCCATCTGGTCACTAAGCGATGCAATCAGTGACAAAGGCTCCCTAACAGCTCCATCAAAGGCCTGAGTGACACTGAGGAATTCTCAAAGGTAATGAGATTATTCTAATCTCTGATTGATGAAGTATTTTTCTAAGTAAGGAAACAGATATGAAGACTAATGGTGGGGGAGGGGATGAGAAAGTAATTACCAGACAAAGAAGAGAAGATTGTGCATCATCTTTGACACAGGAATACCTCAAGGTCATAATTATCATGGAAATTTCATACAATTTCTCAGAAAATGCCTCTAAAATTTTATACTGCGACACTCTGGGCGAGAAATTCAAAATTAATTGGTTTTGGTCGTAAGTCACTTCATAATACTAAATTACAGTACAGATTATTGCCAAATCGCAGTTTGGAAAAATGGTTAAATTAAACGTGGACTAGAGTGAATTTAAACTGCATAAACCATCTTCTATCCTCAGGGGCTTCCCGGCTGTTTGTTAGTCTCCTGAATGGAACACATTTTTCCAGATATTTTTGCTTCTGAGAATAAAACTCAGAGGAAGTAAGTAGTTTGCTATACACAGTTCCTGCTTTATTCTACCTCACCTTTTGGAATAGAGACAAGATACATTAAACTAACAAACCTTAAGCTTCAGGGGTCCTTCAGGGCCCTGGGAAGGGCCCCAAAATGTGTCCACAACATGCACTCTATTAGAAGCTATGGAAAAGAAGTTTTTGTTTTCTTTTTTTTTTTTTTAATTTTTCAACGTTTATTTATTTTTGGGACAGAGAGAGACAGAGCATGAACGGGGGAGGGGCAGAGAGAGAGGGAGACACAGAATCGGAAACAGGCTCCAGGCTCTGAGCCATCAGCCCAGAGCCTGATGCGGGGCTCGAACTCACGGACCGCGAGATCGTGACCTGGCTGAAGTCGGACGCTTAACCGACTGCGCCACCCAGGCGCCCCTTGTTTTCTTTTTAAGAGAACCCCAAATTCAATGCGCTTGAGGTCCAATAAAATCTGGATTCCCCTGGCCCTACACTCCATTTCTCATATCCTTTACCTCATTATCCAACAGCTTCTGAAAATGTCAGGGGAGGCAAAGAAAGCAACAGAATTCTCAAGATGCCACCACGGCCATCAGGATTTTGTCTTCAAGACATGGCCCAGGCAAGACTTCAAGTAATTTCTTACTACTCAGGATGGGGGGAGAGCAGAAAAAAAGGGGGTGAGGGAGGCACCTGATTATTGCTGAAGAGGATAGAAACAATTCTGGCCATCAAAACTTTTTTGAAGGACTGACCAAAACAGTACTCTTAAGTTGAAAACTCAGTGTATGTTAATTTAATTCCCCAAGGTAAAAACCGTGTACAGGGGGAAATAGCTCTCTTAAAAAACGGTATTTATTTTTAATTATGGTAAAATATATGTAAATACATTGCCATTTTAGCCATTAAGTGCCCAGTCCAGTGACATTAAGAACGTCCACACCACTGTGCAGCCATCAACACCTTCCGTCCCCAGAACAATTTCATCTCACAAAACTGAAACTCCATGCCTGCTAAACACTAACTCTCCATTCCTCCTCCTCCCAGATCCTAGCAATTACCATTCTACTGTCTCTATGAATTTGACTACTGTAACCACCTCATGTAAGCCGTGTAAGAGAGATCATACATTGTTCTGTGATGGGCTTATTTCATTTAGCGTAGGGTCTTCAAGGTTCCTCCATGTTGCAGCAAGTGTCAGAATTTCTTTTTTTTTTTTTTTTTAATTTTTTTTTAATGTTTATTTATTTTTGAGACAGAGAGAGACAGAGCATGAACGGGGGAGGGGCAGAGAGACAGGGAGACACAGAATCGGAAGCAGGCTCCAGGCTCTGAGCCATCAGCCCAGAGCCTGACGCGGGGCTCGAACTCACGAACCGTGAGATCGTGACCTGAGCTGAAGTCGGATGCTCAACTGACTGAGCCACCCAGGCGCCCCTAGAATTTCCTTTTTAAGGCTGAGTAATATTCCACTGTCCGTATATACCACATTTGGTATTACACAAATGTCCATTCATCTGTCTGTGGACAGTTGGGTTGCTTCCACATTTTGACCGCTGTGATTAATGCTGTTTTGAATATGCTACAAACACTTGTTTGAATCTCTGCTTTCAATTCTTTGGGGTAAATACCCAGAAGTGGAATTATTGGATTCGATGGTTATTCTATTCTTCATTTTTTTGAGAAACCGCCATATTGTTTTCCATAGCGACTGCTTCATTTTACATTCCAACCAACTGTGCAGAAGGGTTCCAATCTCTCCACATCTTTGCCAACAATTTATGGGTTTTTGTTTTGGAGTGACTAGCCATCCGGATAAGGGTGAAGCGGTACTTCACTGTGGTTTGACGTGATTAGTGATACTGAGCATCTTCTTACATGCTTATTGGCCATTTCTACATTTTCTAGTTTTTTGCCGAGGGGCACATCATTTCTTGCTCAGTGTCACGGATGCCCCGTGACTGCCAGTCCATTCCAGCTTGCTGAATCCACTTACAGTAGACACACTGCAAGTTAGGGGCAAACATCCAGGAGTGGGCAAGCAGGAACTGACCTTGCTTATAAACAGTAACTGGGTTTGATTTTATTCTTCAAGAAGAGGTCTTTGTTTCTCTAATTGCAACAAGAGCTAACGAGCACTGGGATTTCATTGGGTTCCACGTGTGTTTTTTACATACATGTTTTTTACATACATGGTCCCATTTAAGTCTCACCATAAGACTATGGACACAAATCAGTACACTGCTTAAGGATGAGAAAACCTGGGGTTTTATATAGCTAAAGTACTCTGCTGCAAATCACAGAGAGAGGGAGCTGAGGAAATGGAATCCAAACCAGCCCTGTAGAATTTAGGGAGCGACAGTTCCCGGCCACTACATGCTGCTATCCTAGCGCATCCAATACATGAACACAAAGCCCAGGAACAGGGCTGCTAAGCAAACAGCAACACTTTAGGGTAAAAAGTAGAACCCAAAGGCCTTTTAGGACCATCTGTTATGGACTGAATGTTAGTACCCCACCCTCTTCGTATGGTGAGATCTTAACCCCTAATCTGATGATGCTAGGAGTTGATGTTTGGGCAGGTGAAGAGTTTATAAAGGTGGAACCCTCATGGATGGGATTGGCACTCTTATAAAAGAGGCCCCACAGAGCCCCCTTTCCCTCCTGCCAGGGGAGAGCACAGCGAGAAGACTGCTACAACCCAGCACAGGCTCTCCCGGAACCTGCTGGTGCTTTGATCTTGGAATTCTCAGCCTTCAGAACTATGAGAAATGTTTGTGCCATGCTTAAACAAAGAGTTAACAAAATTATAAATTTTGGTCAGTTTAACAATTGTAACAAAAAAATGTACAGTACTTTTGTACTTTTGTACTCAGCATCCCTTTCTAAATCTAGTTTCTCAGAAAGCTTCCTAACTCTCAAATAATGCAAAACCTCCCCACTCCCACAGTTCCCCCAACGTCTCAACCAGCATCACTCATCGAGAGAGACAGCACTGAAAACTAGAACAAGCAAAACACAAACAAGGGAATTCTGCCCAACTGCCCAAAGTCACAGAGAGACGAGGAGGTCTGGAAGCAGGAGAAGGCAGAGCAGATGTGAGCTTGATACACAGGTAGAAATTCCACCGGAAGCGTGACCGCTCACTCTGGTACAGAACATCACACCCAATTTATAAAGCCCTTCATACACATGACCTCCCGCATCTTCGCAACAATCCTCAATTTGTGGTCCCCACAACCACTAAGTAGTAGAGCTGGGATGTCAACTCATGCCTTTGGTCTGAAAAAATTTAGCAGAGCCCTTCTGAAAGATCTCTAATTTATACCAGAATGTCTATATAATCCATGTCTCCCTACTGAATGAATGGCAGTGGAAAGTCCCGGTATCCTTCATCATATTCAGGAAACTACTTAATAACAAAAGAATTATAATTGAAGGAGGTCAACTCCAAACTCTGACTACGGCTACCGTAAGCACTACCCAATCTGTCCAGGAGATGGATAAAAAAATCTCAGTAAACCATACCCTGCAGTATTCCGGAGCCCTCTCCAACAGCAAGTCACAATGTAGCCTAAATCCCTCTGCCTCAACTTACGTCCATCTCCTTCGAACCTCTGCTCTATCGACCATATAACTTTTCACCCACTATTCATAACACCTGCTCCTCATTTTAAAAAGTCTAACTTAGGGGTGCCTGGGTGGCTGAGTCGGTTGAGCGTCCGACTTCGGCTCAGGTCATGATCTCGCAGCTCATGAGTTCGAGCCCTGCGTCAGGCTCTGTGCTGACAGCTCAGAGCCTGGAGCTTGTTTCAGATTCTGTGTCTCCCTCTCTCTCTGTTCCAACCCACTCACATTCTGTCTCTGTCTCTCTCAAAAATAAATAAACATAAAAAAAAAATTTTTTTTTTTAAAGTCTAACTTTAATTTTTTTCGGGGCACCTGGGTGGCTCAGCCAGTTGAGCATCTGACTCGTGATTTCAGCTCCGGTCATGATCACAGGGTCGTGAGATCAAGCCCCTCATCGGGCTCTGCACTCAGCGTGGAGCCTGCTTGAGATTCTCTCTCTCTTCCTCTCTCTCTGCCCCTCCCTGCTCGAGCTCTCTCTCACTCTCTCTCTCTAAAAAAAAAAAAAAAAAAAAAAAAAAGGTTTTAGCTTTTTTTTTTCCATGTTTATATATTTTGAGAGAGAGACAGAGAGAGAGACAGCATGAGCAGAGGCAAGGCAGGGCAGAGCGAGAGGGAGAGAGAATCCCAAGCAGGCTCCACACAGTCAGCACAGAGACTAACACGGGCTTGATCTCACGAACTGTGAGATCATGACCTGAGCCCAAACCAAGAGCGGGACACTTAACCCACTAAGCCATCCAGGCATCCCCCATGTTTACTTTTTTAATCATAAACATAGTGGTTTTTTGACACTCGCTTCTTAAGTCAGCATCGTCTTACTCAACATCTTCAATGCTTTGTTGAACAGACAGAGAAAAGCAAAGGAAACACGCAGTGTTCGCTCAGCAATTTCTCTGCATTTTGCATCCCACCTCTGCTGGCCACAAAGGAAGACCAGTTAAGGGGAAGTGGAAACACAGCCTTCTCTCTACGCCGTCTCCTCGAATGCATGTGGCATCAAGAACAAAGTGTCAGTCTCTTTAACTCCCCACTTCCCATCGCAGGGAAAAGAGAGGGAGGGCAGGGCCGGCAAAACCCAGTCCACACAAAACCAGCTGGCAGATGGTGGGTCAGAGGGCACGAGGGAGCTGAAATGCCTCTCACAACAGGTGGGTAATCTGCAGGATGACGACGGCAAGAAGGCTTAATCAACCTTGGAGCAGTTAGAGACTTCCCTTAAATTTACTAGGATCCTTACTACACGGGTATGTTTCCGTTGGGAAAATTCACCAAGCTCCCAGCATGACTTGTGCTCTTTATACTTCTGTAAAAAGATTTTTTTTTTAATACTTAGCAAATCTCAAAGGAGAAAATTCTTCAAATCAAGCTCTGCTTTCTCCTATGACAGGAGAAAAAGACAGCCTCTTTACTTCTTAACAGTGAAAATGGAGAAACAAAGAATTCCATGTGGTCGGCTAGATAGTACAAAAACAGGATAGAGAACAAAGATCCAGCCAGCCATAGCTTCAGATAAGGATTCAGAACAGCAATGGATACAGAAAACAGTAAGGACTCAGCCAGAAACCCTGAGGAACACAGTGAAAATTATTCACGCTGACGAACAGTATCAGGGGAAAAATCATTTAGCTGTGGGTAATAGGAGTGAGCTATTCAGGACAATAGAGATTTTAAAGTCTTAATCATTGGAGAGATAACTGCAGAACTATCAGACTAAGGGGGAAAAAATGGTAACTTCTAGTTTACTTAGGACCTAACATATGCCAGGTATGGTGACAAGCAATTCATTCATTTAAGGCACACAACTAAATTTGAGGGGAGTATTTTACTGCCCCTATTTTACAGAAGAGAAAGTGGAGGCTCATTAAATTTATTAAAGGGCATACATGCATAAATAATTCATGGAGAAAAGATTTGAATCAGGTCTAACTCCTTCCAGGATGCTACCCTGGATTATCATGAAGCTTGGAAGAAAGTTCCAAACAACAGAAAAACCGTGAAGTAACAATTAGGTGAAGAGGAACTGAGAGAGTTCTAGAGAGAGAGGCTTGCCTAAGGAAGAAGGCAAATCTCTCAGAATAAAGCCCTGAACTTGACAACTACTAATTTTAGATTTCTGACCTCTAAGAATTTTAGAGCTAATAGGGACACTGAGATCAACTCACTTCTCATGGAAAAAAAGAAGAGTAAATAACATATTTCAACATATCTCCCCCTCCCCCACCTCTCTTTTTCATTCAACATTGGCCAACAAATATTTGCTGAGTGCCTATTATGTGCTAGGGCATCTTTAAAATTCTAATCAATCGTCTCCTTGGACTTTCCACCAAAAAGACCTAAATGATGCACATTGTATACACAGTTACTCTTTCTTCAACCTGCCCAGATTTACCAAAAGATGGATCAAACTATTGTTAGTGAAGCATCGAATGGAAGTTCCAAATCCTAGGAAAAGTAAAATTTCTAAATTTAAAGATGTTTAATTCTAAAAATTCTAGAACTTTTCATACTGGGATGCCTGACTGGTTACAGCATGCAATTCTTACTCTCAGGGTCAGGAGTTGGAGCCCCACATTGGGTGTACTATAATATATATATTATATACTAACTATATATATATATATATATATATATATATATACACACACACACACACACACACACACATATATATATATGTATATACGTATACCATCATAACCTTCCAGGAGGCTTTTACTTCAGTTAAGCAAATGAACATTGTCTTGGAGGTACTAGCCAATGCAATAAGGCAGGAAAAATCGGTTAACTAACCTAGCCAGGATTCAAACATGGGACACACAGACTGTCATATGCTTTGAGCCAAAAGCTCCATGAAGAAGCGACTGGTAAAAGCTTCTTTCATTTTTTTTGATTCACTCAGTTGCAAGAATACAGCAAACATCCAAATGAAAATGTCCAATTGGAAGCTAACAACTCTGGACTCACAAAAGAGGTTCCAACTAGAAGTGTATTAACTGGGCAGAAATGGGCATGTATGAATGGTAGTTGAAGGCAGGGGCAAACACAGCATTATCTTAAGAGGATAAAGAGGACCCAGGATGGTTCCCTAAAGAGAACATCATCTCCTGACAGTGGGAAGAGAACCTAAAGGGCAACAGGAAACGAATGATGAGCAAAGAAAGAAGAAAGCCAAGAGAAAGGGGCTAGGCTAGAAGCCAATGGCAGCAGATGCTTCAAGGAAAAGAGACAAGAGTGTTCAAGGAAACAGAGCTGCTCTAAGAAAGATGCACATGAGAACTATCTCTTGGGCAAAATTTCTTTTTCTGAGTGTAATTCATATCTGGCATATTTCTCTTTTAAATAAGAAACGAAGTCGGGTTGCCTGGGTGGCTCAGTCAGTTGAGCATCCAACTTCGGCTCACATCATGATCTTGTGGTTCGTGGCTTCGAGCCCTGCATCAGTCTCTGTGCTGACAGCTCAGAGCCTGGAGCCTGCTTCGGATTATGTGTCTCTCTCTGCCCCTCCCCTGCTCGCACTTGGTCTCTCTCTCTCAAAAATAAACAAACATTAAAAAAAAATTAAATAAGAAGCTAAGTCTTTCTAAAACTTCCTTGTTATTTTTAAACATAAAACACTTGCTTTGTTTCTACTCTGGATTTCAGAACCAAAGGGCTATACCAATTATAAGATTAGGGAATATCATAAAATAGATATTTTTAAACCAAAGATATTATAGACCATAAATAATATTGCTCAAAAGCATAAGATTAAATTTAATCTTTTTCATTGCTGCCTGGGAGAAAGAAGCCAGCTGCCCTCCAGGAATCAAGAGTATAAAACTTAGCCATGGCTCCTAAAAGACCACAGAAGTGGCCCAGTGGTAACAACACAAAAGTTGGTCTCTCAGGGCTACCTTCCAAAAGGGCTAGGCAAGGATGCAGAGGTTCCAAGGCCATCATTATGGCAATAAATATGCAAGTACACAAAATGGGACCCAGCTGTATTAATCTATTTCCAACATCCAGAAAGAAAACCATAAGACCTGAGAACAAGGAAAATCAAAACCAGTTTGACCAGACATGTTTAATGTACAATATAGCAGTCACATATGGAAGGCACCATCATGGCCAACAAAGATAGAAAACGCAAATGAGCTATGGTCCTGGAATCTCAAACTATAATAAGTTAACACATAGCTGTTGTCTGTTTATAGACAGAAAATATTAGACCAAAATTATTTTAGTCTATATACAGCAAAAATGTTAAAAAAAAAAAAAAAAAACAAGTCTCCTGGGTCTCTACTCCTCCCCATTTGACAGACAGCTGCATCTTCTGGGGCAGTGCCAGCCATGTCCCCAAGACATGATGGTGAAGGTCGGAGTAAATGGATTTGGCCATATTTGGCATCTGGTCACCAGGGCTGCTTTTAACGCTGGCAAAGTAGATGCCGTAACCATCAGAGACCCCTTCACTGACCTCTGTTATAGGGTCTACATGTTCCAATATGATTCCATCCACAGAAAATTCAATGGTATAGTCAAGGCTGAGAATGGGGAAATTTGTCATCAATGGAAAGCCCATCTTCATCTCCCAGGAACAAGATCCCACCAACATCAAAAGGGGTGATGCCAGTGCTGTGTTGTGGAGTCCATGGAAGTCTTTGCCACCAGGGAGAAGGCTAGGGCTCACTTGAAGAGTAGGGTCAAGAGGATCATCATCTCCGCCCCTTTTGCTAATGCCCAATGTTTGTGATGGGTGTGAACTATGAGAACTATGGTAACTTCCTCAACATTGTCGGTAATCCCTCCTGTACCACCAATTGCTTGGCCCCTCTGGCCAAGGTCACCTATGACAACCTTGGCATCGTGGATGGACTCACAGCCACAGTCCACACCATCAACTGCCACCCAGAAGACCGTGGACAGCCCCTCTGGGAAGCTGTGACATGATGGCCGAGGAGCTGCCCAGAACATCATCCCTGCTCCTACTGGCAGTGACAAGGCTATAGGCAAGGTCACCCCCAAGCCGAATGGGAAGCTCACTGGCATGGCCTTCCATGCCCCCACCCCCAAAAGGTCAGACATGGATCTGACCTACTGCCTAGACAAAGGTGCGAAATATGATGGCGTTAAGAAGGTGGTGAAGCAGGCATAGGAGGGCCCCCTTAAGGACATCCTGGGCTACACTGAGGACCACGTTGTCTCCTGCAACTTTAACAGTGACACCCACTCTTCCACCTTCAATGCTGGGGCTGGCATTGCCCTCAGTGACCACTTTATCAAGTTCATTTCCTGCTGTAATAGTGAATTTGGCTATAGCAACCACGTGGTGGACCTTATGGTCCACACTGCCTCTAAGAGCCCCCTGGACCACCAGCCCCAGCGACGGCAAGAGGGAGAGAGAGGCCCTCAGCTACTGAGGAGTCTTGTCCCCCTTCCCCCAACACACTGAGAATCTCCCAGTCTTCACACAGTTCCCATCCCAAACCCCTTGAAGAAGGAGAGGGGCTTGGGGAGCCCTACCTTGTCATGTACCATCAATAAAGTACACTGTACCAAAAAAAAAAAAAAAAAAAAGTCACCGGCATCCTCAAGAGGCACAGAGTACAAAAGAACAGGATGGAGAAAACAAACCCTAATTGCCCTCAGAGAATTTTCCCTGAATTATTTTGGAGATGCCTCAATTCTCTATTTAATTTTGTCTCTGTGTGGATAGGGATTTAATGATTAATACCACACAGGACACAGACTCCTAGCAGCATCTGTATTTTTCAAATGTAAACCCACTGAGTGGTCCACTCCATGCACCGCATGGTGAGTGGGTGGCAGGGAAAGGGTCACCACTCATCTTTCTAAGCTGTAATTGTTGTTCACAGAACGACAGGTTCACACAGGCTGAAGACATGTGCGTGTACAAGAAGAAAACACACAGAAACAGTAAAGAAACCATTCTGGCAAAATGGCTTATCCTCTTCAACCTAAACAATTTCCCTTCTCGCACTGGTGCAAACTTTCCAACAAATGTGCAAAATTAAGCATTTTCTTTTCTATATGCTATGAAGTATATTTGGTATTTTGAGAGGCTCGTCTATCTCCTCTGGTATTTACGGGAACAGTGAATTTTCTACCTCAATGAATTGCCCCTGGGTTCACTCTAGACACCTTCCAAATATGAATTTAAGCAACTTTTCATAGATCCCTCAAATTCAAGATACAACATGATATTCAGTCCTAGGAGTTTTCTTTATTCTCGATTCTCCCCGTAAGTGAGAAAAGTAAGATCATTGAAATGAGTAATGCTATGGAGGGTTTTTTTTTTTTAATTTTTTTAAGTTTATTTTGAGAGAGTGCAAGTGGGGGAGGGACAGAGAGAGGGAGAGAGAGAGTCCCAAGCAGGCTCCGTGCTATCAGCACAGCCCAATGCAGGGCTTGAACCCACGAAACCGTGAGACGTCATCTGAGCCAAAACCAGGAGTCAGACATTTAACCGACTGAGCCACCCAGGAGCCCCAGTAATATTATGTTTTAATCATTAAGTCAATGACCCAGAAATCTGATACATTTAGTTCCTTTTATTTGAATACAGGATTGGCAGTCTGTTCAGTTTTACATGAAAGTCACAATACCCAGATGAACCGCCTTTTCTTATAATCTGAGAAAACTAAAAAAAGAGGGGAAAAAAAAAAAAACACAAAAAAACCTGGAGGATTGCCTGGCTGGCTCAGTCAGTGATCTCAGGATTATAAATTCAAGCCCCACATTGGCTGTAGAGATTACTTAAAATAATCTTTATGGAAAAAAAAAAAAAACTGGGGCACCTGGGTGGCTCAGTCAGTTAAGTGTCTGACTTCAGCTCAGGTCATGATCTCACGGTTCGTGAGTTCAAGCCCCGCCATTGGGCTCTGTGCTGACAGCTCAGAGAGTGGAGCCTGCTTCGGACTCTGCGTCTCCCTCTCTCTCTGTTCCTCCCCTGCTTGTGCTCTCTCTCAAAAATAAATAAAGATTTTAAAAAAAATTTTTTAAAAGCTGGGGACAAACTATAAAATAGGAAAAAATTATTTACGATATCAGCAACAGGGGCGCCTGGCTGGCTCAGTCAGTAAAGCATGCAGCTCTTGATCCTGGGGTCGTGAATTCAAGCCCCACATTGGGCACAGAACCTACTTAAAAAAATATCAGCAATAGTGACTCAATCACTTACAAAGGCTCACTTGGATTTGACTAGACTAACTCTGATACCTAACACATACAGATGCATATATATATTTAGCCTTACAAAAACAAAATGACGGGACAATTAAGTCACACTTTTAATCAGCTAATTTAATTAGCAAGGAGAGGTATTTATGAAAGTGCACATTCACACTGGGATTTTCGGCACACTGGTCAAAGAGTTAAATATGTTAGAAGGTATCCTGTGAATACCAAGTGGGTGGCATTTCATGAAAATTCTCATCCACATGTAACAAAAAACATAATAGTGGTCAGGGAGGACAAAGACCCTCATGGGAGCTCATTTTACCAAATCCATGAACGCATTCTCAAATTTACAATTTTATGGCTATTAAGGCGTCATTACCATGCGAGAAACTTTCTTACCTGTTATTCCTCAGGTGTTCTAGCAAGAGACAGTAAAGATCTTAATCTAAACACAGTCAGCTCCCTAAAATGAGAGGTTTAATCTCATTATCTGGAACCACAGATGCTTCCTTGTCGAGCCATAAGTTCAGGGCAGGGCACTTACCAAAAGTTATTAATAGCGAACAACAGAATCCGAAATCTAATGCCCCCCTTATAGGAAAATAGCTTTCTTCCAAGATTTACTGCACAGAAGTGAGGGAAATTAGCAAAAACAGTCTTCCACAAGCACACAAGGGGTGGTGAGCATTCCCCCGCAGTGGGACCAAACGCCTGAGCAGACAGCCCCTCAGCGGTGGGGTGAACAGGACCAGGAGGCTTGCGATCCAGAAGCGGGATAAAAGCAGAGATCGGCAGCTCACTCCTTCTCGCAGCCAGCCATGGTCGGATCCTCAGCTGGTGCTGCTTCTCAACCTTAATCCCTCCAGGTCACAGTAACAAAATGTAAGCCGCCATCACAAGACTTCCAAAACCAAGTTTACCACAAGAAGGAAGTTCGGTTTTAACGCTGACACCCTAAGCCACTTCCCTTGTTTTCCAGGAAAAAGGCCCTAAGATTCATCACAACTTGGCTGTGAGATATCTGAGGAATGAAGTGTTTTCCTTTTTACAAGAAATAAGGATATTCAAGGGTGGTCTTGTACCAGGGGCTCATCCTCTTTCCTTGGGGATTCCAGCCAATCTCCCTACCTCACCTCCCGTGTTTGATCATCCCTCCAGCTGCCAGCCTGTCACGCTTTCAGAAAGTTATCATAAAGTGGGGCGCCTGGGTGGCTCAGTCTGTTGAACATCCAACTCTTGGTTTCCGCTCAGGTCATGATCCCAAGGTCATGGGATCAAGCCCTGTGTCAGGCTCCACAAGGGGTGGGAAGACTGCTTAAGGTTCTCTCTCTCTCTCTCTCTCTCTCTCTCTTCCTCCCTCCCTCTCCCTCTCCTCCTCTCCCCCTCGCTCACATTCTCTAAAATAAAATAAAAAGGGGGTGCCTGGGTGGCTCGGTCAGTTAAGCATCCAACTTCGGCTCAGGTCATGATCTCAAGGTTTGTGGGTTCGATCCCCGCATCGGGCTCTGTGCTGACAGCTAGGAGCCTGGAGCCTGCTTTGGATTCTGGGTCTCCCTCTCTCTGTCCCTCCCCCACTTACAACCTGTCTGTCTCTCTCTCAAAATAAATAAACACTAAAAAAAAGTTTAAAAAATAATAAAAAGAAAATAAAAGGAAAGTTATCAGAAAGTAATATGGAAACCATTTCAAGCCTACCTGTTTCTATGGGTGACAAACTACGAAACTTACAAAGAACAGCAAATCCCTATTTCACAAAGTTTCTGAGTACACAGAAAAAGCTGGAAAGCTTACCATTTCAGGAATCCTAATGCAATAATCAAGAAATGAGGGGGCCGCTTGGGTGGCTGAGTCAGTCGTCAGCACAGAGCCTGCTTCAATTCCTGTCTCCCTCACTCTCTGCCCCTCCCCTGTTCTGTCTCTGTCAAAAATAAATAAAAAAAAAAAAAAAAAAAAAAAAAAACAAGAAATGAGGAATGAATATTGTTCCTCCTTTAATGGACAGAATATCAACTTAGAAAATCAAAGACAGTCAACTGAAAATCTGCTGGAATTATTAACCAAGTTCAGTAAGGGGACCATATAATGAGTATACAAAGTGAGTAGGCTTCTACACGTTAGTGATAACCACTTAAAAACTGAGTGAAAAATCCTTTATCACCTGCAAAAATTACTAAAAAAAAAAAACCTAGGAAGAGAGTAACAATGTATATTTATATTTAAAAACTATAAAACTTTTACTGAAAGGCATAAAAAGACCTAAAAAAAAAAAAAAAAAAAAAAAAACCGCTGAAATATTCTCCATTCCTTGATAGGAAGATTCAAATCAATAGGTCAGTTCTCCTTAAATTAGCACGCATTCACTGCAATCCCAAATTGATTTTTAGAACAATGTGATAGGTTGCTTCTAAAGTGGATCTAGGGGCGCCTGGGTGGCTCAGTCGGTTGAGCATCTGACTTCAGGTCATGACTTCAGGTCATGATCTCGCAGTCTGTGAGTTTTCGAGCCCCGCGTCGGGCTCTGTGCTGACAGCTCAGAGCCTGGAGCCTGCTTCGGATTCTGTGTCTCCCTCTCTCTCTGCCCCTCCCCCTCTCATGCTCTGTCTCTCTCTCTGTCAAAAATAAATAAACATTAAATAAATAAATAAATAAATAAATAAATAAATAAATAAATAAATAAATAAAGTGGATCTAGAAGAATAACTTTGTAGAGTAGCCAAGAGGAAGTATTCTGAGAAAAATATACATATACATCAACAAGGGAGTATCTGCCCCATCCAATGCAAAATATCCTGTAAAGTTATGGTAATTTTGAATATTTCTGTTTAGTAGCAAACCATCAGAGTCCAGAAAGAGATACAAGTTACACGGAAATTTAGAATATGATAAACGTGGCATTCCCAGTAAGTAGAGGAAAGATCAGCACCGTAACAACTGGTGTTTCATCAAGTTTCTCTCTTCCCAGCCCACTGCTCTGTCGTACGCTTTCATGGTGTGCGAAACCAGGGGCTCCAGTCTCTCCTAAATCACACAGGCTGCCAAAGCCAAGGAGTGTGTGTGAGTTTCTATAGCTTCTCACCAAGTTCCTAACAAAGGGTGAGCCCACATTTGGACGAAGCCAAAATCAGAGTCAGATTATTTCAACTTTGAAGTTCTCATGGGAGAGCCGAGACACCGCCTCTCTACTCACAGGGGCTGGCACCAGGGCCACAGGGCCACACAGGCTGTCATGTGAGTCACGGATGAGTCAGCCCCTCTAAGTCTGCCAGGCCCTGCTTGACTACGTCCACCTCTAGCGTGCAGCCTCTTTGTTACAAAAACATTTCCACTCCCCACTGAGTGTTCTGCAATGGTCTATTCCCTTCAGAACGTGACGAGTGACCACAGTGAGTCTGGCAAAGAAAAGTAATTGCTTACCATGAAAACATGCTACCTCCACGGTGACGGGGGATGGGGGCAGGGCGGGGAGTGAGGAACTCTGAATTCCCATTGCAAAAGGATGATTCTTAATGGGAACCTTGGGAAGAACTTGGGGAAAGCACGTCAGAAATGATGCCAAGATCATTTGTATCTGCTGAGGAGTAAACAAAGATTGTTATCATGTGAAATTCTGAATCTGTCCCTAAGGGGAATACTGGTTAGCATTTCATGATGTGACAGCTTTCCCGGGTCTTAAATATTCCTCTCATTAGAAGTCCTTTTTTATCCAGTATCTAACCAAAGCCATGCAGCACTTTCAGAAGACAAAGCAAAATGTCTGGATGGAAGCTGTTTTGTGTTTCCACAGAGAAACCAACCTGTCATTATCAGGCCTCCAGCAGGGTTACACAGCACCTCTGAGAAGGCAGAATGGTTAAAGAAGCCTACTGCATTTCTGAGACAGGACTACAAAGAAATGTATAGAGACCAATTAACGTTCAGGGTTCTGAGGTCTCAGAATCGCCAGAAGAGGCTTGCATCCAGCCACTCAATACCAAAAGATCTAAGTACTTTTCAGAAGGTTCCTTTTCCTTCCCTTCTGTTCTCTGGCAATGGGGGGAGCAGTGAGAGGAGGGGAGGGAAAGCGCTCACAGCGTTCGTGTATGTGGATTGAAAATACATTTTTTAGGGGCACCCGGGTGGCTCAGTCAGTTGGGCGTTTCACTCTTGGGTTTCGGCTCAGGTCATGATCTCACGGTTCATGGGTTCGAGCCCTGCACTGGGCTCCAGGCTACTGGCGTGGAGCCTGCTTGGGATTGACGGATTGATTGATTCATTCATTCATTCATTCTCTCTCTCTCTCTCAAAAATAAATAAAATATTAAAAAATATTTTAAAAAATATTATGGGGGAGGCTGGGTGGCTCAGCTGGTTAAGCACCTGACTTCGACTCAGGTCATGATCTTGCAGTTCGTGAGTTCCCGCCCCGCGTCGGCTCTGTGCTGACAGCTCGGAGCCTGGAGCCTGCTTTGGATTCTGGGTCTCCCTCTCTCTCTCTTCCCCCTCCACCCCCACTTGTGCTCTCTCTCTCAAACACTAAAAAATATATATTATGATGGGTAGGAGTACACATTAAATAAACTCCTTAAATAAAAAAAAAACAGGTTCTGTGGGATACTAGGTAACTAAAATGACATTTAACAAAGTACAAGAGGAGTGTCTGCACACTTCCTTCTTCCAGATAGGTCTCTTAATCCACGTATGACAAGTGCTGACACATATGAATGACTACCATCCTATTTCTGAAACATGTGCAGTCTCCACTCTGCCCCTGCAGGACACAAAAGCAAAAAGAGAGTCAGGGCCATTGGCTTGGTAAAATGAAATCCCATCTTGGCTCTCCTATGAGTTCACTTACTTTTTATAGCCTGGCTTTCAAACACAGTAATTGCTTTCTTTTTTTAAAGATGTGGATTCACACCACATTTGAGTGTCCCTATATATAGGTTTCAGTCTACTGTAATAGCAAACGCACAGGATCCACCCTTGAAGACCTAAATAGAACAATTTAGGAAGAGGACCTTCTTTTCCTATAAAGCAAAACTATGAAAATAATCAAAGATAACTTGCCCAACTGCCACCAGAAGACAATTCCTAAGCCCAGTTTTTATGACACTCTCAGAAAAAAATGCACAACTTCTTCCAGGAAATTTGTGGTCTGCAAATTCTGTAAGATTTTTAAATTACGTCATGTTTCATTTCTGTTAGCTCTTCTAATCTCTGGTTCAAATATTGGTGCTTAAATCTTACAGTTAGAAAGGCAGTTATTCTAGATGGCTTAGAATTCTCAGAAAGCATGGGAATGCAAGCTGGTGCAGCCACTCTGGAAAACAGTATGGAGGTTCCTCGAAAAACTAAAAATAGAACTATCCTACAGCCCAGCAATTGCCCTACGAGGCATTTATCCATGGGATACAGGTGTGCTGTTTCGAAGGGACACATGCACCCCCACGTTTATAGCAACACTATCGACAATAGCCAAAGTAGGGAAATAGCCCAGATGTCCACCGATGGATGAATGGATAAAAAGTGGTATATATATACAATGGAGTATTACTCGACAATCAAGAAGAATGAAATCTTGCCATTTGCAACTACGTGGATGGAACTGGAGGGTATTACGCTAAGTGAAGTCAGTCACTCAGAGAAAGACAAAGATCATATGACTTCACTCATATGAGGACTTTTAAGAGACAAAACAAATGAACATAAGGGAAGGGAAACAATAATATAAAAACAGGGAGGGGGACAAAACAGAAGAGACTCATAAATATGGAGAACAAACTGAGGGTTACAGGAGGGGTTGTGGGAAGGGGGATGGGCTAAATGGGAAAGGGGCACTAAGGAATCTACTCCTGAAATCATCGTTGCACTATATGCTAATTTGGATGTAAATTTTAAGAAATAAAAAATAAAATTAAAAAAAAAGAATTCTCAGAAAGCAAATGTAGAATCCACTTTTGTTCCTCGATTACTTAACCTCCTACTGAGGCGGCGGGAAGTTCTCTTCCAGAACCACGAAGCTGTAGGTAACAGCATGGGGCAGCCCAGCGATCGAGGGCTTTGGAATCAGACCAGGTCAAGACCCAAATCAGACCAGGTCAAAACCCAGCTCTTCGGGCTTAGCTCCTCATTTCTCCGAGCCCACATCCTTCTCTGCAGATCGGGAGGGGACCCGTTCTGGAGCGCTCAGAGTTAAAGAACATGTTGATGAGGTGCCCGGCAGAGCCCCTGGCATCAGCGGGCTCCTACAAGGTCAACGAGGTGATGGTGCCACTGATGACGAAGCAGGTTGCAGGATACTTTCTTCCACATCTTGGTTTCTCAGAGGAGGAAAAGCAAGGGCCAGAGAGACACCACGTACAAACCAACAATCCGCAGCTCAGCGAGTGGTTCAGGGAGCAGGTAAGCGAGGCTGCTTATATGATCAGGACTTTGAAACATGAGGAACAAAACCACAAACCCACTCATTGTGCGCCAGGGGCTCTGCTACATCTCATTACTGCTGAGTATACACAGAAATAAGAACCTTCCCCAGCAGAGAAGCCTCCAAGGGATGATGGGTAACTTCTGCTACAGGCAATTTCCGGTATCTCTTCATCTCTGCTCGGCCACCTAAGACCATTTCGCGTGAGCAGCCGGGTTCGGGAGGGGACGTCACCCCACACCTCACGGCTGCGAGAGCAGCAGAGAACGCGCAGATGTGCTACGGCTCTAACCTGCACTGGAGACCGTTCACAGAACACGCAGAAGCAGCTCAACATGACAGGGAAAGCTGTCTCTTGGCTAATAACATGTAAATTTCCTGAAGAACTCATTTGCTTCAAATCATAAAGGCCCCCTCACACCAAGCCCACCCCCCCCAACAATCTGCATCTTGGCAGTTTGGCACCTCGGATTTCACTTCAGGCTGAGATGTGGCTTAGAGAGTCAGGTGCCAGATCCAGGAAGCACTGATAGCTGAGATGCACCCCCCCCTTCCCCCAACCCGGCTCAGATTTTCCTCCAAATTCAACTTCCTGAAGTGGCTGGAAGTAAGTCCAAGTCAAATTTAGACACCTGGAACAAAGAGGAAAGGATTGCAGATTTCAAGATGAAGTAAAATCATTGGCCAGGAAACTGAAAAAAGAAAAAAAAAAAAAAATAGAACAGAACCGGGTTCCTCCCTCTCTCCCAATGCCCTAGTTTGAAAAACCGCTTCTTCGACACAGAAGCCAGAAACGAGGAAACCTAAGACGGACACGAAAACGAATCCACTTCATACACATCCCGGCCCAAACCAAACCCGGAACACGACACAAGTAAGCCCGGTAATAACGCTTTACTAAAAACCATCATCAGCTCTAACATTCTGCAACAGGAGCCTGTATTTAAGCAGTAACCATACTCTAACTCCAGCAAGCTTTAACTTCTCATAACTCAAGGGATTTGACAAGGACAGACGCTGGACGGCTCCCGCAACGCCCCGAGCCACGTTCCCCCCACCCCGAGCCGGGAGCTGTGCGAACACAGCTCAGGCGTCCTGGTTGTTTAAGAACCACTTGCTAAGAACCTGGTTGTTTAAGAATGTATCACATTGTCGGTGTAATACATCAGCGATGACGTAAAGCAGCTCTTCAAGAACCAGATAGGCACACGGTCCACACAGCAAGCTGGACGCGGTTTCATCACCTCTCCATGTGGTAAGCCTTCTACAACTGCTGCTCGAGAGCTCACCGTACCCATACCTTTCCCCTTCGTCTCAGCTTCTCAAATGATTTGGTGGAAAAGTCGCAAGGTTTGAGAGCTACGTGAAGACCAGTGAGGTCGTTTTCCTAAGCTCCTCTAAACTGGTAATACAATAGGGGAGGGAAGTAAAAGCGGGAGTTCTCCAGCATGATTCTGTAGGCTCTACTAGCTGGTCATTCAACTGACAGCTAGACGGCACTGAGCAGCTTTGGGGGAAGCAGCAGCCAGAGATGGGGTGGTGGGAGGGTTGGGGGGGGGGGGCGGACAGGTCTTTATCTGAACCACCTTTATCAACTCCTACACCTCACGCAGTACCGGTGTGTGTTGTGTTTTGAGCGAGGGAATAAATGAGTGACCAGATTCCATCATTCATGCAACAATGAGAGTGGAGATACTTGAATTGCAGTCCTGTCTTTGACCCGGACAAGTTATACAACAAGATACATGGTCAAGTCACTTAACCTAGCAGGAACTGTTTCATTATTTATATGAGGTTAATTGAATGGGTGATATCAAAGAATACTTCTTAGATCCCATGAGTTTGTATTATCTCACGTCTGGTTCAGGGAGTCGGGGTGGCTCAGTCAGTTGAGCATCTGACTCTTGATTTCGGCTCAGGTCACGATCTCATGGTTCGTGGGTTTGAGCCCCTTGTCAGGCTTTTTGCTCAGATAGCGGTGAGCCTACTTGGGATTCTCTCTCTCCCTTGCTCTCTGCCTCATGCACGAACTCTCTCTCAAAAATAAACAGTAAATGGGGCGCCTGGGTGGCGCAGTCGGTTAAGCGTCCGACTTCAGCCAGGTCACAATCTCACGGTCCGTGAGTTCGAGCCCCGCGTCGGGCTCTGGGCTGATGGCTCAGAGCCTGGAGCCTGTTTCCGATTCTGTGTCTCCATCTCTCTCTGCCCCTCCCCCGTTCATGCTCTGTCTCTCTCTGTCCCAAAAATGAATAAATGTTGAAAAAAAAAATTTATAAAAAATAAACAGTAAAAAAAAAAAACACTAAATATTAGAAAAAAAAATAGTGTGGTTACACAGCCACCTCACACCTATTAGGATAGCTACTATTTAAAAAAAAAAAAAAACAGAAAATATCAAGTGTTGGTGAGTCTGTAAAGAAATTGGAACCCTTGTGCACTGTCGGTGTAAGAGTAAAATGGTACAGTCGTGGAAAACAACATGGCAATTCCTCAAAAAATTAAAAATAGAACTACCGTATGATGCAGCAATTTCCCTTCTGAGTATACACCCAAAAGAACTAAAACAGTATCTCGAAGATGTATATACACTCATGCTCAGAGCAGCGTTATCACAAGAGCCAAAAGGTAGAAAAATCCAGGTGTCCATGTATGGATGAATGGATAAACAAGATCTGGTAGACCCGTACACTAGAATGTTATCCAGCCCTAAAAAGGAAGAAAATTCTGCCCCATGCTACATACAGCACAGAGGAATCTTGAGGACATTACGCTACGTGAAAGGAACAAGTCACAAAAGGACAAAAACTGTATGACTCCACTTATATGAGGTGTCTAGACCCATGAGACTCAGAGACAGAAAGTAGGAAGGTGGACGCTAGGGGCTGGGAGGGGAAGAGAAATGGGGAGTTATCGTCTAATGGGTACAGAGATTCAGTTTAAAATGAAATGTGTTCAAGGGCGCCAGGGTGGGTCAGTTAAGCATCCGACTTCGGCTCAGGTCATGATCTCACAGTTTGTGAGTTCGAGCCCCATGTCAGGCTCTGTGCTCACAGCTCAGAGCCTGGGGCCTGCTGTGGATTCTGTGTCTCCCTCTCTCTCTGCCCTTCCCCCACTCAAGCTCTCTCTCCGTCTCAAAAATACACTTTTCTTTTAAATTTAAAAACAAAATGAAATGAGTTCTGGAGAGGGATGGTGGTGATGGTTGCACAACAATGTGAATGTGCTTATTAGTGTCACCGAACTTTACGCTCAATAATGACTAAAATAGGAAGTTTTGTTACATGTATTTTACCACCATTAAAATTTTTTAAGTTAAAAAAAAAAAAAAGATGATGCTTATGGCACACAAATTATACCTCAAAACACCTGCTTTTAAAACAAAAATATTTTTGGGGCACCTGGGTGGCTCAGTTGGTTGAACATCTGATTCTTGAACTCAGCTCAGGTCTTGACCTCAGAGGTGTGAGGTCAAGCCCCACGCTGGGCTCATGCTGGTCATGGAGCTTCCTTTTAAAAAATTAACCAATTAATTTTCAGAAGTTCCCGAGAGTCACCCTTTCATTCCTCAAATCAGCAAACGTTCCATCTCCCACTGGCCCACAGCTGATTTCCACAGGCTTTAGGAGCTCCTCTGTCAGGAACAGGGGACCCCTTTTCACTCCCACCCCTGAGAAGTATCAAAGGAACAGGGGAACGCAGGTCGGGCTGCACAGCCGGGGTGCGGGAAAGCCGGCGTGGAGAAGCCATCTGACTCCCAGGCCACGCTCCCCCACCTTGCTGCCTCTCCTGATCGGCCCCCCTTGCCCTGCAAATGAGGAAGCAGAGGCTAAGAAAGATCCAGTAACTTCCCAAAGATCCACAACCGGCCAGGAGGCTCATGGGCAAGAAGTCAGGTCAACCAGGCCCGAGTTCTTTCCCGTGCACCACACAAAAGCGTATTTGGGGCGAAACGGTAGCCCTGGGGTCCCACTGGAATCTCCGCGGCAACCCACCCCCACGGTGTTCAACCCTCCCCCGTGAACAAAGTCATTTCCTCATTCATTTCTTCATTTAACTTCGTGTAGGTAATTTTAAATTTCATTTATTTCATGTTACCATTCACCCAATGAATCATTTATTTGTAAGAACTTAATTTTTCTCTCAAAATGTCCTCTGGGGGGCGCCTGGGTGTCTCAGTGGGTTAAGTGGCCGACTTCCGCCAGGTCATGGTCTCACGGTTCGTGAGTTCGAGCCCCACGTCGGGCTCTGTGCTCACGGCTCAGAGCCTGGAGCCTGCTTTAGATTCTGTGTCTCCCCCTCTCTCTGCCCCTCCCCTACTCACGGTCAGTCTCTCTTACTCTCAAAAATAAATAAACATAAATTTTTTTTTTTTTTTTTTTTAAATGTCCTCTGGACACACGTTTTCCCTTACGGCTACCATTCATGATTCAATCAGCAGGTAGTTATTAATTGCCTACTAATATGGATGCTCTAACATGTGTTTCTTCAAGAACTCCAGCAGAGAGGAGGGAACCATTAATCACTCATTAACTTCTAAACAGTGGCATGGGGCACCCGGGTAGCTCAGTCAGTTGACCGTCCTTGATTTCTCAGCTCAGGTCATGATCCCAGAGTCCTGGGAGCGAGCCCTAAGCTGGGCTCCGCACTGAGCACAGAGCCTGCTGAAGATTCTCTCTCTCCCAGCCAAAGCATAAGAGACTCTTAAAAAATGAGAACAAACTGAGGGCCGATGGGGGGTGGGAGGGAGGAGAGGGTGAGTGATGGGCACTGAAGGGGGGCATCTTTTGGGATGAGCACTGGGTGTTGTATGGAAACCAATGTGACAATAACTTTCATATATTTAAAAAAAAAAAAAGATTCTCTCCCCCTCTCTGTCCCTTCCCTTCACATGCGTGCTCTCTCCCCAAAATTAAATAAGTTAAATAAATTAAAAAAATGAGCAGCGGCAAACACGGTTGCTCTTTAGAATCACCGCAAAGCTACCAAAGACACAGTCAGAACATTACCAAGGGCCAAGATACATGGCACCACCAGTAAGTTTTCCAGCAGGCGAGAGGAGAAAGAGTTCCA
The DNA here is from genome assembly GCF_018350155.1 of Leopardus geoffroyi. Taxonomy (NCBI): domain Eukaryota; kingdom Metazoa; phylum Chordata; class Mammalia; order Carnivora; family Felidae; genus Leopardus; species Leopardus geoffroyi. Next base: position 139,724,285 of record NC_059332.1, on the reverse strand, counting down.
TGTAAGTGTCTCAACATTCCAAACAAACCTTCCCAGTTCCAAAAGGGGGAAAGCGGCGAGGAGTGAACATTTACTGAGCACAGCACTAAGGCTCATCCTCAAGGAAGTATCAGTATCTCAATTACAAACACTAAGGTGGGAAGAATCAAATAACCGGCCTGAGGTCACAAAGCGAAAGATGATCTTTCTAGATTCAAGGCCAGGCCAGTCCAATTTCAAATATCCTACTTGCCCTACGATTCAGTGATGTCTAAGAAATAAAACACACAAGTAGTATTATAAAATCACAGATTTGGATTTAAATTTTTTTTTTTAATATTTATTTTTGAGAGAGAGAGAGAGAGAGAGCGCGCGCGCACAGTAGGGGAGGAGCAGAGAGAGAGGGAGACGCAGAATCTGAAGCAGGCTCCAGGCTCTGAGCTGTCAGCACAGAGCCCGACGCGGAGTTCAAACTCACGAGCCACGAGATCATGACCTGAGCCGAAGTCTGACACTTAACCAACTGAGCCACCCAGGAGCCCCCAGATTTGGATTTTAAAGTGCATTTGGTTAAGACCAGTGGGAATGCAAATTTATTATTTATACATTCAAAAACTTTTGAGCTTCTCTTAAGGACAGAACCCAGTACCAGGCATGTTGCCAGAAGCTAAGACAAAACTACACGTATTTTATCAGTCCTGCTCTCAAGAAGATTACAATCTCGTAAAGGTGATGCCAATCTTAGATTCTACCACGGGAGATAAGAAATGGATGCAAGCAGATTTCAAATAAAAATACCAAACAGAGACCTGGGACATTCCCAGTGTGAGCTAAGAATAAGTGATAAGAGACAAGACACACAGTGTCACAGGCAGAAGAGAGACTACTGTTGCCCCTGAAACATGGATAAGATACGGCTAAGTGGCCAGAAAGTGGAAAGGCATCCAGCAGGGAGAAACTACGCCAAAGAAGGCCTAGAACAGTGCTACCCAATTGACATAAAATGGGAGCCACGTAATTTAAACTTTCTAGGAACCATATTTCAAAGGGTAAAAAGAGGGGGCACCTGGCTGGCTCATTCAGCAGAGCATGCTACTCTGGATCTTGGGGTTGTGAGTTCTAGTCCCATGTCGGGTGTAGATTACTTGAAAATAAAATCTTTAAAAAAAATAAAGTAAAAAATAAATCAAATGAAACCAGTGGGGTTAATTTTAATATTCTTTCACCCAATGTATCCAAATTATTCTCATTTTAACGTGTAAACACTTATTCGTGAGGTAGTTCACATCTCTCTGCCCATGCTATGTTTTCAAAACCCAGTGTGTGCTTTGCACTTACGGCACACCTTCGTGGCACTGGCCACATTTCAAGCGCTCAAAAGGCACGTGCGGCTAGTGGCTACGGATATGGACACACAGATCTAGAGGCAAATCAAGGAAGAGGGGGGCGGGGGGTGTGGTTGTTGTTGAGGGGCAGCGACTCAGCCAATTAAGCCAAAGCAATGACTTCATGAGAAATCCTAAAGAGCAAGCTTAAATTTAAGCTGAATTTGGACGAAAGGATGCCAGTAATGTCCTAGGGCAGATAACAGGAAGCATCAAACAGTGACACAGCTGCTGCTCTGCCCCCAAGACCCCAGACCCCCGGGGACTGCAACTCCCTAGATTCCGTTCCATCAGCCCATCCATCGCCCTCAAAGGGTCCTGGCCCCCACTCTGTCCCTTTCTGAGGGGTCCTCTGTCTCGTCTCGCTCTATAGGTTGGACACTATTTATTCGCAGCCCTCTCCACAATGATGTCATTACCAACCTGAAGCCTCTTGATCCCTCAATTTTCACGAACAAGCCGTATTCGCCCCTGCTGGAAGTAAGTTCTGAGTTCCCACCTTTCCAGCCCCACTCCTGGACTAGCCAGTCCCCCCCGCAGTTTGTCTTCGACAGTCACTGAGTTGTGGCGGGTGGGCACCAGGACCCCCAGCTCGAACTTCAATCTCTGCGGCTGCCTACTTTTCCCTCCCGTGTTCCCAATTCTCCACCATCCCCCACAGAGGCTCTTCCGAACTTGTCGCAGCCACCCCAGCACCTCAGGAGACCCCGACAGTCAGCCTATATAATCCTGCCCCCCATATTATTTAAGAGCCCATTCCCTCAACTTCTGTCCTCCAAACCTCACCATCCTTCTGTCTCTTCACTGGCCCACCTGCCCCCCTCCGGAGACCGGAGGTTCTCACCTCCCAGGCCACCCGCCAGGGCTCCCACCGAGATGAGCCACGTGTCCAGCCCACCCCCCGGGGGCGTCTGCCATCCAGCATCTCCACCTCCAACGCGCCCATTTCCTTCCATGTTTCCAGACCTGCCTTTTAACCCTGCACCGAGTCAGCCTTGCCTCTGTCCTGCCCCCTCAAATCACCTCTTTGTTTCTCTCTTTTGCCGCCCGTGGTATTCCCCCCAAATCTCTACTTTCTGCTACTTTTTTTTACTTACCTTCCAACTATCTCTATTCCTGACCGTGACAGATGGGGTTTCCATTCCCAAGGGCTCCTGGAATGGTTTCCAGTGATTTCTAAGCTCTAAATGCGATGGCCTCTGTGCAGTGGTTTGCACCCAACACAGGAAAGTCATGAGGGAAAACAAGTAAAAAACCAGCGACCCTACATCTCCACACCCTGAGACCCCCGCCCCCGCCCCCCGGTTGGACCCTGCCGCCATCTGTCTGTACAGGCACACACGCACAAGTCCTTTTCCACGGCGCTTCATCTGAGACGTTCTGTAAGCAGTTTGCGTGTTGTTTTTTTTTTTAAATCTCCCACCCACCTCCTCCCATAGTGCCAACCTCTCTCCTCCCAAGCAGTATTAACATACGTACGAGATTGCCTTTTACCATCTTCCAGTCCACAAAAACGAGATCATATTATACATGGTTCTCTGCCTCTTCATTTCTCGTGGGAATCCGTCCAAGCCGGGCGGCACAGAGACCCAAGGCACGGACGGGCCGCATTTTAGCCGACCATCCCCCTGCTGAGAAAGCATCCACTCACTTTCCAGTCCTTTGCCACTGCAAACAATGCTGCAATAAATATTCTTGTACAAACAAATTACATACAGCTGCTTTTATTTCTATGGGATAAAGTCCCAGGAGAGGAACTGCTGGGTCAAAGGCCACGTGCATTTTAAATTTTAATGGACTCTGCCAGAACTCCTTCCGCAGCGGCTGTTCCCACCAGCCATGCTGGAAGACTGCCTCTTCCCAGCACTCCTGCCAGCAGGAGACATTGTCACTCTCGACAAGTTTGCCAGTCTGCCAATCTGATGAACGCGGTTGAAAAACTCCCCCTCGCCTCCCACCCGCTCCACGGCATTCGGGAGACTCACCCCCGCCCCTGGCAGCCCTTTCAGAGCCACCTCCTTGGTCTCCCGGTCTTACTTTACCTCCAAAAATTAAGTAGAAAACAAGGTTGTGTCCCGTGCCATTCCCCTCCCTTCACATGCTCTTCTTTGACAAGACCATTCCTTCACAGGGTTTCTAGTCATCATTTCTAGGGGCTGAATCCAAATGTGCATCTCCAAGCCAAGACCTCGCTCTTGAGCTCCAGACTTCTAACTGCTCATGAGACATTTCTCACAGAGACTGCCGACACCCCAGACCTCGGTAGGCCCAAACCCCAATCCTCCCTAGGCTCACTCCAAATCTAGTCCTCCCCCCACGCCACTGTAGTGCTGTCTGCAGGACGGGCACCCAGGCTTGAACCGCCAGGGTCCTATATCATTCCTCCCTACGCTCTGCCCACATCCGGGCAGTTCCCCACCGGGCGCAAGTCCCTCCCGGATCTCCAGGACTCCTGCAACAGCCCGCCCGCACCCCCAGCTCCAGCATGCACCCCGACCCTGTCAGTGAGACCCTGCAACACCTCCCAGGTGCAGGTGAACCTGAGCCCAAACTCGCGCACCACACTTTCATGGCCTTCCAAGCTCTGTTCCCATCTCCTTCCCGGCCTTTCGATGGACAACTCCCTCAGACTCCAAACTCAACAGAAGCGTGTCTGGTTGCTGCAGCCACGAGGAGATTCTCTTCTGACAGGAGAAAAAACCATGACAAGGAACAGAGAAGGTAAACCGATACTTACTGGAATTTCCTCCACCACTCTGGCCCTGCCAAGCAAATGTCTCTCTCTTTCTTAGCTTTAAAGAGGAAAGGTATTAGATAAAAGAAACTGGATAAGTAAATGAATCACAGAAAGTAAACTGACAAGAAACTACAGGAAGGCGTATGTGTGTACTCGAAAGTGACCCAACACTGAGGACGGAAGGACAGAAAAACCACCCTGCTCCAAAGCATCCTTCCTGCGTGTACGCAAACAGCAGAGAAGAGTTTCACAGTCACATCTGTCTCCTGATAGAGTTTCATGAATCAGATCTTCATAACCGGCTGGCATTCAAACTCAAGCAGGAGGGCCCGGTCACGTTATAATAGAAAAAAAAAAAAAAATCGGTAGCTTGAACTGAACAAAGCTTACTAAACTAAATACGACTTGAAGAGACAAATTGGCATGATAATTCATCTCTAAACTAGTCATTTAGAAAATAGTGAAAATGACTTAATAAACATTTACTTGATGCCTGAGTTCAACTTTGTCCTGAGTAATTGAGGAAGGAAGGGCAATAAAGAAGAGATAAGCTCAGGGGCCTTAAAGAGTATATGCACCAGCTAGAGAGAAGAAACCTAGGAAGGGAGATAAGGGATGAAAAAATAGAGATTCTCAAGGGCAAAAAGTCAATGCAAATGGAAAATGAATACGAACAGCAGGAGTTCAGTCAAAATAGATTTTCTGAACTCTGGTAAGTGGAAAAGACCCCATTTTTTTTTTTTTTTTTTTTTTTTTTTTTTTGTCAAAGCAAACAGAAAAGCGATCTGTTCCACCTAAGTTTTTACGCCCACCTAACGGTTTCTTAAATGTTTCCTAGCCTAGCAGCAACGATTAGAATCCAAGTTCTGGCCACACTTCACACTTTGGAAAGACCGTGAGAGGTGCTCCACCAACGAGGGTTCCAGCGTCTTCTGATGGGAACTGTCACCAATCCATCACCCACTCTCGTGGCGGGATGCGGTGTCACAGATAATTTAAACAGCTGTCAGAGCTGAGCAGCTCTTCAGAATTCCATCTGGCTTGTAAAACACACACACGCTCTGCACCCCGCCCCCTCTCAAGAAAGAACCGGGAGGAAGGATGTGAAGTCAGACACACCGGGATCCAGTCCCAGCTGTATGCCTCACAATATCCTCAGCTACGATATGGATTTTCAAAGTCCTTTTCACGTAGTAGCGGGGAGCATTCATTTCCAAAGCCGTGTGAAAGTACCTAGCACGGTGCCTGACGCAGAAAAGAGACTGAGTCACTAACCATGCCTTTTCCCTCTTCCTGGAGCTCCCTCAACTGTTCACAGCACACCATTCCCAAGGTGCCGTTCCTTAAAGCAAAATTCCAAAGCAACAGGGACAAAATTCTACGCCAAGTATGGGGAACTGATAGAATATCAAATGAATGTGGGGATTCGTAGAATATCGAACACATAACAGAGAGGAATTTCATGCTATGTTTCCAGATTACCTAGCAGCACACGCCCCTTCCATGGCACATGTGATCTAAACCAGCTGCTGGCCCCAAACCCCAGCTGTGCTACAGGTGCCACGGGACCTTCTTACTATGCCTGAGAAAGTCTGGGGCCTCCAGTCCCCCAAGGGGTAAGGAGTAAGGAAAGAGGGAGCAAACTGAGAAGCCATGGTGTGATGCCCACACTTACCAGGGAGGCAAGTAATTTCTCTCGCCTCTGTCTTCTGAAGGGAGTCTGGAACAACTCTAGGGTCTCTCCTGGTATTTTAGGATGCAAATAGTTCAGGGGCTCCAAATTCTGCAGCATAAGATTTTAAGGTGAGGTGGGTGGGTGTAGGTATATATGAAGTATTTCTGTAGTAGCATCACAAACCGGCCTATGCTTAATTCTATAAAATATCATCCTACATTATAGAATTAGGACGTGAAGGGGTTTAGTTGGTGGGTTTGTTTTTGCTTCTAACAACTCCACCCACCCACTCAGCACAGAGGTAGGAAAAAAATATCAGTTTTTGTAAAACTACATTCAATCAAAGCCTCAAAAGGTGGGGCGCCTGGGTGGCTCAGTCGGCTAACCGTCCGACCCTTGATTTCAGCCCAGGTCATGATCTCACAGTTCATGAGTTCAAGCCCTGTACTGGGGTCTGCATTGACTGTGCAGAGCCTGCTTAGGATTCTCTCTCTCTCTCTCTCTCTCTCTCTCTCTCTCTCTGCCCCTCCTGTGCTCTCTTTCTCTCCAAATAAAATGAACTTTAAAAAAACAAATGCTCAAAAGGAGGATAAATCCAAATATGTAAGGATTATCTTTCTCTTCCTACTCTGTGAGCTCCTTTTGTCTTAGTAAACTCTCGTAGCAAAAAAATAAATAAATAACAAAAAAAAAAAAGGGATGAGAAATGTGAAGAGATACGGCGTAAGATGGAACAGAACAATTGAGGGAGGGGGTAGAGGGAATCAGGGCTTGGACATAAAAGGTTTGTAATCAACTGGCCAGAACAGAAGATGCTCTCTTTGAATTTGAGCTCTACTCAAACATTACATGTTATTTATTAACCACTCCTTTTTTTCTTTCTATAAAGAAATTCAGCACAGTATCAGCTTTGATATATTTATAAGACTTCTCTTGGAGAAAGGCCAGAGCCTACATTTGGCTTTAAAAAGAAGGTTTTTCCTGCATGGAAGCTATCTCAGAAAGCCAAAGCACACCGTCCAGAAAAGCTGAGCCTCTTGTTAACATTTCCGAAGCAGACAGTAGCTGTGCACCATTTGGTACCCACCAGAATCCCTCCAGAAGCATCAAAAGGCTGCCAGCTACTCTACACATTTACAAGAACAATCCTGAAAAAGTGTGTGTTTGCAGACGAATTCCAATTTTACTGGTGTGCCCGTCAAAAGTTTATTGTCTCCCCAGGGAGAGTTCACTGGTTGCAGCGACTTGGCCAAATATCAAAATAGCTGTAATTAAATGGATTGCTGAGAGGCAGATAAGGTATAAAAACTGAGGACGATCCCAAAGGAACCAAAATTATGCTTCGTCCATGTTTAAATCACACACTAGTCATGAGGTCACTGTCAGACACACTCTAGGAGAAAAACAGATCAATAGGACTGAAGGCAGCAGTGTGTGCACAGAGGCAAGCCATTTCACGGTTCAGTATGGAGACTGGCTGAAGCAACTGTGTCGTTCGAAATATTTCATAGTCAATTATCTTAATATGATAAGAAGAATCTGAGAAGCCAGCTCATTTGAATGATAAGTTGAGACACTCGGCCGACAGCAGCATACGGTGAAGTCCAAGGGAGAGGGCTTCTAACTCAAATGATCAAGCACAGATGCAAGAGTTAACTGTCCCAAAGTTTGCTAACTAAGGTCAATTCCAGAACAATGTCCCGACCCCTTGAAATGAAAATTATGTCTTGCAAATTGAGCGGCTACCTCACATATCTAGGGAATTTTTTTTTTTTTTTTTTTTTACATCACTCCATGTTATGGAGTGCTCACCCAACATGAATAAGGCCTGAAAGGAACTGCTCTTAAGTTTGTTTGTTTGTTTTACCTACTTCCCAGGCTTAAGAAAATGAGCAGCCTACTGATTTACGAATATATACGTAACAGTAGCTCCCAGGTCCCCCCAGCCCCTCACCTCTAGGGAAACCAACCAAAACAAAACTGATAACCCATGATTCAAAGGGTAGGTCCATAATGTTTTAAAGGATCTGTTGTGATTACACAAGTGTAAAACTTTAAAGATGGTCATGGGACTCCCACGAGTATATGGCACAGGTCACTACAAACTACAGGCATCCTTACCTCGTCAGCCACTTAGCACGAACATTAGTGCCTGGGTGAAGGGCAGACGGTAGGTAAGGTGGCCCTGGCTTCCACACAGCTAAGACCAAGCAAACATGAGTGTCTCTTACCTTCCAGGAGCCTCAGGTACTACGCCCATGACAGGAGCGCCGTGGACTCCTAGGGACCTCAGCAAGGCCCTCTGTCCCCAAGAGCCCATCACTACCTGCCCACTGGCTGGCGCCTAAAATTCATCCTCAGGGCAGCAGTCCCGTCTTTGCTTCAGCCCTGCCAACCTTCTCCAGAAAATATTCTGCTGCTTTCTATCCCCTGTCCCCCCATTTTAAAAGTCATTCTTGAAGGAAAAGCACGAAAGTGTTAAGGAAGGCCGGACACAGACATACCTATATAAACACACCTAAAGTAATTAAGAAGAACCCTATCCCCAGACAGAGACCCTCTGCTCTAAGGCTCTGACGTGTTCTGTGAATCCTTCAGAGACATTCCATGGTATCTACCAGTCTATATCATTCATTCATATACATACACAACCATACGTATATATACCTCTATGTGTATGTATACATATATCCCGTAGTAATTATACATCCAGACATAACCCTGTATATATATATATAAAGGGTTATATATGGGGATATATATGTATATATGTGTGTGTATATGTATACACACACATATATACATATATATCCCCATATATAACCCTTTATATAAATATATCCATATATATCTGTTTACATGCAGATATATATATGACATATTTTGCCTTATAACTTAATATACCTGTATGTGATGGTTATTTTTAGTTGTCAACTTAGAGGGTGTTTTGGGATGAGATTAGCATTTAAATCAATGACCTCTGAGTAAAACAGGTTGCTCTTCATAATATGAAGGGAGGAAAACTTCCAAATTCGTTCCATGAGGCCAGCATTACCCTGATACTAAAACCAGATAAATATGCCACGAAGAAAGAACTACAGGCCAGTATCTCTGATGAACACAGACACAAAAATGCTCAACAAATACTAGCAAAACAAATGCAACAATATATTTTTAAAAATCCTTCACCACAATCAAATGGCATTTGTCCCTGGGTTGCCCGGGTAGTTCAATATTGGCAAATCAATCATGTCACACATCGATCACATCAATAAGAGACAAGATAAGAGACATTTGCTCATTTCAGTAGATGCAGGAAAAGCATTTGACAAAGTACAACAGTCATTCGTGATAAAAACCCTCAAAAAAGCAGGTTTAGAGGGAGAGGGAATGTACCTCAACATAATAAAGGCCATATATGAAAAACCCACAGCAAACATTACCCTCAATGGTGAAAAATTGAGAGCTTTCCCCTAAGGACAGGAACAAGAAAATGATGTCCACTCTCACCACTGTTGTTCAACATAGTACTGGAAGTCCTAGCCACAAGCAATCAGACAACACAAAGAAATAAAAGGCATCAAATAGGTAAGGAAGAAGTAAAACTTTCTCTATTTCCAGATGATACAATACTCTATATAAAAAAACCCTAAAGACCCCACCAAAGCACTGCTAAAACTGACAAATGAATTCAGTTAAGTCGCAGCATACACAAATCAATGTAAAGAAATCTGTTGCATGTTTATACACCAACAATGAAGCAGCAGGAAGAGAAATTAAGAAAACAATCCCATTTACAACTGCACCAAAAATAATAAGATACCTAGGAATAAACCAACCAAAGACATGAAAGATCTGTACTCTGAAAACTATAAAACACTCATGAAAGAAACTGAAGACAAAAGAAATGGAAAGAGATTCCATGCTCATGGATTGGAACAAATATCGCTAAAATGTCTATATTACCCAAAGCAACGGATACATTCAATGCAATCCCTACCAAAATACCAACAGCACTGTTCACAAAGCTAGAAAAAACAACTCTAAAATATGTATGGCACCACAAAAGACCCTGAAGAGCCAAAGCAATCTTGAAAAATAAAAACAAAGCTGGAAGCATCACAATTCCATACTTCCAAGTTTTATTACAAAGCTGCAGTCATCAAGACGGTACGGTACTGGCACAAAAATAGACACACAGATCAATAAAATAAAAAACCCAGAAATAAACCCATGGTCATACAGTCAATTAACCTTTGGCGAAGTATTAAAGAACATCCAATAGAAAAATAAACATCTCTGCAACAAATGGTACTGGGAAAACTGGATAGCAACATGCAGAAGAATGAACCTGGAACACTTTCTTACACCAGACACAAAAATAAATTCAAAACGGATAAAAGACCTAAACGTGAGACAGGAAGCCATGAAAATCCTAGAAAAGAGCACATCCGGTGATTTCTTTGACATTGGCCAGAGCAACTTTTTTCTAGATAGGCCCTCTGGGGCAAGGGAAACAAAAGCAAAAATAAACTACTGGGACTACCTCAAAATAAAAACTTCTGCAAGGCAAAGGAAACAATCAACAAAACTAAAAGGCAACCTATGGGATGGGAGAAGGTATTTGCAAATGATGTCTTCAGTAGGGTTAGTATCCAAGATATATAAAGAACTTACACAACTCAGCACCCAAAATAAGACAATTTAAAAAACGGCAGAAGACATGCACAGGCATTTCTCCAAAGAAGACATACAGACATGTAAAAAGATGCTCATCATCACTTATCAGGGAAATGCAAATAAAAACCATAATGAAGTAACACCTCACACCTGTCAGTGGCTAAAATCAACAGCACAAGAAACAACAGGTATTGGTGAGGATGTAGAGAAAAAAGAGCCCTCACGCACTGTGGGTGGGAATGCCAACTGGTGCAGCCACATAGAAAACGGTATGGAGTTTCCTCAAAAAGTTAAAAATAGAACTATCCTATAATCCAGCAATGGCACTACTGGGTATCTGCCCAAAGAACACAAAAACACTCATCCATAAAGGTATGTGCACCCCTATGTTTATAGCAGCATTATTTACAATAGCCAAAACACGGAAGCAGCCCAAGTGTCCAAAGATTGAAGAACGGATAACGAAAACATAGTAAAGACGTACAATGGAATATTATTATTCAGCCATTAAAAAATGAAATCTTGCCATTTGTGATGACATGGATGGAGCTGGAAAATACAAGAGAAATAAGTCAGAGGAAAACAAGTACAATATGATTGCACGCTTATGTAGAATTTAAGAAAGAAAACAAATGAGCAAAGGCGGAGGTGGGGCAGGGAGGGAGAGACAAACCAAGAAACAGACTCATAACTTACAGATCACAAACTGATGGTTACCAGAGGGGAAGTGTGTGGGGGAATGGGCAGAATAGGTGATTGCGATTAAGGAGTGCACTTGTGATGAGCAGCGGCTGATTAAACTAAAAACTTAAAAAAAAAAAAAATGTTTAAGAAGACCTGCCTGAGCAAGACTTTATCTGCACCATCAGCTCTCCTGGGGCCCCAGGCTGTCTGCCCGCAGTGCAGATTTTGGATTTACCTGCCTCCATGATCACGTGAGCCACTTCCTTATAATAAAACTTTTTTTGAGTGGATATACATACATATATATCCTAATATACCCTATAGAACCCTAAAATACTATATATGATACACACAATGCATACATATGTGCACATACACACACGTATATAAATACTGATATACAGAGAACTGAAAGTTTCAAGAAATAGTTATTCTTACCACATTGCAATATACTTGGATACCCTCTATTCCACATTATGCTTTGTTATTACACCTCATGTATGTCTCAGTATGGGTACCACTCAAAAGAAAAAAAAAAGTCAGAAAGCTGCTGGAATCAAAAAACATATATATATATATATATCCTTAGAATTAAAAGGACAAAAAAAATTAAAGAAAACAACCTGACCCACTAAACTGACATCACTACCCGTGACTGATAGTTGAGGCGGGGGGGGGGGGGGGGGAATACTGTTTTATTCAAAAGGCTGCCTACTGTATACAGTGTTCTGTACCTGAATATCCTCTTAACATAGCACAGAAATCGTTCCATATTTACGGATACTTATTTTGTTTCTACGTAGACCTTTTATTATAGGGACAGTGAGATAAGGAAAAAAGCAGAGTGAAAATGAAGATTTCCGAAAGCCCAAAGCAGAGTACCAAAGTCAAGTTTAAACTCATTCACAATTTAATCCTAGGCTGATTTAGGGTTTCCATACAGTGGACAACAAAAGGAACCAAGAATAGGAGGCAGACATCTTCTCTGGACATCGGTGACTTATGAGAGCTTTCATTCTTTTTACTGAAACATTAGTACTGCTGCTCTCCCTCCCAACTATTTTCCAGCAAAGATTCCAGTAAAGATTAGGAAATTCAATTTCAGGCTTGACCATCAGACTTACAAGAACAGGTTAAATTCTATGAATTCAATTACACATACTGGCTAAAAAGAAAGGCAGCAAGGCACATCCCTGTTGTCCAAATCGGCCCCTCTCCCTTCCCCTCCCTGTTTCCTGTCTTACTCATTTCTCCATTTCTTTTTTTAATGTTTTTACGTTTATTCATTTTTGAGAGACAGAGAGAGACACAGAGCATGAGCAGGGGAGGGGCAGAGAAAGAGGGAGACACAGAATCCGAAGCAGGCTCCAGGCTCTGAGCTGTCAGCACAGAGCCCGACGCAGGGCTCGAACCCACGAACTGCAAGATCATGATGACCTGAACCAAAGTCTGATGCTCAACCGACTGAGCCACCCAGGCGCCCTTCATCTCTCCATTTCTACTTGAAATGAGCTGTAAAGCTTCTGTTACCATGGAAGTCTCAAACCCATTTATTTCCTACCTACTCATGTATCCCAAACACAGTTTCTTTTTCTAAAAAGCACAGATCAGATTCTTTCAACTTTATAAGTAGCAGTGCAACAGAGTCAAGAGCATACACATTCAGACAGAAAGGTGCCAACGCTTAAGGGCCTTAGGAAATCTCTTCCGCCAGATTCAGGACTACATTCAGTCCTCTGGAGGGGCCCCGGGAACTTTCCCCACTCCCAGCCCAGGGGAGTAAGACAAAAGGACACTTGAATCCTTTTGTCCCCTACCCTGGCTGTAATTCACACAATTCCAGTGTATCTCTTTTGTTTGTTGGAATTTCACAAAAGATGTAGTTTGGAACATAAGATTCCTCTAATTTTGAAGGTGTGAGAACCACCAATATTGTACCTTTCACAAACAGGCAAACAAACCTGGAGAGGCTGAATGGTGTCCATAGATCTCCAACCCTATCAAGTGCCGACCAGAACTGGACCTCCAGAACAGGAGTGCCCCAAATGTGGTGTGGGGTCAACAGAAGCAGCATCTCTTGGAAACTTGTTAGAAATGAAAATTCTCCAGCCAATCCCAGCTCCTAATCAGAACGAGTAAGCGTGGGAGGGTGGGGCCCAGAAACGGTGCTTTTTACCAAACTCTCCAGGTGATTCTGACGCCTGGAAGTTTGAGGATCTCCGTTCTGGAGCGAAACCCATTGTTCTTTCCGTCATTCTCTTCCTCCTCCTATTCTAATCCCACATCTCTACTGAATCACACAAGAAACAATTGCCCCAAAATACTGATCCTAACTACGGATTCACCCACTGAAAAAAGAAAGACCAACGTTGTGATAAGGTCTTCAAATGCAGCTATGATGCAGTCAATATTTTTTTTTTCTTTTTTCACAATAAGAACATCCACATCCAAGAGGGTCAGATACAAGTTAAAGTCTTCAAGGAGTAATTCAAGGGGGTAGGATTTACTAATATTTCAGAGATTAAACCTCAAAAGGGCTGAGAAATGCTAAAAAATTTTTTTTTGGAAAACCAGTCACGGTACCCTAGACGATCCGTAATCAATATATTGGATCTTAGAACACACCAAAAGGAGACAGATAAAACATAGGAAGATTTTAAAAGTATGAGACAGCTCCTTCTAAAAAAAACCTAGATGGGTCTATATAGACTTCACAGACCCATTATATCCAATATCTGAAACCTCATTTCCAGATTCTCAAAAATAAGGAGAAACACAACCATTTCTCACCCCCAGCCTGAGGTGACTAATTCCACCAGGCCTCATGGTGTGTGAGGTTTGAGGCATAAATCCATCACCTACACAGGTGAATTTGCTGACCTTCTGCAAAATAAACGTACAAGAGGCACTACACAGACTAACCGTTGTAAGCCGCCCCTCGATTTCAGGCTATTTTCACAAATTTCAAGAATGCCAAATGACAAATTACAACATGAAGCTTGAACATCTAAAATTAAGAGCCACGGTGAGACTCATACTACTCAAACCCCTACTTATCTTTTCCTTGATGAAATGAAATCTTCCAAACTAGGTCCTATGAAGCACTCGGTAGATGAGCTTTCATCTTGAAAAGGAAATACAGCATCTACCAAAGCGGAGAGGCTTCAGGGAGGGGTGAAAAGAGGTGGAAGGCTTTAGCCAACTTCCGGAACTCATGTGAAGAGTGTAAGCGGCTCCCAAAGAATATGAACATTTCCAGGGCCTCCGCTCATTAATTCGCTTCAGATTAATTAGTATAAAGGGATGCATTGCAATAACGAAGATTTGACAGGCAGAGCCCTCCCCGTCTCCTGGCAACGTTCCTCCATCCCCACCCCGCACAAACTCCCACCGTTTGCATATACCCGCAAAAACCCACGAGATACCTCAAGAGCAAAGACACAAAACTTGAAAGCCAGGCTCCAGACCACAATTTAAGGGTGGTTTCTGTTTGGAGAGTAAGCTTCCTTTCCTTGGACTACATTCACTGCCATTGCAAGGCTATAGGTAACGGTTCTTAACCGAGAGTCCCCTTCTGGAAGCGTGGCCCGCCGCCTTCCCACAGAAAACCAGTCCCTGCCCCCTCCCCCAGACTACCATCTTTATAGACCCGTTGTATCCAGACTAATGGAGCAGGATGGTCATCAAAACCAAAATGTATTGTGAATGACACGGACAACTGCTTTGTAATGATCTTGTTTATAATTAGCCCACGTTGATAGACTTTTAAGATACAGTTGTTGCTTTTTATAACCATCAACAAAAACGTCATGGCTATTTATAAACATGGAGGCAAGACAAAGCCATGTTTCTCCTTACACAAAATAAAGGGGTGAACGACATGCCTCCCCAGATTGCTTTTGGCTCCAATAATGTATCCAGGGTCCTCACATCCCCCCGCTCACAAACTGCTGGGAAAAAGTCCCTTTATCTCCGTGCAGATGATACAATCTGCCTTAACCCAACACAATAAGCCCCGGCTGTAGGCCATTCTCTCTCTGTAAAGTCGTGCATTCCTTTGGGGAAGCGCTGAGGTACACAAATGAAGAAGTTGTTATTGCCTCTGCTAATTCCAAGAAGTCATAGGTTTGGGTCCACTCCCACAGAAAATCTGAAACATTTCCTGATTCTTTGATGGAGTACTCCCAGCAGGTCCTGCTAACGGGTAAGCAAAGAGAAGCAGAAAGAATCCTGTGATCTAAGCCTCGCTCTGCTTGCACTAACTTCTGAGAATAGAGGATTAAAGCAGGTCATTTAACTTCCCCCAAATATCAAGTTTCTCTTCTGAGAAATGGGTTGAATTACAAGATTTCAAAAGGTTATTCTGTTCTAAAAGGCTTACTGATACGTGACAAACTATGAAAGCGTTATAGAGCGGTTGGTGATCTGAGACGTTCCTAATATGTGTCTGTGAATATAAATCTTCATGTCTGTATCACTATCATTTTTCAAAGTTGGTCCTGCCTGCTGCACCCAGAGATATAAATGTACTGAAATTCTTCAAGAATCTCTGACGCATTCTATAAATGTTTGAAGATTTTCCTTTAGACGACACGGAAATGACAGGAGGTGTTACTTCACGTTGACGATAAAATGGGTACGAGCCCATCCATTTGCAGAACTACCCGTTTATTGATTTGCGGAAAATTCCAAGTGTTGGCTGCCAACTGTGTAGACACGTTCAAGTTTTACTCAATTTTCTAACTAATGAGATTTATCAAGCCACCAAAATTCAGTTTCTGTGACAGACAGCTTTTCAGAAAATGCCATACTGCAATGACATTCTCTTCTCAACACATACACGGGCTCCAGCAACGTCAACCATCCTTCTGGACCCAATTTCCTCACACATTGAGACTAATGGCCAAGGCGGACATGGTGACATCCCCCAACGCTTAGACAGGTCATTTGAAAATCTCGGTTACGTGGAAACCTGAAATAGAACTGGCAAAATGCTGCTTGTTAGGGTTTCTTGGGAAATGACCTTTATGGAAGAGACGGAAATGCTTTTTCGTTAACAGTCGTTACAAAATAAGTGTTCTTAAATATGCTGAAATTTTCTCTACTGGTGTTCACTTTTTTAATGTTTATTTTTGAGAGAGACACAGAGAGAGCGAGCGCGTGGTAAGGGGGAAGGGGTGGGGAGCAGAGAGAGAGGGAGACACAGACCCTGAAGCAGGCTCCAGGCTCTGAGCTGTCAGCACAGAGCCCAGCGCGGGTCTTGAACTCACGAACCATGAGATCATGACCTGAGCCCAAGTCAGATGCTTAACCAACTAAGCCACCGCCAGGTGCCTCTGGTGTTCACTTTTAATAGGCTTATAATTAATATATTATTTTTTTTTCAACGTTTATTTATTTTTTGGGGGACAGAGAGAGACAGAGCATGAACGGGGGAGGGGCAGAGAGAGAGGGAGACACAGAATCGGAAACAGGCTCCAGGCTCTGAGCCATCAGCCCAGAGCCCGACGCGGGGCTTGAACTCACGGACCGCGAGATCGTGACCTGGCTGAAGTCGGACGCTTAACCGACTGTGCCACCCAGGCGCCCCAGGCTTATAATTAATATACTTAACAAATCTTTTCTTTAAACGTTTCTTTAAAAAAAAAAAAATGGTGCCTGTCAAACAGCACATCACAGGTCAGTCAGAAATATGGAAAAAACTGCTGCATTTATAGGTGGGTAACCTCCAAGTCTCTTGTCCCTCTCTGGCAAATTAATAGTTAGGTCTCCCAATCCTGGCCAAGCCACTTCAGGCCAGCACCACGCAGGGAAGGACACATAAAGGGTGCCAGGATCCCACCCTGCACACCCCCACCTGTTCTCCAGGTTGGGTGTCCTTCAAGGGCAATGGTCAGTCACCCAAAGGGTAGAGTTTCTCAAACTACAAATAGCCACCAGCAACACCTGATGTGCGTGGTAAAGTGCCCCCTGGGTCTCCAGAATCACCAGGTCAAAGTAAGTTCCAGGAACCTGCACTTGAATCTGCAGTTAAAGTTAACCTGAACTCCCAAACGGATAGGCAAATTCAAGTTTGAGAACTGCCACCTCTGGCTTCAGTTTCTCCACGTGTAAGAGAAGATAACAAGACCTGACCGTTACCTAAATCCTCTCCTGACTGGTCTTCACAAGCCATCCCACTAAGACTCAGCAATGCCAGGGGTGCCTGGGTGGCCGAGTGGGTTAAGCACTAAACTCCTGATATCGGCTCAATTGTGGTCTCCACGGTGGTGAGGTTGAGCCCCAAAATGGCGCTGAGCATGAAGCCTGCTTAGGAGGCTCTCTTGCTCTCTCTCTCTCTGTCCCTCCCCTCTCCACACGCGCTCACTCGCTCTCAAAAATAAACAAACATCAAGAAGACTCGGTAATGGCATCACTTTATATGGACATTTTCATAGCATCTCCACCTGGGAACCGATGTGGCTACTTTGTTCTACACACACCTACACCAGCCCACCCTGCACTCCAGAGCTCCACCATCATTGCCTCCACTGAGGCACTGATCTTATCTGTTTCTTCCCCAGCCCTTCTAGTTCAATACTGAATTCCCCCACACCCAGTTCCAGAGGCCTTGAAATTCATGTTATCCACAGCCCCCAAGATCACAGATAATTATTTCCTTGCTGTATCTAATCATTCATTTTGGATTTACCAGGACTCAACACGCTCCCCAGCCCTGCCCTCCTTACTAGTGTTGGCTGATGGCTGCTGGCCCTCCAGAAATGAATGCTCAAACACCAGGGAGCATAATAGCAAAGAACAAATAGGCTACTTTTAAATTCTCGTAACATTTTTTCCTTCTGTTTTCTTATACTCAACACTGAATACAAGCATTGAGTTTTATAGCTGAAAGGATCCCTAAGTCATTTAGTCCACTGTGACTCCCCCCGGCCACCAAAGTCGCAAATTCAGAAATGGAAACTCAGAGAGGTGGTCACGTTTCACTTAAGATCACACACTTATTTTTGGCAAAACTACCCAAAACCAAGGCTCTTAAATTATCCAAAACCCAAGCTCCAGTCTTTTTTCAATATGGTATGCTGACTGCCTGATTATTACCTCTGACTGGACACATACCAAGAACAATTCCGTCAAACACATACAAGTTGTCTTTCAAATAGTTCATTCTTTGTTGCCCATTAGAAGGAAGAAAAAGGCACTGATGAAAGAGGCATATGGGTCCCAAAACATTACAAACAACAAGCATGGAATGATCGATTTTTTTTTTGAATTTTTTTTTTCAATATATGAAGTTTATTGTCAAATTGGTTTCCATACAACACCCAGTGCTCATCCCAACAGGTGCCCTCAATAGCCATCACCCACCCTCCCCTCCCTCCCACTCACCCCCCATCAACCCTCAGTTTGTTCTCAGTTTTTAAGAGTCTCTTATGCTTTGGCTCTCTTCCAGTCTAACCTCTTCTTTTTTTTCTTTTCCTTCCCCTCCCCCATGGGTTCCTGTTAAGTTTCTCAGGATCCACATAAGAGTGAAACCATATGGTATCTGTCTTTCTCTGTATGGCTTATTTCACTTAGCATCACACTCTCCAGTTCCATCCATGTTGCTACAAAGGGCCATATTTCATTCTTTCTCATTGCCACGTAGTACTCCATTGTGTATCACAAGCCTCTACTACAAAGCTGGAATGATTGCTTTTAAATAGTTAAGAAGGGGGGGCACCTGGGTGTCTCCATCAGTTAAGTGTCCAACTTCAGCTCGGCTCATGATTTCACAGTTAATGGGTTCGAGCCCCACGTTGGGCTCTGTGCTGACAGCTGAGAGCCTGGAGCCTGCTTCGGATTTGGTGCCTCCCACTCTCTCTGCCCTGCCCCTGCTGGCAGTCTGTTTCTCTCTCTCTCTCTCTCTCTCTCAAAAATGAACATTAAAAAAAAAAAGTTAATAAGGAATCCAACTGAGAGAGGGAAGGACGCAGACACACATTCAACCTCTATGCGGGTAATGCCACCAATTAGCAGATGGACTCTCTGAGTGCAGAGGACAGAGTATACTTTTCCAGAAAAGGTAAGGAGATAGGAAAGTGTCAAGGAGCACTTCAGAAGGAGGACATTTGAGATGACCTGGGAGGGTTACGTGTTCTCCAGATAAAACAACACAATTCTGACACGGGAGAAAATGAAAAGAAGCGAGCTGCTGGCAGGCGTTGGATGTGTATGTAACAAACGGATCCACCCATGGATGTGTATGTAACAAATGGACCCAATCAGAGGCGTTTCTGATTTCAAGTCTTATGTACAACAAAGTTATCTGCCCACAATGTAACGCAGGGCATTTCTCAACAAGAAGCTCTGCAGACAGCTGTGAAGGGAGAGTTATTATAGAAAACTACGGTTTCGGAGCGATTATGTTTTTCCAGAAGCAAAGTTCAAAATGAAACAGTTAAATGGGAAAACATTTCGGTTTTTGATTTGGCAAACGTTCATCAAGGTTTCACGTCTTCATACAGTTAAGTATTAATCCCAGACGTTTCAAATGCCACCGACACAAACGATAACTTAATTCATCTGAATGTATTCCAGATGTGTTCTTCCTCGGTTTCTGCTCCTGTGTACAAATCCCCTCTTCTGAAAGTACAAAAATATCCATTTTAAACCAGTGTTATGGTTATCTAGAGCGGTACGGGTAAATACAAGTACTATCATATGAATCACCACCCTAGTATAAGGCCTGAGGAGGGAAATTAACGAGGAGAATTTGATGCCTCACCTACCAGGAGACATGGGGAACCATTTGAAAGCAATTTTTATTTCCTTCCTGAGAAATCTAACGCCCTCCTACGTGTAGGTGAATTGCCAAATGAGTAGAAGGTATATTCCAGACCAAAATCTAGATCCATTAATACCCCATGCGATGACATTGCTACTACCCCACACTTAGGAAAGATGGGGAAACATGTATTTTTAGCATTTTACTACTGGTAAAATCCAGTGTTTATTTTCAATGTTTGTTTATTTTTGAGAGAGAGGGAGCCAGCAGGGGAGGGGCAGAGAGAGAAAGGGAGACACAGAATCCAAAGCAGGCTCCAGCCTCCAAGCTGTCAGCACGGAGCCCGAGCCCTGCGCGGGACTGGAACCCATGAATCGTGCGATCACGACCTGAGTCGTGACGGAAGTCAGATGCTTAACCAACCAGGTGCCACGATAATGTCTATTTAAAACAGCCAAATACTTGGCCAAGGGTCACTCAACTTTACAATCATGATATTACCCTCAAAAACAATTTCAAAGAACACTTCACTCCCTCTATCAACCAGCACTTAAGTGTCCACGAAATACCATGCTGAACCTGGAAGGGGTACAGAAAGAAAATAAGCAAAGCGCTCCCTACACGATGGTGAACATATCACAATTTGGATGCAATGACCAGCACAGACCACATGTACTGGAAACTCAAGAGAGGCTGACACGCAGGAGGCAGGCTCCGCAGGGTCCCAAGGGGTGACCGCAACAAGGCGTTTGCCAAACCGGGAAAAACCATCATAGGGGACGGCGTGCAAAGGAGATGGAAAACCGAAGGAGTGGGCCCTGTACTTTGCCACACCACCCCACGGCTCCAGCCTGCTGAACATCCTTATTTCACAGAATTTGAGACCACCACATCACCCATCCAAGGAGGGAAGAATGAACACTTCTGGAACTCCTGTACTGTGGCAGGCAAGGTTCTGAGCACATTATGTAAATTAATTCATTAATTTCTCAATTCTCAAAACGATCTTCCATAAGGAAGGCACTGCGGTCGCCCTCCTTTTAGAGATGAAAATCCTGAGGCATAGGAACCTCTTTACTAGACAAAAATAAATAAGGAAAAACACCGTGAAACGGATGGTTTCAAGAGGAGAGGTGGATGGGAGGGCGGGAGAAATAGGGGAAGGGGATTAAGAGGACACTTACCATGATGAGCACTGAGTAATGTACAGAATTGTTGAACCTTATAATGTACACCCTGAAACTAACAACACTGTGTGTTCGCTACACCAGAAATTAAAAAAAATTTTTTTTTAAACCACTTTGAATTTTAAAATAATATTGTATTAAAACCCATCAGTATGCTTCAAAGGCAATGAGAATCCTCACCTTTTACCAGTTTTAGGGAAAATTTGCCAGCTTATTTACTATGCCATTTCCCAAACTCCTAATGACAGGAGAACCTTCAAAATTCCAGTTTTGCATCCTGTCTGCAATGCAAAGGAATCAGTAATGGCAACTGCTGAAGAACTGTGTCCAAGAGACCCAGTCAGAAATCTAAGCAAGAATTTAAAAAGAAACCTTGTAACCCAACACCAGGAAAAACACAAGGAAAGCTGAGGTCCAGATTCTGTTACTCAATCTAGAAACCTCATAAATGGAAACAAAGCAGACCCACTTCCAGCTGGATGGAATGCCTGGAGAGGATCGGGCTGGATCCCAGGGCGGACCGGAATCCAAGTCGGGAAGGGCTCTATACACGCCCCTGGCGGGGAACCTTCTCAGGGCACCAGCCTGTATCTACTGGCCCTAATCTGTGGAGGGCTTCACATGTGGGGACTTCTTGTTCGTTCTTAAAACTGTGAGCTCGGTCATAAAAATAAAAGCTTCCAAATGAGCTCGCTTGTCATTAAAATCCTCGATTCACTTACAGCTACAGACATGCCAACAGCTGGCAGGATCAAAGAGGAACAACAGAAGCAGGCAGACCTGGGTCAGATCTCAGCTGTGGGACTTCATTACTATGTGAACTTGGGTGAGGGGCCCCCACAGGTCTCCGACCTTGCTCCCTGTTGCTGAGATCCTGAACATCCTTAACTGGACACAATCCTCCCTCCCTCCATCCCTCCCAGGCCCATTCCACCGCCCGTTTCAGGAAACCTCCTCCTCCAGGGTCCCCAGCCCTCCACGCCAGTGCCTTTGCATCAACTGCTCTATCACAACTGCTCTCTTTCCACCAGCCTGGCCTTGCTAAATCCACTCACCACAAGCCTAAGAGGGGCTCGGTCTAAAATGCAAATCTCCTCTGCCCAAAAAGTGATTTGTGCTTTTTTTTTTTTTAGTTTTATTAATGTTTATTTATTTTTTGAGAGAGAGATGAGACAGAGTGTGAGCGGGGAGGGACAGACAGAGAGAGAGAAAGAGAGAGAGAGACACAGAATCCAAGGCAGGTTCCAGGCTCCGAGCTGTCAGCACAGAGCCCGACACGGGGCTTGGACTCACGAACTGTGAGATCCTGACGTGAGCCAAAGTCTGACGCTTAACTGACTGAGCCACCCGGGCACCCCTCAAAAAGTGATTTGCTCTTATGTCACAATGTCACTTGCCTTTCTTCTCTACTTGAAGTTCTCTTACTTCAAAGACTTAAGGCACTTAGCACAACTTAGGGGCTCACTAAATGCCTGTTCAGGGCTGAGGGACAGTTGTTCAGGCTTCAGTTTCTTCTGCATTCCACTAAAAACCTCCACGCTCTTTTCAGAGGAATAAATGGGACCGTTCCCTGGAGCCTAGCACAGGGTCTGAGAGGCACTTCCTGCCATAGATTCTGACTTTCATCGGGGTGCTACTCACTTTTCCAAAGTGTGCAAAGTACTATCCCACACGGGAGCTCACCGGACCCCTCTGATGACTCTGAGACCGACGAGGTTACATGAAGAAGCTGAGGCCAGTGACGTTTAAGGCCTGCACCATCAAGGCTCGTTTGTGGAAAGACCTACCGATTCCAAATCCTGAGTTTTCTATGATGCCTTTTCGTCAGGAGTTCTGGCATGGTTTATATTTATAGAAAGCAACTCCTACCCATCTCTTCCATGAAGTTTATCCAGCAAAAAGTGTTATTTTACTGCACCCCTGAAACACAAACACCTAGGCCAAATTCCACTACAATGGACTCCAAGGACTTTGGTTTGTGCTACGTCAAACAATTGCTTTAAGCAACTGTCAGCTGGCTCGTTCACACACTCCTTCGTTCAGCAATTATTTACCACATGCCCATGTGACACCAGGCACTGTGGTGCTGAGAACTTCCCCTTCCCTGAGAAATTAGAATTATACAATTTTTCCAACGGAAGCCAACGGTGGAAGATCCAGAATGCGGGCACCCAGATAGGTACCTGAATGAAGAGCAGTGAACTAAAAGCCAGAAAATCTGAGAGCTCATCCCGGCTATGCTCCTACATAAGCTGCGAGACCTTAGACAAGTCCCTGGTCCTAGGTTTCCTGACCCACAAAATGGGAAAATTGGTCCATGTTAACTTTCAAGTCATTTTGTGCTATGAATCCTAGAGATTCCAGGATTCCACACACCGGCAAGTTCTTCTGACGCTCACAAGTGAGATTTTATACCGCAATTTTATAAACTTTTGTGATTTTTAGAATGTCTTCAGTTCCTGTATGAGATGGCACTTCCGTTCAATTTATCATCACACGTTTATGTAAGCAAAGCTCTTTTGGCCTTACTCTCAAGATTTTTGCACCCTTCTCTCAGCAAACGATTAGACGTATAAACCTTAGTGCCTTGAAAAGTAGCTAAGGAGGCCCACTACATGTTGGCACACATCTCTGATGCCCACCTATAAATTCATACTCCCAGATTCTTCCCTGTAATCAAGTAGAAGACATGTAAGAATCACCCTGAACAGCCAGACAGAAGATACAGCAAACTGAAGCACATTCCTATACGCTGACTTACATGAGAAATTTCCCCAAACCCTTTCCTGCTTCACAACTTTCTAGACTTCTATAGAAGCAACCCTTTCTTTTCTCACTCATGCAAAGAACCTGCTCTGTCAGTGTCTGTGATGGGTGCTGAATACAGTAGTGGGGACAGGCTGCAGGGTCATCACTAGCCCACATTGTGTTTCGGGGCGAATTACAAAGGGTGCCCCGTTCCAGTGGAGATGAGTGGTGCACCAGGGGTTTGGGAAGTGGAGTGCAAAATTTCAGCCTCTAACTGCCCGCTGGGCAGGATAGCCTTGCGCAGTGAACAACTTGCACAACTGTACAAGGTAACATCGCTAGATGTGTTTGAAAACAAAAGTCATGTTCTAGTAGAGGCACTGCCTACAACAAGAGGAAGAGCTTAAATGCCTAGAGATAATGGGGAAGAAAAGGCTCCTGGAGAAGCTATTTGACTGACACGTGAAGGATGTGTGCGTAAACAGCAGATGGAAATCGGAATAAGAGCGTAAGCGGAATGCTCGTGCATTCCAGATAGAGGTCTAGAAATGACAACTTGGAATTAGTGTGATGTGTCTGGCAGTGTGTAGTGCATGTGTGTAAGGAGGCGAGGGAGGGGAGACGCAGGGAACAGCTCCCAGACAAGACTGAAAAGGCAGGCAGGAGCCAGATTATGAAACACCTTATTTGGTATGACAGGTTAAGGTGTGAAGACCTGATTCTGAGATCACTTATGGGCCTGTTTTGCCACTAAAAATAAACTCTTCTCCAACCGTACCTTGCCGTATTTTTCACATTTACCAAACACAAAAATCTCTGATACCCCAAAGCGACAAGTCTTATCCTATTAGCCAAATCCGATAGAAATCTGCTTTTAGAACGGCACCCGTTTTGTTTCGTATTTCCTTTTCAGCACATAAAAAGCTTAAAGGACGTCAGCAAACATCTTTAAGTGTACAAATTCTAACAGTGACGCCCAAAGCGTAAGCCCAGTGATCGACACTTTTCATTCAGAGCCTAGGTCTGAAATATTTACGGCATATGGTCTGCACCTGTAAGAAACCTGGAAGACTTGAAAACTTCTAGAGACACCCCAGCTGAAGCCACTGGAGAAGGACGTGAAGGTGGCCAGGTGCTTTCCATTAAAACAATTATGTCAGCAGCACTTGAGAAACAGGAGGTAGAACGAGTGAGTGACACAGAAGAGAAGCCCCAGCCCTTCACCACGTAGAAATAAACGTCTTACCACGACCCGAGGCTGCCTGGAACATTTCAAGGGTCACCAGGCAGCCTCTTAGAGGGCCACCACAGGGACAACGCAGAAAAACACCCTCCTGAATGGAACTGTCTCCGGGACCAAGCAGTCTCCTCTCCCCCCTCCCCCCAACTAAATAAAGTTACCCATTTTGCGACGTTAGGAAGAAGGGGCATGGAAACCCATCGCTATTAAGTTTCGCCGTTCCTTCCAGATAAACCACCCCGTGCAATCTTACTCCATACCTTTACGGCGGCTGCCGGCAGCCAACTGTGTCAAGAAAGGGCTCTTTTCTTCCTTAACTGGTTTTGGTAAATATGATCCATTTGGGACACAACGTGTCGGCTTTCCCAGAAACTTGGCACCTCGCCCCCCCACCCCCACCCCAGGCGCAGGGCCCGTCGGGGATGGTCGGCGGGGCAGCCGCCGCGGGACTTGTCCCCACCCCCCACCCCCGTCCTCCCCGAAGGGCCGGGGCTCCCACCGCCCGCGGGGCCCGCGCGCCTCCGAAAGTTGAGCCGCCGCCGGACCGGGAGCGGCTCCCCCCGGCCCCTCCCCGCCTCCGCTCCCGACCCCCGCGACGGCTCGGCGACACGCCGACACGCGAAGCCCGGGCACCTCGTGGAAGGCAGTTCTGGCAAGTGTCGCCGCCGCCGGGCCCGGCCGCGCGGGGACAGTGGGAGCGCTCGGGGCGCGGGCGCCGCCGCCGCCGCCGTCCGCGCCCCCCGCGCCCCCCGGCTCCCTCCCGGGGAAGGAGGCGGCCGGCGCCTGGAGACAAAGCGGAGCGCAGGGGGTGGGACGGCGGACCGCCGGGCGCCGCGCGGGGAGGGGGACCGGTGCGCGCCCGCCGCCCCTTACCTTGGCTCCGGCGCCGGGCCCCGCTCGCCCGCCGGCCACACGGCCGTGCCCGCCCCGCCCGCCGCCGCCCCAGTGCGGGGCCCCGCGGGGACGCCGGCGGCGCCGGGGACCAGAAGTGGCTGGGGTCACTCGGTCCTCCTCGGCGGCCGCGGCCGGCCCTCGCCCTGCGAGCAGCGCCAGTGGAGGCGAGAGCGGCCGCACCTCCTCCCCGGACCGCTCGGCCCGCCTCCCTCCTTCCCTCCGCACCCGCCCGCCGCCCAGCCGCCCCCCTCCCCGCCCCTCCCCGCCCCTCCGCGGCCCCGTTCCTCCCCCACCCCGGCCCCGGCCGTCGCCCCCCGCGCTTCCTTTGGGACGCGCCAACTAACGCAGACCCACAATTCGCGAGCTGTGCGTGGGCGCCTACCCTGCGCCGGGCGCCCTGCTTGCCATCGAGGCGTGAGGAAGCTGCGGCTTCTTCCCCGGAGAGCCGGGGCGCAGCAGAAGGCTCCTGGGGTGCCACCCAGGACAGGAGCCGAATCCCTGGTCGTCGTGCGCCAGGCAAGAAGGAGATGGAGGTGTGCCGCCTGGAGACCCGAGGGCGCAGGAGAATTCGGACTTCGGAGTTGGAGAAGCCGTGCGGGGTTTCTGAGAGAAACCGGAGTTATCCCCAGGGCGGGGATGATGGGGACCAAGACGACGCCCACGAGGCGGCAATGATCCTGCGATCGCGGTCCTGGGTCCTTGCGTTTACAGAGGATCCCCCCTGCAGAGGACAGGGAAGGGAAGGGAGATGCAGTCCAAGCGTGGATCCTCCGAGAAGCAGGCGCCGAACCAGGACGGACGAGCCTTGGAAGGATTTCTTAGGGCAAATGGCTGTGAGATGACGTGGGAAAAGGAGCAAGCCCGGCATTACCCACACCTGCTCCCCGGGAAGGAGCGAGGGAAGCCATCACCCTAGCCTCCCTGCCGCCTAAGCAGGATCCTCGTGAGTCCTCTACTCCTAGTTCCCCTTGGGACCCACCTGCCTAGTGTCCATGGCTATCAGTCATCGGCTGGGAAGTGTGGCCTTGGGCACGGACCCAGGGATGCATTTCAGAACATAAAAGCCAGGGCCTTTGGTCAATTAAGCTCCAAGAGAGCTGGAGGAAGAGCCTCACAGCTGCCCACAATCTCAGAGACAAATGGAATCCACTCTCGCACGCACACCTACAGTTTTTAAATGAAGCCCCAAGGGTTTGCTGTGATCTGGAGGGCCTGGCTGTCCACCTTGCACGGATACAGGCTCCGCTCACAACTGACCCCTCTCCACCTGCATAGGCGCTCCCCTGCCCCATGCGCACATGGCCCTGGGGGGAGGGGGGGGAGAGAGACCTCCTCACTCCACTCACCCTTCAGTCCTCAATCCCAGCATCACCTTGTCTGAAGAGCTTTTCCCACTCAGCACTTGACTTATTGCTGCCACAGACCCAGCACACTGCGGTGTGTTTTTGTTTTTCTGTTTTCCCCCCTTCTTGTATTGCAATTTTTCACAATGTTTTATAAAATTTATTTTTTTCCCCTGATTATACAAGTAATATGTTCATTGCACAAACTTGGAAAAATACATACAGCCCAAATGTCTCCAAGCTCCCCAGCCTTCTAGGGGCAGCCTCCCTTGATAGCCAAGTAATCAGAGTCTGAGCCCCCATTCCCTGTGTATCAGTCTGGGTCCAGTCGGGAGAGAGAAACCACACAGCAATTAAACAGTGAAAGTTTAGGGGCGCCTGGGTGGCTCGGTCAGTTACGCCTCCGACTTTGACTCAAGTCGTGATCTTGCAGTTTGTGGGTTCACACCCTGCATTGGGCTCTGTGCGAACAGCTCTGAGCCTGGAGCCCGCTTCGGATTCTGTCTCTGCCTGTCTCTCTCTCTGCCCCTCCTCTACTTGTATGCTCCCTCTCTCCCTCTCAAAAATAAATAAATAAACTTAAAAAAAAAAAACGAATAGTGAAAGTTTAATACAAAGAATCGTTACCTACAGGATTTGGAGCCGTGAGGATTGGCCAGTAAGAAGTAAAGAGAACTCAACAGAAAACAGGTATAGCACATACGAGGATCTAGGAACAGCCACTAGTCCTAGGACTGAGAGCCCCAAAGGATGAGCCTCCTGCTCCCCAAGACTGAGACTCAATCCTGTTGGGGAGGGCTTGGCCATGGCTCACTGAACGGCAGGGAAGTCACCACGGTATCATGCCGGTAGAACTTTCTGGAAATCCACCCTCTGAAATTTGCTGGTAATCTACCCCCGGGGTTGTGAGGAGAGCTGCTCACGAGCGTCTCATGGAAGCACTTCACTGCAAAGTCACTCACAGAGCAAGGTGCCGGGAGAAGCCGCGACTGCCAGCACTGCAGGGCCCTGGTGCCAGAAAGCTGCCCCCAAATGCAGGAGCCGGCCAAGCAAGGGCATGACAACCAGCAGGCAGAACTCTGTCCTCCTGCAGTACCCCCCCCCCCAATACACACACCCTGTACGGACACTTAACAGGCCAGCCAGCAAGGAAAGTATGTCACAGGCCCAGATCCATTTTTGCAGAAAAGGCAAAAAGGAGGAGTTTGGAACTGACAAGCAATGAGCTGGTAACCAGGACCCCAGGACCCCAGGCAACCTTGAAAAGTCCAGGCGGGGGGGCACCCTGGTAGCTCAGTTGGTTAAGCGTCAGACTTGGGCTCAGGTCAGGATCTCACAATTCCTAAGTTTGAGGTTCACAGCAGGCTCTCTGCTGTTAGCACAGAGCCTGCTTCAGATGCTCTGTCTCCCTCTCTCTCTCTCTGTCCTTCCCCTGCTAGTGCACTCTCTCTCTCTCTCTCTCTCTCTCTCTCTCTCTCTCTCAAAAATAAATAAACATTAAAAAAAAAAAGTCTAGGCATAGTCATTCCCCTCCCAAAATACACCTGCACATTCACTTGAACACTGTCACGTCTGCGAATCTTGTCCCCTCGGCTGGCCATTGTGTTCCTGATCGCCATGCCCTCTGTCTCAGCTTGCCCTCCTCCAGCTTTGCCCCATGTGGAGGCAGGGACACCTCCTGTCCTGGTTCCTCACAGCACAGCTAGGACCAAGTTGTCAAGACTCAACAAAATTTAGCAGAAGCCTCGGGGAAACACAAGGGGATTACAGAACAGAAAAAAGCGAAAGCCTAATCATGGTCCCCCCAAACGTGAAACCGTCCCGAGGGCTCCCTACACTGTGTCTCTCTCCTTAGCCCAAGCCCCGCGCTGGGAACCAGCGTGTGTTCCCCATCCCCCACCAGAGTCCAGGCTGCAGTGCCGTGAGGCCCAAGCGAGAGAGAGACAAGTTTCTCTTCCCCTTCAATCCTAGTCCCGCTCCATTCAATACAGAATAATCTGCAGAGATACAGTTCTGTGTAAAGATGAACATTCATCTAATGTTAGGACGAGAAACTTAGTCTCCCCAATGCCTGAACTCGTTTATCAATCCACTTACAGAGCACCTACTCAGCACCTGGCACTGTACTGGGCAGTAAAGACCTAATCTGAGCAACGGTTACCATCTGAGGGAGGTGGATAGTAAATAAATCATTTTGCAGGTAGTTCTTTTTTCTATCTCTGCTAAAGAACACAGAGCATCTAATAATGAGGGTTAACACAGTCCTAAAGAATTAGAGAGGGACCCCCTGGAGAAAGCAACGTTTTGCTGAGCTCTGAAGGATGACTGAAGCGGAACATTCCAGAAAAGGGGAATGGTGAATTTGAGGCTCTGAGGTGGGAAAGAGCTGAGGCCATTTGAAGAAAGGGTTTAAGGACAGAGCTACAGGAGATGAGGCCAACGGGGCACATCAGAGCCACTCATGCATGCTCGCGTAGGCATGCGAAGAATTTTGGATTTTATCCTTCCAACAATGAGAAGACCCACTGGAGGGTTTTAAGCACTGGTCTAGCTGGGGGTGGAGAACAGACTGGAGAGAAGAGCAGACACTGGGCCTGGAGATAGAGACTGAGCAGTAACAGGCGTGTAGAAATGAAGCATAGGCCGGGGTGTGGCTGGAGTGCCCCGGGGCAAAGACTGTGGCTGGAAGGGACAGAACTCTCTCAAGGTGAACTTGGGTGAGCAAGGAGAATGGGGAAGGAAGAGCCAGCGAGCTGGGGGACAATCAGGAAGTTACGTTGGATCCTCTTCATTAGCAAGATCGGCGCCCCTGTGGAATGACCAAAGGCCCCGTGAAAGCAAATCGATTCCAAAAATTGAATTCAAAATTCCATGCTTGGCAAAGACGAGAACAGCTTGAAGGTTTTAAAAAAAGGCAACCTTGCTTTCCTCCCCATCCACTCACTTCATAGCCCTCGAAAGTAATCAGCCAGTCTCCTATTATTTTCTAAAAAGTTGAAAATAATATTAGTTGTAACCCCGCTCCCTAGAGATACCCATTTTGTTATATTCTCTTGCAGAATCTTTACTTAAAATACCCAAAGCTAAACGCCGCAGTTCATCTTTTTATCTGCGTTTTCTGGCACATAAAAGGTGCGAGCCATGTTTGCAGAATTGAATTTTGTTTCCAAAATCTTCCCCAGTGCGGTGCAGTATTTCTGATAGGACACTGAGCTGATGGTCATGCCTCCCGAGTTCTACAGCAACAAGTTTTCTTAAAACACCTGTCTCACTTGGGGAAGATTTTTTTTTCAAGTTATGGCTTTTTGCTCCTTTTTCTCTTTCCCAGCACCTAAGAGAGTCTTCCTGCCATGTAAATAAAGTCTCTAATAAAGTCTCTGCTGCAGCCTGGGCCCTGCTGGCCACAGAAACGACCACATACACACACACACACACACACGCACACACACACACACACACACAACCACTCAAGAATGACCATGTTTTGGGGCACCTGGGTGGCTCAGTCGGTTAAGCGTCCGACTTCGGCTCAGGCCATGGTCTCCCAGTTCGTGGGTTCGAGCCCCACGTCGGGCTGTGTGCTGATGGCTCAGAGCCTGCTTCGGATCCTGTGCCTCCCTCTCTCTGCCCCTTTCCCGCTCATGTTCTGTCTCTATCTCTCAGAAAATGAATAAACATTAAAAAAAATTTTTTTAAATAAAAAAAATGACTGTGTTTAGTACGTATCTCCTCAGAGCTCAAAAGCAGTATTACAACCTGTTCGTGGGCAGGAATGAGGATTCCAGCAACAGTTACTTCCACTAAGCGCTTTTCTATACTTCATACCCTTAACGTTAACAGGCTACTCGCCGTCTCCCTCCCAGCACCCCAGGATCCAGTAGAGAGGCGAACACCACCACGGTGACTCCGGTCCAGCTGTCTCTCCAGCATAGGCAGGCAACTCTGCCAGTGTGCCAGGCTAATTTTGGAACAGTCAAGATTTCTAGAGGATAGCCTTTTCGAGGAAGGCCACATCTGTCCTTTCTGAAGATCACTTGGTCACATACAAATGGGTCTTTCCTCTGCCTGCTTAGGAACTTGCACAATTTACTTCACTACATTTTTCAAACTTCTGAAAGAAAGAAAGTAGCAGGATTGATTATAATTCTAAAAAGCTGTGTTTAACCCGAAACTCTAGATCCACCCTCTAGATCGATTGTCTTAAAACCATTTGCACCGGGATGCCTGGGTGGCTCAGCTGGTTGAGCGTCCGACTCTTGGTTTCTGCTTAGGTCATGATCTCATGATTTGGGAGTTCAAGCCCCATGTCAGGCTCTGTGCTGACAGTGTGGAGCCTGCTTGGAATTCTCTCTCTCTCCCTCTCTCTCTCTCTCTCTCTGCCCCTCCCTGCTTGCACTCTCTCTCTCTCTCAAAATAAAAAAAATAAAAGTTTTTTTAAATATGTATATGGTGTGTAGTTGAGAGGTAGAGTTGGGGGGTCTGTGTGTGCACCTACACGTGAGGGTGATGGATCTTCCTTCTCTGGATTCATTTGACCAGTTTCCCTTCCCACTGACAAGTTCAAAGGGTCTTTTTTTTTTTTTTGATAAGTCCCCCCCCCTTTTTTTTTTTAAATTCTAGTGTACTTAACAGTATAATATTAGTTTCAGGTATACAATATAGTGATTCAACAATTCCATACATCGCTCAGTGCTCATCATGGTAAATTTACTCTTAATCCCCTTCACCTATTTCACCCATCCCCCACCCACCTCCTCTGTGGTAACCATGAGAGTGTTCTCTATAGGTAAGAGTCTGGGTTTTTTGTCTCTTTTTTTCTGTGTTTTGTGTCTTAAATTCCACATATAAGTGAAATCACATGGTATTTGTTTTTCTCTGACTTATTTCACTCAGCGTTATACCCTCTAGCTCCATCCATGTTGTTGCAAATGGCAAGATCGCATCCTTTTTTAGGGGTGAGTAATATTCCCTTGTATATCTATACCACAACTGCTTTATCCATTCATCAATTGATGGACACTTGGGCTGTGCCCATAATTTGGCTATTGTAGATAATGCTGCTATAAACACCGAGGTGCATGTATCCCTCTGAATTAGTATTTTTGTGTTCTTTGGGTAAATACCTAGAAGTGTAATTGCTGGATTGTAGGGTAGTTCCATTTTTTTTAATGTTTCTTTATTTTGAGAGAGAGAGAGAAAGCAGGGGAGGGGCAGACAGAAAGGGAGAAGGACAATTCCAAGCGGGCTCCATGTGGTCAAGTACAGAGCCCAAAGTGGGGCTTGATCCCCTAAGCGGTGAAATCATGACCTGAGCCAAAATCAAGAACTGGATGCTCAACGAACTCAGCTCCCCAGGCACCCCAGGATAGTTCTATTTTTAACTTTTTGAGGAACCTCCATACTGCTTTCCAGAGTGCCTGCACTAGTTTTCATTCCCATGAACAATACACAAGGGTTCTTTTCCCCACCTCTTGGCCAAAATTTGTTGTTTCTTGTGTTTTTTACTTTAGCCATTCTGACAGGTGGGAGGTGATATCTCATTGTGGTTTTGATTTGCATTTCTCTGATGATGAGTGATGTAGAGCATCTTTTCGTGTGTCTGTTGGCCATCTGGATGTCTTCTTTGGAGACATTCTGTTCATGTCTTCTGCCTATTTTTTAATTGGATTATTCATTTTTGGGGTGTTAAATTGTATAAATTCTTTATATATTTTGATACTAACCTTTTACTGATAAAAGGTTACTGTTACGTTATTTGCAAATATCTTCCCCCATTTAGTAGGTTGCCTTTTAGTTTTGTTGATTGTTTCCTTTGCTGTGCAGAAACTTATTTTGATGTCGTCCCAATAGTTTATTTTTGCTTTTGTCTTCCTTGCCTCAGGAGACATATATAGAAAAAGTTGCTATAGCCAATGCCAAAGACATTACTGTCTTTGCTCCCTTCCAGGATTTTTATGGTTTCAGGTCTCACATTTATGTCCTTAATCCATTTTGAATTTTTTTTTTTTGGTATGGTATAAGAAATTGGTCCAGTCTCTTTCTTTTGCATATAGCTGTCCAGTTTTCCCAAAACCATTTGTTGAAAAAACCCCTTTTCCCACTGTACATTCTTTCCTGTTTTGTCAAAGATAAACTGGCCATAGATTCATAGGTTTATTCCTGGGCTTTCTTTTCTGTTCCATTGATCTACGTGTCTATTTTTGTGCCAGTACCATACTATTTTGATTAGTACAGCTTTGTATTATATCTTGAAATCTGGGATTGTGATATTTTTAGTTTTGTTCTTCTTTTTAAGGTTGTTTTGGCTATTTAGGGTCTTTTGTGGTTCCATACAAATTTTAGGATTGTTAGTGCTAGTTCTGTTAAAATTGCTGTTAGTATTTTGATTGGAATTGCTACAGATTGCTACGGGTAATGTGAAAATTTTAACATTTGCCCTTCTAATCCATGAGCATGGGATATCTTTCCATTTGTTTGTGTCATCTTCACTTTCTTTCATTGGTGTTTTATAGTTTTCAGAGTACAAGTCTTTCACCTCTTTGGTTAAGTTTATTCCTAGGTATTTTATTATTTTTGGTATAATTTCAAATGGGATTCTTTTCTTAATTTCCCTTTCTGCCATTTCATTATTAGTGTATTGAAATGAGATGGATTTCTGTACATTGATTTTGTATACTGCAACCTTCCTGAATTAATTTATCAGTTCTAGTAATTTTTTGGTGGAGTCTTTAGGGTTTTCTATATATAGTATCATATCATCTGCAAACAGGAAAAGTTTGACTTCTTCCTTACCAATGTGGATGCCTTTTATTTCTTTGTGTTGTCTGATAGCTGAGGCTAGGACTTCCAGTAGTACGATGAATACAAGTGGTAAGAGTGGACATCCCTGTCTTTTCCTGACCTTAGGGGAAAGCTCTCAATTTTTCACCATGGAGGATGATTTTAGCTGTGAGTTTTTCAAGTATGGCCTTTATTATGCTGACGTTTTTTTCCCTCTAAACCTACTTTGTTGACAGTTGTCATCATGAATGGAGACTGTACTTTGTCAAATGCTTTTTCTGCATCTACTAACATGATCATATAGTTCTTATCCTTTTTCTTATTGATGTGATGTATGACATTGATTGATTTGCCAATATTGAACCACCCCAGCAACCTAGGAACAAATCCCACCTGATCATGGTGAATGATTCTTTAAATGTATTGTTAGATATTGGCCTGTAGTTCTCTTTTTTTTTTTTATAGTGTATGTATCTGGTTTTGGTATCAGGATAATACCTGCCTCATAGAATAAATTTGGAAGTCTCCTTCCTCTTCCATTTTTTGGAATGATTTAAAAGAATAGGTATTAAGTCTTGTTTTAAAGTTTGGTTGAGGGGCACCTGGGTAGTTTAGTCAGTTAAGCATCCAACTTCGGCTTAAGTCATGATCTCGTGGTTCATGAGTTCAAGCCCCGTGTCAGGTTCTGCTTTGGATTTCTGTGTCTCCCTCTCTCTCTGCCACTCCCCTACTTGTGCACACGCTCTCTTGCTTCTCTCTCTCTCTCTCTCTCCTTCTCCCTCTCTCTCTCTCCCTCTCTTTCTCCCCTAAAATAAATGTTAAAAAATTAAAAAACAATAATAATAATAAATAAATAAATAAATAAATAAATAAATAAATAAATAAATAAAAGTTTAGTAGAATTCACCTGGGAAGCCATCCAGTCCTGGACTTTTGTTGGTTGGGATTTTTTTTATTATTATTATTACTGATTCAATTTCTTTGCTGGTAATTGGTCTATTCAAATTTTCTATTTCTTCCTGAATCAGTTTTGGGACGTTATATGTTTCTAGGAATTTATCCATTTCTTCTAGGTTGTTCAATTTGTTGGCATATAAGTTTTTCATAATACTCTCTTACAATTCTTGTTTTTCTATGATGTCGGTTGTTATTTTTCCTCTTTCATTTCTGATTTTGTTTGAGTCTTCTGTCTGTCTGTCTCTCTCTTTGATGAGTCTGGCTAAAAGTTTATCAATTCTAGGGGCGCCTGGGCGGCTCAGTCAGTTGGGTGGCCAACTACAGCTCAGGTCATGATCTCACGGTCTGTGAGTTCGAGCCCTGCATCAGGGTCTGTGCTGACAGCTCAGAGCCTGTAGCCTGCTTCCGATTCTGTGTCTCCCTCTCTCTCTGCCCCTCCCCTGCTTGCTCTCTGTCTTTCTCTCTCTCTCAAACATAATTAAAAAAAAAATTTTTAAGTTTATCAATTCTGCTGATCTTTTCAGAGAACCAGCTCATGGTTTCATTGATCTATTCTATTGTTTTTTTAGTGTCTATTTCATTTATTTCTGCTCTAGTCTTTATTGTTTCCTTCCTTCTACTGGTTTTAGATTTTGTTTGTTCTTTTTTGCAGCTCCTTTAGGTGTCAGGTTAGATTGTTTGAGATTTTTTCTTGCGTCTTGAGGTAGACCTATATTGTTATGAAATTCCCTCTTAGGATAGCTTTTGCTTCACCCCAAAGACTTTTGGACCACTGTGTCTTCATTTTCATTTGTCTCCATGTATTTTTTTTAATTTTTTTTTTCAACGTTTATTTATTTTTGGGACAGAGAGAGACAGAGCATGAACGGGGGAGGGGCAGAGAGAGAGGGAGACACAGAATCCGAAACAGGCTCCAGGCTCTGAGCCATCAGCCCAGAGCCCCACGCGGGGCTCGAACTCACGGACCGCGAGATCGTGACCTGGCTGAAGTCGGACGCTTAACCGACTGCGCCACCCAGGCGCCCCTGTCTCCATGTATTTTTAATTTCCTCTTTGATTTCTTGGCTGACACATTCACTGTTTACTAGCATGTGATTTAACCTCCATGTATTTGTGTTCTTTTCAAATATTTTCTTGTGTTTGCTTTCTAGTTTCATAGTGGTCAGAAAAGATGCATGGTATGACTTCAACTTTTTTTTTATTTGCTGAGACATGTTTTGTGGCCTAATGTGTGGTACATTCTGGAGAATTTTCCATGTGCACTTGAAAAGAATATGTATTCTTCTATTTTAGCATGGAATGTTCTGAACATATCTGTTAGATCCATCTGGTCCAATGTGTCATTCAAAGCTACTGGTTCGTTGATTTTCTGTTTGGATGATCTGTCCATTGATGTAAGAGGGGTGTCAATGTCCCGTACTAGTATATTACTATCTATTAGTTCCTTTATGTTTGTTATTAGCTGCTTTATGGATTTGGGTGCTCCCATCCCATATTTATAATTGTTATATCTTCTTATTGGCTTGTTCCCTTTATGACTATACAGTGTCCTTCCTTGCCACTTGTTATAGTCTATTTTAAGGTCTATTTTGTCTGATATAAGATGCTACCCCTGCTTTCTTTTCACTTCCATTTGCATGATAAGTGCTCTTCCATCCTTCGCTTTCACTTTGCAGGTGTCGTTAGGTCTAAAACGAGTCTCTTGTAGGCAGCAGATAGATGAGCCTTGCTTCCTTTTTTTTTTTTTTTAATCCACTCTGTCACCCTATGTCTTTTGATTGAAGCATTTAGTCCGTTTACAAGTTTACATTTAATTACAAGTAATTATTGATAAGTATGTACCTGTTGCCATTTTGTCACCTGTTTTACGGTTGTTTTTGCAGTTCTTCTCTGTTTTTCTCTTGCTGTCTTCTCTCATGGTTCACTGGCTTCCTTTAGTGATATAGTTGGGTTACTTTCTCTTTATTTTTGGCACATCTATTACTGGTTTTTGATTAGTGGCTACCATTAGCTTTGTATATAACATCATATGCATATAGTAGTTGATAGCCACTTAAATTTGAACCCATTCTTCACTCCTCTCCCCACTACATCTTAGGTATATGGTGTCATAATTTATATCCTTTTATTTCATTAATCCCTTAATTGATTTTTATAGGTATGCTTATTTTTACTGCTTCTGTGCTTCCTACTTTTCTTATTCCTACTTATGGTCTTTCCTTTCTACTCAAGGAGTCCTCTGTAACCTTTCTTGTAAGGACTGGGTAAAATTCCTTTAACTTTGTTTGTCTGGAAAACCCTTTATCTCTCCTTCTATTCTGAATGATAGCCTCACTGGATACAGTATTCTTGGCTGCAGATTACAGCACTTTGAATATATCATGCCCCTCCCTTCTGGCCTGCAAAGTTTCTGCTGAAAAATCAACTAAAAGCCTTGTGGGGTTTCCCTTGCATGTTACTATTTTCTTTTCTCTTGCTGCTTTGAAAATTCTCTCCTTATCACTACTTTTTGCCATTTTAAGTACTCTGTGTCCTGGTGTGGACCTCTTTGGGTTGATTTTGTTGGGGGCTCTCTGTGCCTCCTACATCTGGATTTCTGTTTCCTTCCCCATATTCAGGAAGTTTTCAGTTCTTTTTTCTTCAAATAAATTTTCTGCCCCCCCTTTCTCTCTCTTCTCTTCCCATGATTTCTATAATGCAAATGTTATTACACTTGATGGTGCCACTGAGTTCCCTAAGTCTATTTCCATTGTTTATTGTTATTTTTCTCACTACTGTTCAGTTTGATTAATTTCCCTTACTCTGCCCTCTGGGTCACTAATTCATTCGTCTACTTCCTCTAGCCTGCTATTTATTCCATCCAGTGTATTTTTAATTTCAGTTACTGAGTTCTTCATTTTCTAATTGGTTCTTAAAAAAAAAAAAAAAAAGGCTCCACACGCAGCATGGAGCCCAACTCAGGGCTCAAACTCATGACTCTGATATCAAGACCCAAGCTGAGATCAAGAGTTGGACACCTAAACAACTGAACCACCCAGGTACCCCTCTGATTGGTTCTTTTTTATGTTTTCCAACTCTTTGTTGAGGGTCTCACTGAGGTTCCCCACTCTTTTCTCAAGCCCAGAGAGTTTCTTTATGACCATTACTTGAAATTCTCTATCAGGCATATTACTTATCTCCATTTCATTTAGGTCTCTTGCTGTTATTTTGTCCTGTTCTTTCATTTGGGACATATTCCTCTGTCTCCTCATTTTGTCTAACTGTCTGTGTTTATCTCTACATATTAGGAAAGTCAGCTATGTCTCCTGCTCTTAAAAGTAGTGACCTTGTGAGAAAGCGGTTCTGTAGTGCCCTATGGTGCCATGTCCCTGTTCACCCAAACCTGGTGCTTCCAGGGTATCTCCTATATGTGGTGTGTGTGCCCTGCCTTTATGCCTAAGCTGTTTTGCCCTTAGTAAGTCATCTGCAATGGCTCTCTTTGCCTGCTGTGGGCAGGATTTGGTCCCTGCAGTTGTCAGTGGCCCAGGCTGGAGCTGTCTTGGGTTTGAGTTGAGTCAGACCAGACGTTTGCCAGAGATGCAGTAGCACCGAACTGCAGGGCACTTTCTACGTGCTGCCCCAAGGAGCTTTTGTTGGTGGGTGGGGCCTGCAATCAGACCAGATGTCTACTCCCAACCCACTGCTCGGGCCCCGGTGGGACTGATGTATGTGGTTATCTTTTCCTCTTCCTGGGGTAGGAGTCACTGTGAAGTGGTGCTGGCCCTGGTCAGGGCTGCCCGCACGATGCCAGGCTGCCCGCACGATGTGGTGCTACCTTGGATGGGCTCCAGCCAAGCGTGTATTGGAGGGGGCAGGTCTGCAGGAGAGCGCAGTGGCAGGGCTTGTGGTGCCAGCAAGGTCTTCTGTTCCCGGAGAAGACTCTCAACGATCCCTGCCCCTGTAGCACATGCTCTGAGATCAGTAAACAAATCTCCCTCTCTTATACCTAAGGTGTTTTTCAAACCACTGTTTCTAAGCTCTGTCTCCACGGGCTGTTTGCTGTGCTGCCTCTTTAAGTTAATTATTTTCTGAATCAAAACTTCAGACTTTCAGCTCCACTGCTTGAATATAGTACCTATTATAATGCTATACACCTTAAAGATGTCCGGTCAATTCTTGCCACAAGGTGGTTATACAGCCGGCATTTATTTTCACTGGAGCCTTCGGCATAGGAAATGTGTTTGCTAAGCCCATAAAATTTCCGTGAAATGCAAAACTTACAAAATATGAGCACGCCTTTCCTCTCAAGTTTCCCTTTATGGCCCTAAGTTCCACTTTCTCAATTCCCTCATCCCATTAAACTTGCTCTTGGACCTCATCACAGCCTCTCTGGGTGGACTCTCCCTGAATTCCTTTTACTTCCTCCCAACCCCGTTCATTATGTTCAGACATTTCCACTCTCTCTTCAACAGCACAGTCTTCCTAACCTTCTGTTATGTACGTGCTGTGGCGGCTATTTATTGAAAGCATCGGCTTTTGGGGTTTGGATGCCACAGTTCTAAGTGGACCAGAAGAAAGGAAAAACAGATATACTTCTGCTTGCTGACAATAACTTACTCCACATTTGAAGTTGAGGGTTGATGTGGAGTCTTC
Source organism: Leopardus geoffroyi (assembly GCF_018350155.1). Classification (NCBI taxonomy): domain Eukaryota; kingdom Metazoa; phylum Chordata; class Mammalia; order Carnivora; family Felidae; genus Leopardus; species Leopardus geoffroyi. Next base: position 139,684,600 of record NC_059332.1, on the reverse strand, counting down.
TGACATACGCACAGGATCTTTAGAAGGGAAGTGATTTTTTAAAATTAAACTACCTAGAGAATGGTCTTGGCCAGGATATTAGCGTAGCAGCTTTCTCCTAGTAAGAAGAGCTATGAGATCTCTTTAAGTATACTGCTGTGTAGTTGAACAGGCACACATGAACTATTTTGTACCTCCTCCAAAAGTTATAATTTGGTGATGATATACAACTTTGGTTCAGTGTTTCAAAACTGGGGTACTAAGTGAGCTAAAACCTGACCTTGAAATGAGATTTATATGCTTGTCAATTTTTTTTAGTCCAATATGTCTCAAAAGAAAGAAAAAGTCTCAGGGTATCCTATAACTATTATAGTAAATATTCATCAAATATGTCATTTATAACATCTATTTATGCATATGAGGAATATTTGCATGTCAATACATATAGACTTACCTGATTCTCTAACGGCCTTATCCTATTGCATTTTTAAAAAAAGAATCTGCAAACTTTAGTGAGATAATAGATAATAGTGTCATGCAGAAAAAAATCTGCTTTTTAAACTTTGTGTCTAACATATAATGTAAATACTCGTTGAATTAACAGATACAGAATGAATGAATCTTTATTGTCTTAAGTTAAAGCAATAATACCTTGACCTTGTAGCTACTCTTTCTTTTTTTAACCCGAACTTTCTAACTATAAACTTTAAATAAAGCCACAAGCTTTAAAATCCCAGCTTCAGGCTTTTAAACCAGATACAGGTTTCTATAAGACTATTTATAACCTTTCTATAAGAGATTAGATTTGTATCCTTACACTATGAACAACAGGTTTCCACTAAAAAATAAAAAATCATTTTGACATTAAAATTTTCTCTTCTAGATTATTATACAATTACCATCAACATCTGTGGTCCCCAAAGGCATGAGATGGATGAAATCTTTCTGCCCTCAATTCTTCTCCGCTATTGGATCGAATTTTTAAAATGGTGATAGTTTACCGTTTCTTTCCAAAAAGGAAAGAGAGAAAGAAAACATAGCTGCTGTCTATTCTTTTTTTTTTTTTAATTTTTTTTTTCAACGTTTATTTATTTTTGGGACAGAGAGAGACAGAGCATGAACGGGGGAGGGGCAGAGAGAGAGGGAGACACAGAATGGACGCAGGCTCCAGGCTCTGAGCCATCAGCCCAGAGCCTGACGTGGGGCTCGAACTCCCGGACCGCGAGATCGTGACCTGGCTGAAGTCGGACACTTAACCGACTGCGCCACCCAGGCGCCCCGCTGCTGTCTATTCTTTAAGCCTCTGGAATAGTTTCCTTCCTTCCTTCCCCCCACCTTCTATCCCCCTTCTCCCAAGAAGGTATGGGGAGCTACGTTTGCATATTTTTATGACTTCATGTCATGGGAATGAGAACCTCGGCAAACACGCTTTCCCTTGTGTAATTCCCTAATAAAAACAGGCAGCCTGTTTTAAACAAGCAGCCCTGAGAACCGGAGACAAAGCAAGAGCCCAGCCCGGGAGGCTGCTCTGCTTTTTTCCTCTCACCTCACCGCCTGGCTTTCTCCATCATCTGCAGACACGTACCCTTGCCATCAAGGCCACAAGCAAATCTATAAAGCCATTCCGGTTCCTTTTGACTAGGCGGACCCGACGGGTCCCAGGTTTCAGAAAATGTCTTTGGAAAAGCACCGTTTTCGACAACAAGAGGATATTAGTCGTGTGCCTGGAGGCCTAACTCGACCTGACCTGTGACGGAGAAATGCACCCACCTCGGGGACTGTTAGGAGCCGGCAGGGCTCCGGTTGCTGCCCGCTCACGCAGAAACCCGAGGGCATCCTGGGTTTACCCACTGGAGGAGGAAGTGGCTGAGAAATCCAGCTTCTTGTCCTGGGGATGCGGTACTAGAAACGAGCCGTCCCGAGACGCGGCCTCTGCTTCATCCCGGCGTCAAGCTGAGCAGCGGGGTGATGACCACAGAGGGGGGACCATTAGCCCAAACGCTACCAGCTCCGCCAAGAGTAAACGAACGAGCAGGCGGTGTGTCCGAGGGCCACCGGAGCGGTCCAGGGCCCCCGGGACCACCATCCCCATCTCTTCCCCCCGGAAAAGGTACATTTTGCTCCCATTTCCTTCCAGCCCAACACAGCTTCAGCAGTGCAAGGGCTGACTCGTGGAGGAAGACAGAAAACGAAGTGCAAGAGAACGAGTCCTTGCCACCTAACTCCCACCCCACCGAGGGCCAGCCCGTGCACACCCACCTTGCCCGTCCCCACTCTTCCCTGGTCTTCCTCCCCGCCTCGTGCCTCGGTCAGAGCATCCCTGTTTCCCACGCTGCTGGGAGCCGCCCTGCACCTCTCCTGACCTCCACTCCCACAGCCACTGGGTCTCCAGCCTTCTTGTTACCTCTCCTGGTCTCCACCGTTCCTACCAGTTCTGCCCAGACGCGCACCCCAAGTTCCTGGCAACCCTCTGACGCTTCGGGACCGGCGAAGTGGCCTGAGTCTGTGAACACCTCCCAGGGTCTGTCTGGCGGGGACCAACTCTGTACTTCTGCCGCATTATGACTATTCATTCCCTAACTGGAGAGTGGACCCGAGGGTGGGAGCACACCCTCATCTGTGAAATGGGATGACAATGTGACCCATCTCACTAGGGGGTTACAGAATGCAAATGAAATAACTTATCTGAGGCACAGAGCTCAGGGCTTGGCACAGAATAAACATTCGATATGTGTTAGGTTATCACCAGCCTGTGAATTTCCTCCCCCTAGGTTAGTATACAGCGAGGGTGTTGCTGTTCCTGGACCAGGACTCATAACATCATAGCCCCTTCAGGGCTGCTCCCCACACGAGTGGGCAGTTTCCTCTGCGGAGCTGTGTCCCTCTCCTGCTGGGCACGTACATTTTGCAAAGCCCTGCTCAGTGATGGGGCTCAATGCTTTGCCCCCCACGGGGCAGGAGTCTCTTCCGTCTTCCCCTCTGTCCCATTAGCTTCCTCCATTCGTTAACAATAACGAGGTTCTGAAAAATCGCCTTTTCCCCTTTTCGCCTTTCATCTGGGAGCTGCTCACGGATAACTCTCGCAGCCTCGTGTTCACCTTTATCTGAGGGAGGAGATAAGGAATACTGATAGAGCTCTTTAGAGATGGCACCTCTCACCTAGCCCTCTCTGCTTTCCAGAAGCCACATGGGTGGCAGAGGCTCCCCTTTATTAAAATTCCATGGCCTCTCCTTTCCTAGCCATACCATGCTGCATCATCCCAGATGTGATTACACTAGGAAATGTCTATAAGGCACCAACCATCATACATTTTCAAGGAAAGTGAATATCATCGACATACCTGTGTGTGTGCACATGCATGTGTGTGTGTGTGTGTGTGTGTGTGTGTGTGTGTGTGTGTGTGTTCATTCATGCTCACAGCTTGGTGTAACACCTAACAGGTCCTACTGGAGACAGAATGTCTGGTTTAAATCCTGACTCTAGTTCTTACACTAGTTCTGTGACCTTAGGAAATGACTTATCCCTCCAAACCTCAGTTTCCTCATGTGTAAATGGGGATAATGACAGCATGGACCAGATGGAATCCTATGGGGACTAAATGAGCTCATATCTGTAAAGCACACAGTAAGCACCATTTAAGTGTTATACAAGCTAAAAGCAATGACAGAATCCTCTTATCCTGATGCTTTCTTTTCAACATATTTTCAAACATGAAAAATATGTACTATGTGGCACAGTGTGGGCTGTGTCCAATGTAGAAGGTCTTTACTGCTCTTTGATGGACGGATATCTGAATTCGCATTAACAACACAGCCCTGCATCACTCTGTGGAACATAGATGATTTCAGCACAAAACCCGCACTGCATAAAGAAACTCAACTATATGCTACTCTAGGGGGAGAAAATTCGCAGACTGGTGATACACCTAACGTTTATTGAGCGTTCACTCTACGCCAAGCGCTGAGCTCAGTGCTTTAAACAATTTATTTCATTTGCATCTTGTAACCGCCTATTGCAATAGGCAATATTATTGTCCCATTTCACAGATGAGGAGTAACCTGGGTCACTATAAGGATAAGCAACGTGCCCGTGGTCATAGACCTACTCACCAGCTGCCCCAGAGTAGGTGGGGCTGATCACCAATTGTATGGGGGAAAGCTGGACTCTTCATTTTATTAACGAACTCCTTTCCGTTTTGGAAATACGGTTCCAGATTTCCAAGGTAATTATCATCATTACCACATGGATGTTTATTGAATATTGGCTGAGCATTGTAATGACCGAGCCCTACCCTAGGCTGTGGCCTTCCGTGTTCCTTCCCCAATATCTCCTCTAGGTCCTGGGATAGAAGTGACACCATACACAACCCTGACTGCTGCTAAGGGCTTAAGCTATGAACTTTCTCAAGGGACATCTGTGCTTTAATTGAAACACTGACGATGCCTTTGAGAAACCAAGGAATGATCATACACGATGCAATCTCGGACATTCCTATAAGCAACGAGGACAACTTAATTGAGGAGGACTCTCCCGAGCCCTTCCGTCGCTCCGACAGATCTTCCCTGAGAGTCCACATTTATATGAGAAAATATCACAACTGCACTGAGTCATTTAGATACTTCCCTTCCTGGTGGGACCTTGGCCTGAGTTCTTCCTTGCCGCAAAGTACACATGGTTGTAAACTGTACCTGTTTCCTCAGTTGGTGTCAGTTCTGACTCAAGCCGGTTTAGACCAGCTTAGCGAAACAAGAGCCAGAAAAGCAAAGCCCCGGACCCTTGCCATATTGATACAGTTAAGGCAGTTGATAACAGGGTAGATAGAAACTCGGGAACTCCTACGCGGGGAGAGGCAGATCTGAACACTGTGGACACAGGGCCGCCTGGATCACCCTTGTAAGGAAAATAGAGGCTCAAATCCTGAGTTTAATATAAAATGTGAGGACCAATACAGAAACCCAATGGTCCTTCCTTTCCCACTATTGAACTCAGGTCGGTTCACCAGCCCACCCATTTCCAGTCAGTAGTTGCGTGAGTTTGTCAGGCTGCTGTAACAAGCGACCACAAACTGGGTGGCTTTAGACAACAGAAGTGTGTTCTCTTCCAGTTCTGGAGACGGGAAGTCTGAAATCAAGGTGTCAGCAGAGGCACCATCCCTGGTGAGGCTGTAGGGGAGAACCTGTCCCATGCCTTCCTCTGCCCTTCTGGCCGCTGCCTCCAACCGTGTTCCTTGGGTGGCAGACACCTCGCTGTGATCTCTGCCTCTCCCTTCCCATGGTGTTCTCCCTCTGGGTCTCTGTCTCTTTTCTTCTTCTTCTTTTTTAAGTTTTTTTTAACGTTTTATTTATTTTTGGGAGCCAGAGACACGGAGCACAAACTGGAGAGGGGTGGAGAGAGAGGGAGACACAGAACCTGAAGCAGGCTCCAGGCTCCGAGCCATCAGCACAGAGCCCGACGCGGGGCTCGAACCCACGAACCGTGAGATCGTGACCTGAGCTGAAGTCGGGCACTTAACCAACTGAGCCACCAAGGCACCCCCCTGACACTGCTGACCCCAGCGACACTGCTCTGGGATCTCCAAACCTTCTCTAGGTTATTTTATCCCCGTCCCCAGGGACAAGGGCACAACCCAGCACAGCCACCAGCTAAACTCTCTGACCCTCTCTGTACCCCGACTTCCCCTACCCTGTGCCCGAGCCCAGCACAAGTGTTTATCCCCAGTCTCGGAGTAGTAGGTGGTGGTTGTGGGGGTGGGGGCACTGCCCTTAGGATATCACACATGCTCCTCTGTTCTACAGTTTTCCTTTGAAGTGCCCCAAATGAACAACCTGGTTCTTAACTTTATGCTTCTAGAGATGGAAGAAGAGATTCTATTAGACCAACCCTTCTGAAGTGAAAAACTAGCAGTAAATCCAGATAAACTATTAAGCACACACAGTCATGTTTGGAGCCATTAAAGAACTTCCCAGACACTGAGGTCTAGGACCAAAACCTGTGAAAAAATGGAATTTTGGAGACAAGAGCTCAATTTTAGGCTTCCCTTGCTCCCGTAGGCATTTGCCAATCGCTAAGCTGCCAAGGCAGCCAGATGGAAGGTATCTGCAAGAATTGGGACCCATAAAAGTCTGGCATCCAGAAGACATATAGAACTCAGACAAATCAATTAATAAAAAAAAATGAATCAGCCATTGCAATTAAAAAATGGGCAAAAGATTGGAACGGTTACTACACAAAAGAAGATACCCAAGTAGCTCATAAACATGCAAAAAGATGCTATCCTTCAGTCATCAGGAAACTAAAAACTGAGACAACAAAGAAACCCCACAACATACCATCCAAATGGCTAAAACGAAAAAAGGCGATAATCTCAAGTGTCGGCAAAGATGTGTATAAGTCTCATACGCTGCTGGTGGGAGTATAAATTCATACAATCACCTTGGAAAAGCTTTTAAGAAAATGGCTACAAAAATGAAGCAGATGTTGAATCTCTGACCCCATAATTCTGCCCCCTGGCATACATCGACAGAAATGCACTTAACTGTGCTCAGTGTAGGGATAAGAATGTTTCTAGCATGATTACTTGCATGTAATAGTCCAAAAAACACACAACCCACATGTCCCTCAACAGTAGAATGGATCAAGTGTGATATATTCCTATTATGGAATACTATATAGCATGGTAAATGAATCAACTTTTGTATGAAACTTACAACATAATGTTGAGAGAAAAAAAGCCAGACATACATTAATTGGTACCAGGTAGTTCCAGTTCTAGAAAGTTAAAAACAGGTGAAACTAATCTGTGGTGTAGGTGGCAGGATAGTGGTTACCTCTGGGGACTGTGGAGGGAAGGGAGGTGTTCTAGAAGGGTCCTATTTGTTGAGCGGGACTGGAGCTACACAGGGGTGTTCATTTGGGCAAATCCACAAAGCTGCATGTTACAATCAGTGCATTTTTCTGTATAATATGTAATTTCAATAGAAATGTTAGTAAGACAGACATTTATCACACAGACTCTTGACACTGGAAGACGCTGAAAGTCTTGACACTATAGTTTTTAGTGCACGTGGCCTTTGTGTAAAATAGGATATAAACATCAAGACTGGAATTGCTTTTTGGATCTCATCACTAGACCTGTTCAGATCTGCCTGTTGGCAAGGCCTGTTCGTGGTCCTCACCTCCAAATGGAAGGTCTTGAGGTGAAATTCATAGATCACTCCACCTTCGTGAGCTTACCTCCAGATTTTGCCTGTTTTAATTTGGTATGAATTTTCTTTCATTCCTGCCAGAGTCAATCAACCAAGGACTCGTTCTACCCTGAAAAGCAAACTTGCTGTGTTCTTCTCCCCAGCATGGAGGACACAAAGACACCAAGCTCTTTGTCAGGATCCCTCTGAATCCCTGAGACCAAGGGCCACTGCTCCCAGATCTGACCTCTCCAGCCACCCTGACCTTTCCTTATTTCCCTTTGTGCCACTCTGTTACCACGGAAAACTTCCCTGGTGTCCTCAGCTGCCTTTTAACACTGTACCCTGTCTTGGTGACAGGGACCGTAGGTCCTAAAAGGCAGGACTGTGCCTTACACTCCTATTTATTTATTTATTTATTTATTTATTTATTATATGAAATTTATTGTCAAATTGGTTTCCATACAACACCCAGTGCTCATCCCAACAGGTGCCCTCCTCAATGCCCATCACCCACCCTCCCCTCCCTCCCACCCGCCATCAACCCTCAGTTTGTTCTCAGTTTTTAAGAGCCTCTTATGTTTTGGCTCCCTCCCTCGCTAACCTTTTTTTTTTTTCTTCCCCTCGCCCATGGTCTTCCGTCAAGTTTCTCAGGATCCACATAAGAGTGAAAACGTATGGTATCTGTCTTTCTCTGTATGACTTATTTCACTTAGCATCACACTCTCCAGTTCCATCCTTTTGTATGCTACAAAAGGCCATATCTCATTCTTTCTCAATGCCACGTAGTATTCCGTTGTGTATATAAACCACAATTTCTTTATCCATGCGTCAGTTGATGGACATTTAGGCTCTTTCCATAATTTGGCTATTGTTGAAAGTGCCGCTATAAACATTGGGGTTCAAGCACCCCTCTGCATCAGCACTCCTGTATCCCTTGGGTAAATTCCTAGCAGTGCTACTGCTGAGTCATAGGGTAGATCTAGTTTTAATTTTTTGAGGAACCTCCACACTGTCTTCCAGAGCGGCTGCACCACACTCCTTTTTAAATGCCACAGCCTTGGCATGGTCTCTTGAGCAAAGCTGTTGCTCAGAAGTATGTGCTATCAGATGGATAATAACAGTTTTTTCCATGCTGGCCTCCTGAGGGGCAAAGTTCAGGAAGGAAGCGTAGGAACCTCCTGAGCTTAGTCTAATCCCTTTAATACACAAATCTGCCACACTCGTGTGACTCAAGGATTCATCATACAAACCTGTCTGCGTGTCACACGTGGAGAAGGGGCAGAATGGGTGATGTTTTGGCAAAGCCGCAGTCCCGAAGCAGAAGGGGCACTGGGAGAAGGGCCTTGGGCTTCCAGAGCTCCGGCAACGGTGGACTGAGAGCAGACACGCAGAATTCCTCCCTGATGAGGAAAGATCCTGGGTCAATTCTTGGTTCTACCCACGAGTCTCATTATTAATGACAGATGGTATTCATCGGTTGCCATAGCGTGCCAGGCATCATGCTATCTTTCTTTTTAAGTTTTTTTATTTACGGGCACCTGGGTGGCTCAGTCGGTTGAGCGTCCAACTCGGCTCGGGTCATGATCTCACCGTCTGTGTGTTCGACCCCCACATTGGGCTCTGTGCTGACAGCTCAGAGCCTGGAGCCTATTTCAGACTCTGTGCCTCCCTCTGTCTCTGCCTCTCTCTCTCTCTCTCTGAAAAATAAACATTAAAAAAAATTAAGTTTATTTATTTATTTTTGAGAGAGGGAGAGAGGGAGAGAGAGAATCCCAAGCAGGCTCCGCGCTGTCAGCACAGAGCCTGACTCGGGGCTGAAACCCACAAACCCATGAAATCAAGACCTGAGCCGAAATGAAGAGTCAGACGCTTAACCGAGCGAGCCACTCAGGCGCCCCCGGCATCATGCTACCTTATTTAATCTTCAAATCAACACAAGGAGGTAGAAATTGTTACTTTGGTAAAGCCGAGACAGGAGAAATAAGTTGTCTGGGTTTTCGTGGCTAGTAGAAGCAGGAAAGCCAGGATTCAAATCCGAGTTCCCTGTCCTCCAAAGCAAGGGCTGAGGAAAACACGAACACAGAGAACTAACTAGTCAGTCGTGAAAGCAGCCTAGGATGTGACACGAGGTGCATATAAACAACTGTCTTACCAGACAGATTCTAAGTGCCACAGGAAGAGAACCCGCAAATGCAAGGATCGTTTCTGGCTGTGGGAGGCTCCGTCAGGGGTCCTAAGGTGGGTGGGGAAATGGCATCTCCATGTTACAATATGATGAAAGACTGAATTCTCAAAGTGGTGGCCTTTCCTATAATCAGCTGGTGGGGCTGAGCCGAGCGCACATTTTCAGAATTCCTCCTTGAAGAGGGGGGATCTTGGATGTAGACATCCGTGGAATAGAATTGAAAAGCTAGAGCTGTGCCTCTAGGATGTCCCCTCCTGGCCACACCTCCACCGGCTCTCTTGGCACCACGTGCAAGACCCTGAAAAGACTGTGGTGGGGGGCGGTGGGGGGGGGGGGGCTGTAACAGGACGTGCCTGCTCTCCAAATGCCTCTCAGACCTTGGTATGTTCACGGCTTTTTATTGCAATAGAGACACCAGCTTATCTGTTTGCAATAGAAGCAAATTGAGAAAGACTGGTTTCATAAATGTGTGTGGGGTATATTGGTATCTGGAGAAAATAGTAACTTTCTTTTGAAACAAATAAATGACTTCACTGTCACTGTCATATGTTTGCTGTGATACAGCATTTGTGGAAGTTGCTACAAGTTACCGCCCAAAACTTCAGTGTTTACATTCAGCCTTTTGTATTTATATTTAGGCACTGTGGTTTACTTCCTTCGGCATACACCCCAGCACAGCTCTAGTTTGGGGCCCTGCATTTTAGAGCACGGGCTACAGATTCAGGGCCTCCTAAAGTCCCAAAATGGGTAAATGGGGAAGGCGTGAGAAAGACTCTGAGTCAAGCCATGTTTTCCACTTATCGTGCAAAGGACTTTTTCTTGGAGATCTTCTAAGTTTCCAGTTCTTTCACTGAGGCTTTATTTGAAAGGCTGGCCCACGGGCTCCCAACTTGTGGGCTGAAACATTCTTCTACCGGAACATCGTCACAAAAATGGTGTGATATTAAGAGGCAGAAGCCATTCGTCTCTTATTTGCTCAAATAGTGTATGTATTTATTCCTTCTTCATCAGCTAAGAAGCATGTACTCTGTGCCTGCCAGGCACAGCCCAAGCCCCTGCAAATATGAAGACGTGTCTCCCACCTTAGAGGAAGTTCCAGACCATGGTGAGTTAGGCTTATCCCACTTGAGGACATTTGGGGGCCAAGGAAGAGGGGGCAGCCAAACCTACTACTTAGCATGTCATCCTACAAGAGGAGAGTGAACAAGCCCAGCCTGGGGGATCGGAGTCACCTGTCCATCGTCAGCCTGGTGGCTTTCTGACGGCCACAGTCTTAGCTCGATGCCCAAAGTGACACATCTCTAAATGAAGGCCTGTTTGAGTTGCCACCCGAAAGGACATGGGCATAATTTGTAAAACGTCAAAGGCTTCCGTCAGAGCCTGGATCAAAGGGAAAATACAAAACTGTGTTGCATTTCAGAGCTCAATGCTGCAATACAGTCTCCAAGGCAATGTGGTCTTCGTGTTTTCGTGTTTCATGCAGTTTTATCTTCTGGGTACTCCCACAAATATGTAGACATAATTTAAATGAGAGGGACAAATGTAGCTATCGATTCGGTGGCTGTGAAAGATGGTGACAAGGAAATTAGACAGAAGGAGTAGAAAATAGTCCAGATAAAGGGGATGAACAAACAGCCTGCATGGCTTCTCTGCTCGTGCCTCTGCTAAGGAAAAGTGGGAGGCCATAAAAGTGCTGCCCGAAATGAATACACGGGTCTATATGGGAAAGCTTCCCTCGCTTGTCCTCAGAGTCAACCATTAGCCAAAGTAGATGTTTGTGTCATCGAGGTGAGGCAACACTGCAGACATTAAGATCACGAGCTTTGGAGGGTTGTCTGCGTGGCTCAGTCAGTTAGGCTTTCGACTTTTGATTTCAGCTCAGGTCATGATCTCATCGTGAGATCGAGCCCCACATCAGGCTTCTCGCTGAGCATGAGCCTGCTTGGGATTCTCTCTCCCTCTTCCTCTCCCCCAAATAAATAAACATTAAAAAAAAAAAAAGATGATGCACTTTGGAGCAAATGGAGCATACAGGAATCTTACTTCCATTACTTTCTAGCTGTTTGACTTAAGACAAATTCCTACAATTTCCTCTGGCTTCCTCAGTTTCCTCATGTGTAACGTGGGGACCATCTGGGGGACCAACGTGGGTGTTCAGTGCATTGGCCTGCCTGTGACTGGTGTATACATATATATGTATAATATATATAACTATATATATTATATACATAATATATATTTATATATATTATATACATAATATATATTTATATATATTTAAAAATATATATTTATGTATATGTATGTAAATATGTATACATAAATATATAATATACATAAAATATATATTATATATAAATATATATAATATACATAAAATATATATTATATATAAATATATAATACATACATAAAATATATATTATATATAAATATATATAATATACATAAAATATATAGTATATATAAATAGAATATATACATAAAATATATATATACATATAAAATGTTAAACATTAGTATTTAAATATCAGAATTTCCAAAAATATAATTGGCATTATATGTAATTTGTTTTATATATATGGAATTTTGAGAATTCCCAAAGGTTTTGGAGGAGGTGATTTTTCAGTATAAAAAATGTAAAAAGCCGGCCCAAACCAGCTTTTAGAAACTGCACTTCCCGGGGCCGCCTGTTGGAGGTGCTGCGTGTGTCCGGGGAAGTGCAAAGTGTTCATAAAAAGCAGGTGCAGCCAGGCCTTCAATACCGGTCCCCCTCCCACACGACACATGTTTTTACACTTTCTCCAGCAGTGAGTGTACTTTTACTCTTTGGAAAAAGCTTCCTCAATTATATGAAATTAGTCATTTAGCACGTAGTAAGAATGCACCAGGAAAGAGCATTTGGGATTTCCATTTCTCGAGACATTTCGGAAAGGCTGTGTCATAAGGAGCGTGGAGGTGCCCCATCAGCAGGCCCTCCTGCTGTGTGCACCGTGGGTCCAGGCCTGGGAGCCGAGGGCCGTGTCGCATTCCAGCAGGGGCGTTCCTTCCCCACAGACACTGCGGGTTGCCTTGTGAAGCGAGTGTTGGTTCACATTTCTGCCAGCTTCTGGGGAAAATGCTTCTAGCTGCCCCAGGACAGGACACTGCCCCCCTCCACCACCTCATAGTTGCATGTGGGGGTCAGCTCACCATTGAACTCCTGCTGCAGAACTCTGGGTCTTACTTTACACACAAACAAGGAAGTAGAAACAATTTTTTCCTGAGTTGTTTTAACTTCGTAACCATGACAGAGAGGCGGCTCTCCGTGACGGGGAGATGTACTTGGGAGTGCAGAGGAATCTTTTTAAACTGAGGAAGACGAAGGGCACAGAATGTGTCTCACGGCTGAGGGTGGGGAGCAAGCCTTCTAACGCTCATTCATGGGCCCTTCCTACAAAACAAGGGCAAGGTCTGTACATGTTTTTTTCTGTGGGGGGAAGAAAAAGTTTGCATAATTTACATGGTGACTCACCTGTAAACCTTAATTAAAAACCTGTTCAGGGGCACCTGGGTGGCTCAGTCGGTTAAGCATCGGTCTTCCGCTCAGGTCATGATCTCACGGTTCATGAGTTCGAGCCCGGAGTCGGGCTCTGTGCTGACAGTGTGGAGATTGTTTGAGATTCTCTGTCTCCCTCTCTCTCTCTCTGTCCCTTCCCTGCTTACACTCTCTCTCTTTCAAAATAAATAAAAATAAAACTTAAAAAAAAATCTGTTCAAATTGTGTGAAATTTACAATAGTTGAGTAAAACGACTTCATGGTAGAGTTCTCTGCTGAATATAAAATTGATCATAAATTGAAGATAAATCCAAATCCTTTCCTCCACTTCTAAATCCAAGATATACAGAGAAGCTCATAAATTCAGGTAACCCCTTAGTTTAAAACATATAAGTCATATCAACCGAGCAAGAATTTTGAAACACGCTAACCCTTTCATGAGTTTTTGTCATTAAAAACATTCCAATATAATTAGGAGGAAATTAATTTGAAATATCATTTTTGTTTTTTTAATTTTTTTTAAGTTTATTTATTTGGAGAGAGAGAAAAAGAGGGAGAGTGGGGGAGGGGCAGAGAGCGAGGGAGAGAGAGAGAATCCCCAGCAGGCTCTGCACTATCAGGTTAGAGCCCCGTGCAGGGCTCAAATTCATGAACTGTGAGATCATGATCCCATCCAAAATCGGACGCTTAACCAACTGAGCCACTCAGAAGCCCCTAAAATACGATTTTTTTTCTTTTAATGTTCATTTATATTTGAGAGACAGTGTGTGTGTGGGGGGGGGGGAGGGGCAGAGAGACAGAGACAGAATCCAAAGCAGGCTCCAGGCTGAGTTGTCAGCACAGAGCCCGACGCAGGGCTCGAACCTAAGAGCAGCGAAATGATGACCTGAGTCGAAATCGGTCACCCAATCAACTGAGCCACCCAGGTGCCCCTCTGCTGCAACATATTATTTTTAAAGGAGGTCTTATAGTCAAAATAGGTGAAGGGGATTAAAAGGTACAAACTTTCAGGGCACCTGCTGGTTCAGTCAGTGGAGCATGGGACTCTTGATCTCAGGGTCACGAGTTAGAGGCCCCCTTTGGGTGTACTGTCAGCCTCTAAAAGTTATTTAGCAAAGCAGGAAATGAATCCATATAGACTTACTATCTGGAATATAGTAGGTGTTATAAAATAAACATAAGCATCTCTGTGGCAAGAAAGTCAAAAACTTTAAAAATTCTACCTGCCTTACTTTGTTCCCAGGGAATGTGATTATATGAGTGCTGGGAAGGGCTAAAACATATGATACAGCTGTGGGTTTTGTCCGTTCACTCATGTGGATGACAGTGATATGTGACTGGGTAGGATTTGTCTTTCAAAAATTTAGGTTTGCAATTTAAGAAACTAGTCCTTGGGGCGCCTGGGAGGCGCAGTCGGTTAAGCGTCCGACTTCAGCCAGGTCACGATCTCGCAGTCCGTGAGTTCGAGCCCCGCGTCGGGCTCTGGGCTGATGGCTCAGAGCCTGGAGCCTGCTTCCGATTCTGTGTCTCCCTCTCTCTCTGACCCTCCCCCGTTCATGCTCTGTCTCTCTCTGTCTCAAAAATAAATAAAAAAACATTAAAAAAAAAAAAAAGAAACTAGTCTTTTTTTTTTTTGTCTTAATGTTTTAAAAAATATTTTCTACACATTCTTTCAGGAAGAAGAGCCTAGAATTGAAAATGGACTACTTTGGCTAAACTGTACCAATTTTAGTAGGGGGAAGGTCATATGAAGTCAAAATGTTTGTGCACTTTCACATCCTTAACACGTGGCCCTGTCCTAGAACATACCAGACCCTCCTAAGTGTTCAGTAAATGAATTAATACAAGAACGAATCACTTAAAACGATGAACTCAGTCACTAACAGAACAAAGAACATTATTCCATAGAAAGAAAAAGACGAGAGGAAATAATTAGAATTAAGTCTGAAGGCATAATTTCCCTAAGACTTGTTTCTGTTGTGCTAATCATCTATCTTCTTCCTCTGCCTTAATCTCCTGGCGGCCAATGTTCACGTAGAATGTAGGAAGGTCACGTGGACAGGAAGGGCTAAAAGTATTGGCCACCACTGCATGTACCTGCTTAGTGTGCTCATGTTAACAAAAAAGGTGCCTAAAGATCATTAGGTCTAAGCCCTCACTCTGCAAATGAAGAAAGTGAGAAATCAGATGACGCGACAAAGGTCCTTGGCCCAACAAGCTGAACATAAGCAATATCATATCATGATTTATTGCTTTGGGCGGGGGATGGAAACTTATCATAGACCTGTCTGATATCAGCTCCCCACCCCAAACACTGGATTGGGTTTGTTTGGTTTGACCAATTGACTGATTGCTTTTGCACTGGTTTTAATGAGAAAAGCTCAAAAATAATACTCTTAAATTTTACTTTGAACAAAAATGACTGGGGGAGTCCTTGCTGAAAATGCATATGTCTGATCCCAACTCCCGAGATTCTCATTCTGTTGGACCTGCAGGGAGGCTTAAAAAAATGGGAATTTTTACAAACACATGCAGTTGACTCAGATCCAAAACTGTGTGTCAGGCCACTGTCCCAAAGTGCCTTCTCTCAGCCAACAACTAAAGCAACACGGTAGGAATCTCCACCAACTGATTTACGGAGCTATTGAAATGATGTATGATGTGTGGGAGTAACGTGTGTATCATGCTTTGAAGAATACTGCTATATCATCACCATTAGAGAGATATATTCAATTATATGTAATTATATGCTGGTGACGAGTGCGGCATTCAAAACTGGGAGAATCCCCAACAGGCTCCTCGGTGGTAGCTCAGAGCCTGATGCGGGGCTTGATCTCGCGAAACGTGAGATTATAACCTGAGCCAAAATCAAGACTCGGACACGTGACCGACTGAGCCACCCAGATAACCCCCAAAACCATTTATTTTTTCTTAAGTATTTGACACTTTGTGAAAGTCAAGCTCACTTAACATGATGGAGAGACCAAGAGGCACCACAAAGACTTCAGAAGATCCGTGAGGAAAGGAGCCAAGCCAGCCTAGTTCTTACCATGCCGTCCCTCGCACCCCACATTTGCTCTACACATAGTAGGTGCTCGATAAATATGTTTATAGGGACCCCTGCGGGGGTCAGTCACTTAAGGGTCCGACCCTTAGTTTCGGTTCGGGTCATGATCTTAAGGTTTCGAGAGTTCGAGCCCCGCATCTGCCTCTGCCCTGGCAGCATGGAGCCGGCTTGGGATTCTCTCTCTCTCTCTCTCTCTGCCCCTCTCCTGTTAGCGCTCTGTCTCTCTCAAAATAAATAAATAAACTTTAGGATCTATATAGATGTTTATGAATTAATCCAACACAAAGGAATATGAAATAGCATGAACACTTGGATAAAACTTCTGTATATGCAAATACCACACACTTGAAATAAAATTAATTGATCCTCTTTTAGAAAACTGACTGCTGTTTTTAAGAAGGAGTAAATGGCACATCTGGGAGGAGATGGAAGGCGAGAAATCCAGTGCTTGAGGGGAAATTTAACCTTTCTTCCCAGGATCAGTCTGTGTTCCTGATTCCCTAAACTTTTCCATTACTCTAAGCCACAAGCTTCTGCGAGGCTCAGTGTATTTTAATTAAATCCCAGTGATGAACACAGACTTGCCAGACTTCAAGCCGGTTTTGTGCTTCAAAGCAGGAGTTAGAGAAAACAGTGAGGAGGGGAGAACATTCGCCCATTGTTAGAAGTTCGCCATCACCCTCACGCAAAACAGAATCACAGAACAACGGGGTTAAGAATTCTCCTGAGTACACCTAATGGTACTTCACGATAATCCTCACCCCCGCCTGCCAGGATTGGGGTGCTGTTCGTGATTTGCCTGTTTTGTGTTCACAAAGTAAAGCTCCGTCTGGGTGACTCAGGCTATGAAAATGCTTCGCTTGGCAGCCAGCGTGGGTATTCCCCACTCAGGCCTCAGCACCAGCCCGGGACAAAGAAGGAGGCCTGCACAGCCAGCCACCCCCCACCCCCGGTGCTGTCTGTAATGGTCCCAGTGGCCCGTGCCAACAGCCACAGTGGAAGGTGGAGGCTGGACGAGAAAGTGTGACCTGAGCTAAACTCTTCTCAGAGGAGCAGCGTTTTAAAACTGGGTGGGCTTGACTGCGAGACCGTCTCTCCTTTTCCTTCTTTCTCTTTCTTTTCTTGTCTTTCCTTCCTTTCTCCCTTCCTCCCTTTCTTTCCTTTATTCCTTCCTTCCTCTTCTTTCTTTCTTTCTTGTTCATTCTTTTCTTGTTCTTTCTTTCTTTCTTTCTTTCTTTCTTTCTTTCTTTCTTTCTTTCTTGTCCTTTCTTTCTTTTTCTTTTTCTTTCTTTCTTTCTCTCTGTCTTCCTCCCTCCCTCCTTCCTCCCTCACTCCCACCCTCCCTCCCTTCCTTCCTTTCATTCTTTTTCCATTCTTTTCTTTTTCCTTTGATCCCTTCCCTCTCCCAGCCCCCTTCTTTCTGTGGGTCCTGTCTTTCTCTGTGGGTTTCTCATGAAAAGAAAAGGATCAAAAGTCTCAAAGAAATATTCTGTGAACAGCTGTCGCGAACAGCACTGGCCCTTCCCCAAACCTGTCACTCTCACCAAATCAGCCCTCTGCTGTCAACGTGAGAGACCCAGGTGGCTACGATGAAAACGTATGAAGAAACACAGAGGAAATTCAGTAACTGATCCTTATAGGAGAGCGGCACGTACACTCTAATCTGCAAAATATCCCCTGCTGGGAGCCTGCACGGTCTGGGCAAGTCATGTGCGACACCCCAGTGCCACTGCATGATACCCAAAGGGGTTGGCAGGATACTCTTGGCTCAGGACATTGAACCCTATTATACCTGAAATACACACTGCGAAATGATTTTTGGACTCCGAACACGATTATGACATTCACCCACTCTGCCAAGTTCATCAGGCAAATAAGGAAAGAAGATAGGTAGTTTAAATATTAACCAGTTCAGTTTTTTGGACAATCACCTCCTAAAACAGACCCAGAAACTAATTTTCAGCCTGTACACATTCACCTCACAAAGCAGGGTGGGTTTCAGCTAACAGATCTCGGAGGCCATCCATCCCAGCACTGACGGTCCCCGGGCACGCATTGGAAACTGGATGGCTACGTTGCCAGCCAGAGGGCCATGAAGTGAAAGTCCAGGAGGTAAGCTGATACCTTCATTTTAGTCCAGGTCAGCATGTGCTGATGAGTTTTAAAGGGGGAATTCAGGAAGATTTGGAGATAGCTCCAGGCTTGCTTTTCAATGTTTCAAAGTCATTTTCCTCCTTGAGTGGCCATCATCTCAAATCATCCTCAGTGTCCCGATGCTGCCATCTGTGAACAGGTGCACTGATTTGTGATAGGTAAGTGCCAAGTGCTCAGCCCAGAAAATTGTCATCTGAATGATTTACGTGCGCGTCTTGAGCCCCATCAGGCACTAAAGAGACGGATGCTGTGCTAATACATCTCACATTTGTCAACATTAATTTAAGGCACTCCGAGTTGGCAGCCAAAAGCATACTTCTCAACAAGCAGCCAACTTTTCTTCTATTAAATCTTTAGGAGAATGCATTACCAACTTCTGGGAAATACCATTTGCAAGAAGCTGAGCTGGAGTAAATTGAGGAATGTGGTAGTGTTAAGTTGCCTGCCCCAAACACGTTCAGTCCACGGTACACATGTGACCAGCAAGTCAGATGGTGTCCTTGCCTCCAAGGCCTCCAAGATTCTCTCTGCCCAAGAACACCCACTGAGAAGGCTCAGGCTGCCCTGTGGATTTGCCATTCTGGAAGGAGGACCAAGAAGCACTGCAGTGACAGAGGACAGGTTCAGAGTCTGTGTTCCGAGAAGAGGACATGAGATGGAGAAGAAACTCCGGGACCATGAGCTCTGGGAGCTCATGATCCAGCTGAAAAATAAGATGGCACCCATGAAAGTATGAGGAACACTGTTGAGCAGCAAATGTACCAAGAGACGACACAGAGCTTTGGGGAGGGAGGGAGAACATTTTGGAGGGAGCAGGCAAGGTTGTGCAGAAACAAGCTAGAGGCCCAGGGCCCTCAGAGGAGGAGAAAGGGGCCCAAGTGAGCCATCAGGAAGAATAATGGCTTGAAGCAAAAGTCATGGTGGGACATGTGGTGCCGTGAAGGTCAAGCTGGCAGTTGGCCTGTCCTCTGGGCAACCCAGAGCACCAAAGTTTTCAGAGGAAGGGAGAAGAAGCCCGTGTTTTATATAGGTTAATGCAGAGGCTGTATCAGAAGGCAGAGCAGAAGCTTGGTAGCGGACAGAGCCATTAGGACATTGCGATCATCACCGTCCGTGGTTTCGAATGACCAATGTGTACTTCCAGGCATGCTTAATGTGATCCACAAAGATGGTGGGAAGAAAATATTGGAATTTTTATGTGTATTTACTTTTATTTTTATTTTATTTTTTTTCAACGTTTTATTACTTATTTTTGGGACAGAGAGAGACAGAGCATGAACGGGGGAGGGGCAGAGAGAGAGGGAGACACAGAATCGGAAACAGGCTCCAGGCTCTGAGCCGTCAGCCCAGAGCCCGACGCGGGGCTCGAACTCACGGACCGCGAGATCGTGACCTGGCTGAAGTCGGACGCTTAACCGACTGAGCCACCCAGGCGCCCCTGTATTTACTTTTAAAGTGCCCGTATTTTTTAGCATATATTTTACATATTTTAAATAGTTTAATAGAAAATGTGTGTGTTATCAACAAGACACGCGTCCCTACCAAATTCACGTGCTGAGGCTCTAACCCCTAACGTAACTATATTTGAAGATAGGGCCTTCCGGAGGTAACTAAGGCTAAACAAGCTCATAAGGGTTGGGCCGTATTTAAATAGGACTAGCATCCTAATAAAAAGAGGAAGAGGCACCAGATCTTTCTCTCCTGTCTCCCTCTGCACCCCCAGCCTCCACCCCAACTCCTATGCATGCATGGAGAAGAGTCCCTGTGAGGACACAGTGAGAAGGTAGCAGTCTATAAGCCAGGAAGAGAGCTCTTGCCAGAAATCAACCCTCATGGCTCTTTGATCTTAGACTTCTGGCCTCGAAAACTGTGCAAAAATAAATTTCTGTTCATTAAGCCATCCCTAGTCTGTGGCAATATCAGAAGACTAATACAGTGTATAATACATAAGCAACCTAAAACCAGAAGTGTGAATTATATCTCAATCATTAAAAAAAAAACACTTTTAAAATCTGCGGTCGATATATGACCATGTTTTGTTAATGTGCACGATCAAAAGAGTTTGGGGGAAACGCCCTAGGTTTGGGGCCTGAGTTGAGGTGGCCATGAATGTTAAGAGCTACTTCAGAAGGAAAACAAAAACTCAGTGAGCCCCTGGGTGTAAAAAATGAAAAGAAGTGAAGTATGGATATAACCTCACAGCTGTTCAGTCTGGGAGACAGGGAGAGCTGCCCCATCCCTGTCAGAGACGGGAAGGCAAGACTTGATCCCACGAGGAGGGTCAGAGATGCGCCAGGACCACAAAGGCTGGTGGGATTCCTTGTGAAATGCCGTCAGAAGGAGGGAGAGAACTCGTCAGAGGGGCGAAAGGAAAATGGGAATTTCAGGGCCACAGAGGTCAAAGAAAGAAAGACTTTCGAGGAGGCGGATAGTTCTGGCAATAGCATCAGGGAGGTCAGGTGCAATGGCCTGAGAAGTGCCTTTTGGAATTGTCGGAAGTCATTGAAGACTTTTAGAAAGTGAATTCATTGGAGGAGAGAGAGTAGACCCTGGATGGTAGGGGTTTAAGGAGGGACAAATGCAGAGGAAATTAAGGCAGCAGGTAGTGTTTGGATTTCAACTAGGAAAGTGTCAGTGCCAGAGTCAGAACCGTGGGGTAAGAGTTGGGGGGAGCCTCTAATGTGCAAGCTTTTCCCTTCACCTTGGACCCCAGAGGAATTCCCTATGACTAGTTAAACAGGATTAAATGGTTAACAGGCTTGGGAAGTAGGACAGGGGATGGGGTGGAGACACAACAATAAAGTGTTTGATCCTGTCCCAGAAGCTTCCAGAACCTTCCAGACAGCTCTGGTTCTGTGTTTCAGTTGATGCGTGTGACAGGCTATAAAGCAGCTCCAATTCTGTAAAGCCAGAAGGGATACACAGTTCTCAAATCTACACACTGATTAGAAGTCTGGAAATTTCTCCCCAATTCCACATGTTATTTGATAGTTTAATGTCGAAACAAAGATCTGACGTAAGTGGTGGGACTGAACGGTGAGAAGAGGTTGGAGTTCATTTGGGCATCAGTACCAGGGTCTCATCCACAAGCAGTCGGACACCCAGGAGACCGTCCATCTCAGTATTCTGGCTTTGCCTGGGTGGAAAAGTGTTTACTAGCCACACTTCACAGGTGTGCAAATAATTTCAAAGTCGCACTTGAGAACTAATTGATGCTTATAAAAGTCTTTAAGATCCACAGATGAAAGTCGCTGTGTAAGTATAGAGTATTATCAGCTCATGAGGGAGGACCCTGAACAAATCAGAATCTTGCAGAAAATAAACTATACCCTGGGAATCAATTCGGTAATTTTGGAAGCCACGTTAAACATTTTGGGTGAAAAGCAACAATCACTAATAACGTTTCAGTAGCCAATCTTTCCGCCTCTAGAGTTACCTTCCTAGTTCACATCCATGGACATGTGTGGACCTCATGTGGAACACGGACATCTGTCTGGGAGAATCACTGATTCCCAGGGCTAGAGGGATCCCTTAGCCCAGCCTCCCCTTTGCTCATTAAATCCCCTCCCTGATCCCCATTCCCACTTTCGTCTGTCTAAAGATAGTTTAAAAGTCCTTTTAACCACCCTTTGCATCTTTGCAAGCCCAGGCTCGTTTTAGGCTTCTGCTGTTCTAAACATCTTCTCATGGCCATCACTGCTTACTCACTCTTCTCTTTCTGTATTTTTGCACATCCTTTTCAAATCAAATCCCACCGCCGAGGCCCCAGACTGTCTGCAATAATGACTGAAAACTATTCGGTGCAAATGTGTATACACCCACCCAGTGGTTCTTGGCACAGTGACTTGCCCAAACTTGACAAATGAAAGCTGACATGCCATAGGGTTGTGTGGCTCATGGGTTTCCTCAGAGAGTGGTGCAACTGGCCACTGAGTGTTAGGGGATGAGGGTCCTATTTAGATCCGTGAGCTCTGATATCACGGTATCAGTACCTGGCTTCGGCCATTGCTGAACTACTGGTACCAGAGCTCTACTGGTTTGAACAAACTAATGATGGGGCTCAGGGCTGGGGCTCCCCGTCCTGGGCTTAGCTCTCTCTTGTCCAGATGGTCTAACGGACTTGCCAATGTCTTTGGTTCTAAAAGGAAGGGGCAGAGTGTGGAAGGCTCGGAATAACCTCTGGAAAAACAGATCCCAGTAGCATCTACATGAGGGATACCTCAGGCTGGAGCTCTGCCAGGGAGAGAAGACAGTGACAGAAGGGAAGCCAGGAGCCATGAGGAATAAGGTCTCATGGAAATCTGTTTTGGCTAAGAGGAAGGGTGAAAGGGTACAGTGCAAAGACGAAAGAGAGAAACATTCAGAGATTACCTCTAGACGGTCTCTTCCCATCCTTGGACTCTCTGTGCACACATCCGGTGCATGTTTGAAGAGAGCCTTTTATAAAGCCTTCAGGATGTACGTGCATGTTTGGGCGCAGAGGGTTGCAGGCAGGTATGTATATGTGTGCTTGTATGTGTGCGGGAACGTGTGTGTGTTTGTAAGGTAGGGCTGCCCATAGGACAGGGTGGGGTGGCACTTGTCTGTTTATTCTCCACTGGCTCAGATGTTCAGGTGAGGGGAAAAGTAGAGGTGGGGCTGGGGCGGGATGCAAAGACAGGGATCCTCCCCGAGGTGCACACTCTTGAAATCTCATTCCGGGTTCAAAGAGGTAGCAAAACGTGTGTGTGCCCTGTAATTTGACACACATGAAAATAAATGCCCAACTGTTTACCTTCTAGAATTTTACAGTGCAACTTAGGAGGCTGAGCCTAATAACGCAGCAACAGGACATCGAATGTTTAAACTACGGTCTCTCAGGCATGGGAAGATGGTTTATCTTGGATCCATGGGCAGCCATTAATGCAATGAGGAAGTAATAGAAGGAGGAGCCATCCAAAACAAAAGTTTCAAGGTCACAGAGAATTCTTCTTCTCATCCAAACACAACAGAGTCTCATGAATGCCAGACCATGAGTGTAGGCTGGGAAATTCCACAGAAATGAATTCTCTTGATGTGAAGCTTCAGGTCAGAGTTTTCACCCCAGAGTTATCTGTGAGGGTCACACAGGAAGCAGCTGAGGGGTGCTCTTAAAATTAGAGCATTTCACAAAAAGAGTGCAGAATTGACTATCAGTCTCACCTTCCCTGAAATCCATCCTTTTTTATGCATTTGACAAAAGAGCTAATCTCTGAGAAGACCATTTTCGTTTTAGCCCAGTATTTGATGTTGACATTCATATAAAAATTCAATAGAGGATTTACCAATAGCGATACGTTTTAAAAGAGCTCTTTCAAAAATAGAAATTCAGGCAAAGTGTAGCCCTCCCCCACCCCCCGAATAGTGACAAGAAAGCACACCCTTCCAATCTACCTCAAAAATCAACCTATTTCGGGGTAAAGTACCCACACTTTTCTATTAAAAAATGTTGAATAGTCTGGTTTCCCAAGAATCGTTTGGATCTGTTGCTAACAAAATGGCTCATGAAACTGATATGTTTACGGGTGCCTGGATGTCTCAGCCGGTTGATTGGCTGACTCTTGATTTTGGTTCAGTTCATGACCTCACGGTCGTGGGATGGAGCCCCGCATCGGGCTCCACGCTGGATGTGCAGCCTGCTTAAGATTCTCTTCCTCTATTTCTGCCCCTCACCTTGGCTTGTGTGTGTGCACACATGCACTCTCTCTCTCTCTCTTTCCCCGCCTCTCTCAAATAAATAAATAAATAGATAAATAAATAAAAATAAAAAAGAAACATCAATATGTTTCAAGTTGAAAAAGTGACTATCTAAGTTATAGCATAGGATGCATCTATACTGATAACTCTTTTCTCTGGGTCCTCCTGGCAGTTACTCTCCTTTGGACAATGCGCCTATGTTATAATTAGAATTTTTGTGCCTGGCAACACTCTGTACCTCCAACCTCCCACCTCACTGTGAAGGTCTTGGAGGAGGGGGCCTACCTCCTTCATCCTTTGATCCCACTAGGAACCTAGGAGAGGGCCTGGAAGAAAGCAGGTACTCCACAAACGTCTGGAGAAGGTTCTAGAAATACGTTCGATGTGGTAGGTTGGGATTGGGTTACATGGCGCTTTGGAATCCAGGCAGAAGGATCTGGACTTGGCTCTTGATTAGTCAGAAGGAGCCACTTAAGGTTTCTGAGCAGATAGGAAAATTGTACGTCAGTCCTGCAGTGGGGCACCAGAGCGGGAGTCTTGAGCAGAAGCTGTTGCCAGAGGTGACAAACACGGAGAATAGATGCAAATCTAAACTGTTGTGAGAGAGGAGCACCGCTTGGTGACACTTTCAAGGGGCTGAAGGACACGAACTTGTCAATGATGGCTGTAGTTACAAGACCAGAGGGCTGTAAGAGGTCTCTCCTGACAGACCCTGGGTGCAGGTGTGGGGGAAACCAAGTTGGTTGGTCACACTGAAAGTGAAGAGACCCCCCCCCCCCCCCCCCCCCCCGCTGAAATGGCCAGAGAGCAATTTTAACTCAAAAGAGGAGTCAGGGCTAGAGATTCAAATCTGGAAATCCCCCTTGTAGTGACTTCTCTGAGGAGAAATATATCACTAGAAGAACAGGAGAGAGTGACTGGGCAGGCCCCCAACCCAGCTGCTGGGGGCAGTAGAGAGGGTCCAGGCAAGGGAGAGGGTCCTGCCCAGGAGCCAAGGAAAGCAGGCAAGGCCGTTCGGGTGAGCGGAGGAAGAGCTTCCCGAAGAAGCAGGGGTGAGGGGTGGGGTAGTGGGACATCGACAGCAACAGCCTTGGAAGAAAGGAAAAGGAGAATGAGGCATGAGGAGAGACATGGCATTTTTTTTTTTTTTTAAAGGAGGTCATTCGTGGCGGGTTCAACACCAGCAGAGTAGTGGGAGCAGATGTCTTCACATGTCACGGATACTGTGAAGGTGCAGGGGTGGGAGGTGCTTTTTTTTTTTTTTAATTTTTTTTTTTAACGTTTATTTATTTTTGAGACAGAAAGAGACAGAGCATGAACGGGGGAGGGGCAGAGAGCGAGGGAGACACAGAATCGGAAGCAGGCTCCAGGCTCCGAGCTGTCAGCCCAGAGCCCGACGCGGGGCTCGAACTCACGGACCGTGAGATCGTGACCTGAGCTGAAGTCGGACGCTTAACCGACTGAGCCACCCAGGCGCCCCTGGGGGTGCTTTTATCTGGACATTTGTGTCCCCACCACCACCAATTCATATGTTGAAATCCCACCCTCAAGGGGCATCTGGGTGGCTCAGTTGGTTAAGTGTCTAACTTCAGCTCAGATCATGATCTTGTGGTTCTTGAGGTCGAGCCCCACATTGGCATCTGTGCTGACAGCTCGGAGCCTGGAGCCTGCTTCGGATTCTGTGTCTCCCTCTCTCTCTGCCTCTCCCCCACTTGTGAGCACTCTCTCTCTCTCTCAAAAATAAATAAAAACATTTTAAAAAAGAAAGAAAGAAAGAAAGAAATCCTACCCTGGAGGCACTAGGAAGGAAGGCCACTGTGAGGCAGTTGGGTCATAAGGGTGGAGCCCCCAGGACTAGGGTTAGTGCCCTTACAAGGGAGGCCCTGGAGAGCTAGGAGGCAACTGTGTAGGGAACACTGAGAAGGCAACAGTGTGAGGAAGTGTGCTCTCACCAGACATGGGATCCGTGGTGCCATGAGCTTGGACTTAGCCTCTAGAACTGTGAGAAATAAAAGTGTGTTGTTTACAAGCCTTTGAGTTTTTGGCATTTTTGTTACAGCAGCCCAAACGATGACAGGCTTTAAAGGAACCTAAAATAGGCTTAAGAGACTTCTAAGAGGCTCATACACTTAGAAGCATCTGGAATCAAAGCAGCGGTGATGGCTTCCCAGGCTGATTCAGCTATGTAATGAGGAATAAGTGAAGAAACCCCTAAGATTTCATAAAATATATTTCTTTTTAAAATTATTATTTTTAAATTTTTCTTTTAGAGAGAGGGAGGGCACGAGCCGGGAGAGAGAGAGAAAGAAATAGGGAGAGAGAATCTCAAGCAGGCTCCATGCTCAGTGAGGAGCCCAATGCGGGGCTCGATCCCATGACCCTGGGATCATGACCTGAGCCAAAATCAAGAGTCAGACGCTCAACCGACTGAGCCACCCAGGCGCCCCTATTTTCATTCAGCTTCCGTCAGCCAAATGTTCTAAAATTCCCAGAAAATGTGCATTGCCTACAAATCATTGCTGCAATTTGCATGGTGCTCGTCTTCAAGGGGAAAATGCGCTGTCTCGCGGAACTTAGTCTTGAGCGTGGTGGACACTAACAACGGACAACGCTTCCATAGCTCTCACCAGGTCCTGCCACGGTCTCGAGTACTTCATACGCGCTGTTGCATCTAACACACCCACAAAGCCTGCAGTGTAGGAGTTTTTATGGCCCCCATTTGATAGAGAAGAGAAGCAGGGCAGGAGATGGAGTCTAACACAGTCAGTAGATGACAAAACCGGGTTTAGACCCTGGGGAGTGAGGCTCCGGGCACCGTGCCCTTCATTGCTGCACCATGCTGCCTCGACAGTGAGGGAGCCCTTGAAGGGCGCCCGTCTAGCAGGAGGAAGAGAAAAGGAAAAGCGTAATCTGGATGTGACGGGGTGAGTACAGGGCGGAGGTGTGTGCAGCAGCCGGGTACAGTGGGTCCCAGAAAGGCTGCCCCGAGGGGCTGACCCATGAGGGAGTCTTGCAAGGCAGGCAGGGGAAGAAGGGGCTAGAGATCACACCAGATAAAGAACAAGAGCCAAGGGTGAGGACGGGGTGTTAGAGACGAGGCTGGGAAGGGGATTGGGTCACGGAGCCCTTGAAAGCCAGGCTCAAAGGCTGGGTTTAGTCCTGCAGGAGATGGGAGCCATGCAGGGGCATTCTCAGGGGAGGGACGCGGCTGGACAAGCACCTTATCTTACCGGGAAGGAAGAGTAGGACACAGAGGTCAACACCATGGGCAAGACGAGCTAAGAGAAGACCGCTGCCTGACATGAGCTTCTTGTTCCCTCTCCACGAGCATCCACGGCACAGCCCCCGAATTGTATGGAAGCTGAAGGCGTGTTCCTTTGAAAACAACAAAGGTAAGGGAGTCCCTTTTGACATTGGGTGGGGGGGCGGGGGAGGGGGGAGCTTAGCTTTCAAGGTGAACCACTTATTATCTGATTTTCTTCTCCATCAGAACCTCCGTAGAGAGCAATGCCTAGAAAGAGCACATGCAAAGCTTCCGTATTATGGAGCTGGTGGCAGAGAACCGCCCTGATAACCTCTCCACACCGAGCATTTTATTTTTCCTAGATGTCTGAAAAATTCGTGAATTTAACGCCAAGGCAGTTACAGGGGTCCGACGCAGGTCAGGCGGTCCCAATCACCCCTCTAACTTCAGGACCGCCTGCTCGTTAAGAACTTGTAAAGAAGCACAGGTACCAGCCGGTAGGAGATGGAATTCACTTACTGGCCTTCGTAAATTGAATCCAGACAGCTGAAGGCGAAAGACTTCGTATTCCGCTAGACTTTGAAACTCCGTTATCCTCTGAGCCATTCTGACCTAGAAGAAAGCAGCAAGTGGGTTGGTTAAATTACCCAGATGCGAATGATCAGTTCACACCGCATTAAACAAAAAGCTCACATTTCATGGACAAGTACAATTCGAAACAAACGACGGTGCTGATTCATGCAAGAGCTTGGTGTCGGAGGCTTAATTTATACAGATAACAACCTGCCTCTTTGGCTCTCAGCTCAGTAAGACACCAGTTAGTGCTGCTACATGAGAGCAGCAAGAAAACTGTTAACAGACAGAAGAGGTTTCAGGCATCGTATTTGATTCAGACTTTGCCACCGAGATGTGTGTTTTCATCGGAATGTTATCTCCTCGATGGTTAATACATTCCAGCAAATGTAACATGAAGGACTCCCAAGTTCATGGTTGAGGTCACAGAATTTTGAGGATGTGTGAGATTCTCCTTTCTGTGGATGAACAAATGGTATCTCCCGAGCCCCACCACCAGTTTCTGGTGGAATCAAAAGTCACCACCTTTCTGTGACATCAGACTTAATTTAGGTGTTGTGGCTCTGAAATGTTGAGCCCTCATGGAGACTTTCAATTCACAAAACACTCTATAGTTCATGTTAAGTTTAAACTTACTATATACTCTTTTAAAACGTGGAAGTCATTTTCATTCTAGAAGTTCTAATGAGCTCATGTCTCTACTTTTCATGGAGAAATGAGTCCCAGGCCAGGGTACGACCAAAAGGACTCTCCCCCAAGACCTTCCCGTACTTTTAGACTGTTCTGGAAGAGCAATTTGGCCCTGACTCTATGGCAACTCAGAAAATTATAAAGCCCTTGGGCTGACTGAGACCTTAGGCTAATGGAGTTCAAACCCTCATTACACTTAAAGAACAAAATAAAACAAAAACCAAAAACTGCAGTGCAATCAGATGGTGAATTGGAGGGAGAGCTAGTCTAGAAAACCACAAAGAAACGTATGTTCATTGAGCATCTGTTGGTGCAAAGCCCTGTGTTCTCGCCCTAAATACATGATCTCACTCAGTTCTTACAAATGCCCTGCAAGGTAGATAAGCATGGGCAGAAACACTCAGGCTGAGTTCTTCCCTCAACAAGTATTTACCTGAGCATGTGCTAGTGAAGGGCACCAAAGTATACAAAGTTTACAAGAAGAAATAGACACTTTTTCTTTCCTGTGCCCAATGAGGTCCCAGTGTCTCAGAAATGGGGGAGAGGGAGTCAGATGCATTAATTAACACAGTGTTGTTCAAACCCCAGCTCATGACTCCTTAGACAACCATGAAAATTAATTTAACGAATCTTGATGAGCATTAAAAATAAATGAATAAACAAATAAATAGAACAGAACGGAAAATATCAGCATGCATGAAGTGAAGGTGAGGAAACTCACATGGATAGATGTCTGCAGACCTGTATCAATCATACACATGTCTTTGTGTACTGGTTTGCGATGTCTAATATATTTTCTTTCGTGGGTCGTGGTGAAAAAAAGCGTGAAAGCTCTCGAGTTATCGAACAAAGTGACAAGTTCACAGGAAATGGTGAGGGCAGAGGAGAGTCAGCGAGTTGTCTGCTGCGGATTAGCACCTGTCCCCAGAAGGAGCTGGGGACAATCTTGGTTTCTCTCCAAGCAGAAGTCTTATAAGGGTGGGATGCCCCAACTTAATGCTCAGCACTAGGACAAGCTTGGCAAGGACTGGTATGAAGTTTCAGGGACCAGAGAGGAAAACTAAGCAGGGGTCCCTTCTCCCACAATGTGGGGAAGAGGGTGGGCACCTCTGAAGCGGAGAGAAGGCACAATGTTACTAGTTCTGTGTTTGCATGATGATGAAGCCAGGCTTGGGAAGAGGGAATTAAACCTCAAGAACACGGACCCACATCAAGCCCTGATTGCGAGACGTGTGGGAGCTTCTGGAAGGTCCACAAGCGCCAGCGAGATCTGGAATGAATTCCCACCATCCCACTGTCCAGAGAGGACAGAAGAGCCTCTAGAATCTGTGAGCTCAGGAGATCGGAATCCAGAGGAGGGGGTCCTTGTAGGTGACCTTACTCTCAAGGTCAGTGCCCCCTTTGGGATGGCAGGTTACCTCTGGTATCAGGATATGACAGTTATTAAAGTTTTTCTCCTTTTAATAAAGCTTCCTTCAGACATAGTCTAAATACCACATTTATAATTTGAGGACTCGTGGCAATACGCTACAGGGCCACGTGGAGATATCTTCTCCACTTCATGCGTGAGGATTCAGGGCAAGAAAATAAGGATCTTCCTGCAGAAAAAGGTGAGTCTTTCATGTTGCAAGCCTCTCTGGGGGGGGGTGTGGGGGGTGGGTAGGTGATCACGCAGCAAGACGTAGCTCAGGGGGGCAAACTCATTACGTTATTCTGGTGACTTGGTTATTGCGTATTTATCTTTTTAACAAGCGATGATATGAGATGATGTCGAGCTTAATTATCATGTCTGCTATTTAACCTACATTTTTTCCTTGTACAGACATGATAATAATGACAAGAACTCGGTCCTATACAAAATAAACAGCCCCCCCCCAATATACAGACAACTAACAACTTAAATGTTTTTGTTTTGTCTTTCTCCACCCACCATGTGTGACAGCACCTTACAAAACACAGACTCTTCCATAAGCTCCCCTTTGCTATAGGTGATGGCTAAGGAAAGAATGCTAGCATATGTTGAGAGCAGGAGAAATAGAGTATGAATGTTTTTAATGTTTAGTTATTTATCTTAAGAGAGAGTAAGAGCGGGAGAGGGGCTGAGAGAGAGGGAGAGAGTCCCAAGCAGGCTCTACGTTCAGTGCAGAACCCCATGCGGAGCTCGATCTCAAGACCATGAGATCATGACCTGAGCGGGTAGCAAGAGTCGGACAGTTAACCAACTGAGCCACCCAGGTGCCCCTAGGGTATGAGTTTTTATTCCATTAAGAAAAAGATAGTTCTCCCTCTCCCTCTCTGCCCCTCCCCCACTCACACTGTCTCTGTCTCTCTCAAAAATAAGTAAACATTAAAAAAAAATTTTTTTTTAAAAGAGGGGGCCACCTGGGTGGCTCAGTCAGTTAAGCATTCAACTTCGGCTCAAGTCATGATCTCATGGCTCATGAGTTTGAGCCCCACGTCAGGCTCTGTGCTGACAGCTCAGAGCCCCGGAGCCTGCTTTGGGTTCTGTGCCTCCCTCTCTTTCTCTGCACCTCCCCCACTCATGCTCTGTCTGTCTGTCTGTCTCTCTCTCTCAAAAAGAAACACTAAAAACTTAAAAAACATTCAACAGTTCATGTAAAAGTGCTTCATGAACTATATGGTATTCTGCAAGGATTGACCATTTTTTAATCATCATCCATGCTAATAAATTATTATCAAGTAAAAAATTAAAAGTATTAGTGGCCACAAGTCAACACAATTGTATTCGATGCTTCCTGAGTATGTTGTTTTTCACACATCTTTAATTGTAAACCAAGGTCTCGGATTTTGCTAACATTTTCAAGGGTCAACATTAATAATAAGGCTGAACGTTTAAGAAGTAATTGTTCTTGGGGCGCCTGGGTGGCTCAGACGGTTAAGCGTCCGACTTCAGCTCGGGTCACGATCTCGCAGTCCGCGAGTTCGAGCCCCACGTCGGACTCTGGGCTGACGGCTCGGAGCCTGGAGCCTGCTTCCGATTCTGTGTCTCCCTCTCTCTCTGCCCCTCCCCCATTCATGCTGTGTCTCTCTCTGTCTCAAAAATAAATAAACGTTAAAAAAATTAAAAAAAAAAAGAAAAGAAGTAATTGTTCTTCACAACAGAAGTACAGATTGGCTTTGATTAGTAAACATTATCTTCACTGTACAGATAGAGAAACAGTGAATTATCTGCCAACAGAGCCCTTGCATTTTCACTTCTAACCTTGCTCCTAATCTGTATGTTTTTTAAGTATTTTTTTAATGTTTATTCACCTTTTGAGAGACAGAGACAGAGCGTGAGCAGGGGAGGGGCAGAGAGAGACGGAGACAAAGAATCCAAAGCAGCTCCAGGCTCTGAGCTATCAGCACAAGAGCTGCATGGGGGACTCGAACCCACAAACCCCAAGATCATGACCTGAGCCGAAGTTGGATGCTCAACCGTCTGAGCCAACCAGGCACCCCACCTTGCTACTGATCTTGTTTGTTGGTTTGCTGTTTCACACAGAGCCATAAGCTGGTTTCTAGTTCTTTTGTCCAGAACATAGATGATTGTACATAATATAATGATTATATATAATAATCACGTATATCACAGGGGCGCCCAAGTGGCCCAGTCGGTTAAGTGTCCAACTTCAACTCAGGTCACGATCTCACGGTTTGTGAGTTCCATCCCTGCTTCAGGCTCTGTGCTGAAACCTTGGAGCCTGGAGCCTGCTTCAGATTCTGTCTCCTCTCTTGGCCCCACCCCACTCACGCTCAGTGTGTGTGTGTGTGTGTGTGTGTGTGTGTCCCTCAAAAATAAAATACACATTAAAAAAAAGTCTTTTAATTGGGAACTAACAATACAGTGATCAATTGCTTGTTATTTTCAGGTCTAGTAGGACAAAGAGAACAAAAATGAAAGCCCATGTTCCCGTTAGGTTTTAATCAAGCTCAGAGCAGCTCAGAATTTCCTCTCCTGATCGGAATAGTCCAGATAGACCCCAGGCAAATTCTACTCAAAAACCAGGGCCAGGAGTCCTGTTTACAGCAGAATTACCGGGGTCTGGGCTCCCAGCCAGCATGGCCAAGGCCTCAGCCTCTGCCCTACCTCCTGGCCTGGCCCCGTGGAGGAGAAAAGAAAGCACACAGCAGGGGACACAAGCCGTGGTCACACGATTCGGTTCTCTGGAGTCTAACTTTGCTCCTGTTTCTGTAGCTGAATAAAATACTCTGCCCTTTTCCGTTTATTTGCACGGAGGGCTGTTTAACATAGGGGCACAAAGGGTGGGGGGCGGGGAGCGGGGAGCCACAACCATGCGGGCTGGAATGATTTCCAATCACAACAAACACGCCCAAAGAGGGAGGAAGATGGTAAGTGATAGATTTCCTTTCTAAAATTCTTTAAAATAAATGCATGGCCCTGGCGGAGGCAGCCTGACATATTTCCACTCGATGAATAACTGTGGAGAAACACAAAGCTTTGCACACTACCTGCACTGTGCCCGGGGCCCCATTCCAGACCCCAGTTTGGCAACTGGGTCCCAAGGGCCCGAGTATCCGGAGACAGTCTACAATGCGAAGTGGCCCAGGGCGGGCTGGAAATTAACAAGGCTCCTTTCTCTTCCCTTGGCCCTTGGCCGTTTGACATCCAGCAACATGCTCCTCTCTGACACATTCTGCAAAGCCCCCTGCATCCTCCAGCGAGGTCTCGGGCCACGGAGAAATGCTGCGATGGTTTAGAAACGCAAGCCACAACAGGCCACAGCTGAGAGCGAGCCAAACCTACATTCTGGTCCATAGTCACATTCTGAAACTATTTCCCCTGAAGCATGTGAGCAAAATCCACACCAACTTTAAAGCCACATCTGATTGTTATGAAGGAACAGAAGGGATTGTATTTCCCTCGTCCGCTTCTGTGAATTCATCCCTTCTAATGGCGAGGTCCACGTGTCATCCCACATTGCCTGCTTTGAACAAGATGCAGAAACACTGAGCACAGTGGCACAGGACAGTTATACGCCGCGAAGCCTTAAAACATAACCCCCAACAAAAAACGGACTTTTCCCGTTGCTGTCAGAACGGAGTATAAGAGCATAATCTCTCGAGTCCTTTAAAGGGAGAAAAACGTTTCTCATTTTCAACATGAAAAAATACCATCACCATCCCACCCACCCACCACGCATCGGACACTAATGACCTGGCCACAGGAGGGCTCCCATCCAATGATTAACCTTTGCAATTCCATCAAATTCCCATCCGAGGCAGGTTATTTATGTGTTCTTCAAAGCCAACAGTCTAGGAATATGTTGTGCTGAAACATAAGGGGGATATACAATAGCTTTACAGGGTGACCTATTGCTATTATTACTGTTGCCCCCTAGATTTCTGCAGTGCACAACCTGTGAGACCACACGTAGCAGCCCTGATTATACTTACAACATCCGAATATACTCTCTACTTGTATATTTGCATATTTTGTACATCATAAAAGTAATATTTATGTTACATACTCTATATAAATCTGTTCTATCACATATCCATGTAAATCCTATTGGCTAGGCAACTCTTATTCACTAAGTTTTGTTATTCTAAACCAACATCAAGAAGCTAATTATGTTTAGTGCCTAAGTGTTAGATCCTTTCTCTTTTTAATCTTTGAGTAGAAATCTATTTGAAAGTCAAGCTTAGTTTCATTTGAGTCAACTGTGATCACTGATTTTCCCTCCTTCCCGTTCCATTGGTCACGAAAATTGGAGCTGGATTCTAATTCTACCTTGTAAATCTCTCTCAGGTCACTACTCACTCAAGCCTTCTGATATCTTCTCCAGACCATTACGGTAGTTTTCTAACTGCCCTTCCAACTTCCAGCCTCTCACAAATGAGACAATCTGTCACATTATAGTGAGAACTACTTCCTCAAACACAGATGTTTAGATCACTCCTCTGTTTTAGTACACTTTATGGCTCTATATTCCCCAAGAGATGAAGTCCAAACAAATCTCTGTAGTATATGACTAATGTACAGTCTAATCAGCTCATTAGCCTGGGTTAAAATGACTTCCAATACCAACCAACATTCATTCATGCATTCATCCAATGAAAATCTTTTGGGTATTCTTAAAACACAGTGGGATGGGGGCACCTGGGTGGCGCAGTCGGTTGAGCGTCCGACTTCAGCCAGGTCACGATCTTGAGGTCCGTGAGTTCAAGCCCTACATCAGGCTCTGGGCTGATGGCTCAGAGCCTGGAGCCTGTTTCCGATTCTGTGTCTCCCTCTCTCTCTGCCCGTCCCCCGTTCATGCTCTGTCTCTCTCTGTCCCAAAAATAAATAAACGTTGAAAAAAAAAATTAAAAAAAAAAACAACACAGTGGGATGGAGGTGTTGTCTAATGCTATGGCAGTAGTCATTTTGTACTACATTAACGTAGCAAATCAATACACTTTAAACTTACACATGTCATATGTCAATTCGATCTCAATAAAGTTGGAAAAAATAAAGTTACAAATAAAGATGCCTTAAACAACACACACATGCCCACAGGGGAACTCAGAAGGACTGAGAGCAGCAGTGAGACCCATTCCCAGTCCTTGAGGTGTAAATACTTTGGCAGGAGATGCCAACGTGGAAATTATAATTGACCACGGTGAGCGCAATTTTGCCCCAATCTGCTGTACCAACCTCGTACCCGGTGAACTCTCTCTCTCATCCATGTTTCCCGTATTCTAACCACGCTGAATATTTTTTTTTTTTTTTTTTTGCTATTGAGAAATGTGCCAGGTTCTCTGATACCTACACGTCTTAATCTCTTTACTGTTTACTCTTCTTTATTTGGAACGCCTTCCTGGAATCTCTGCCCTATGACTCTATTCACCCTTCCAGACTGCGTGCAGTATCCCCACCTCTGTAAGGCCTCCCTGCGTACTCCTAGGCATAATTATTTGCTTCCGTGCTAGGGCTGCCTATTGTTGATTTATCCCCCTCCCGTAACAAAGTCTTACATGGTGCTACATTCGTTTGTTTGCGTGTCTGTGCTCTCTGCTACGCTGAGGGCAGCCCCTCTGTTTCAAGGAGCTGTGACTTTGCAAGCCCCTCTCCTACCACCCAGCACACGACACAGAGGGCGGATGTTCTGCCAGGGAAAACCGGGCCCCCAGGGCCAGGGGCTGAAGCAGTCACCCCTCCTGTGCTGCCCCAGCCCCTGCTTCACTCGCGTGAGCCTGTTTCCTCCCCAGCGTGGGGGCAAGATGCTCTGCGTGAGGCTGAGGCCGCCGCAGGTCCCAGAGGGCTGGAGGCTGGGGAGAAGCACGGGGAGAGGGTCGCCGCACTAGTAACAAAGTTGGCTCACTGGGCCACCCTGCACAGCCCAAGCTCCTCCGCGGCTAACTCCAGTCTCTTCCTTCTCTTGCGTTCCGTTCCGTAAACCAAGAATCTGGGTTCCTTGCATGTGGCTTCTGGAAGTGGTTTCCTTTGCCTGAAACCAACATGTTAAGGCTCCTGGGATAAATATGACAGAAGACACGAGGACCTGTACCTGAAGTTGAGTACAAATGACTTCCTTCCTTCCTTCCTAAATGTAGAGAAACGAACTTGCCTGACGGTAGGTGTCATTTTTATCTCTCTAAATATGGTATTCCACAGTCCATTAAAAAAATCCATTTCAACTAAGTGAAATTAATGGGTCATTCATTTAGGCTTGATTTGTCCACAAAAGAGGGGAAGATGTGGAAGCTGTCCTCAAGAAGTTTCATAACGGCGTGGTGACATTTAGTTCATCGGTCGTTCTGCCATTTTCCCCCGACCAAGATATTTCAGTCCTTGGACATTTATTTTGGAGGGGAACATAACTCCCTCTAGGCTAAAATTGGTGACTTCCCCAAGAAAAATTCTCGGGCCAGAGCCCAAGCAATAGAAAGACTAGAATGTGTGTGTCTGTAGGGTAGGGCATGTACATGAGTATTTTCACAAATACTCATAAAGAGAGGCGGGTGAACATGGAGGGAGACGTTCGCCATTCAGATCAGCCGAGGGGCAGGGGTGGACGTTGCCTGCCTCGGCCAAAGGTAGCAGCAGTGGGGGCTGTGGCTTCCTCCCCAATGACTGGGATTCCCCCAGCTCGTCGCCCTGTGACTGAAAGTTCCCAGCTTGCTCTGCTTCCTTTCCACAGAAAGGGGGGGTTGAAGAACCCTACCTGCCTGATCTAGCCCTCTGCCTGCTTCTTTTGCCCTTGACTTCCCAGTACCAGTACCCAGTATCACTGGCGAAGGCACAGGCCATGAGCCTGCCCCTTCTTTGAAAGGAGCTGCTGTGGGGGCGCCTGGGTGGCTCAGTCGGTTAAGCGTCCAACTTGAGCTCAGGTCATGATCTCACGGTTCGTGGGTTCGAGCCCCACGTCGGGCTCTGTGCTGACAGCTCAGAGCCTAGAGCCTGCTTCTAATTCTGTGTCTCCCTCTCTCTCTGTTCCTCCCCCGCTCATGCTCTGTCTCTCTCTCTCCTTCAAAAATAAATAAAAACATAAAAAAGAAAAAGAAAGAAAGAAAGAAAGAAAGAAAGAAAGAAAGAAAGAAAGAAAGAAAGAAAGAAAGAAAGAAAGAAAGAAGCTGCTGTGATCCTAAGACAGGCTTCAGAGACCCGGGTCATTCTACCCCGCAACACACGGGCTGTGGCTCTGCTCCCTCAGGGGCTCAAAGCAGGGCCCCAGGGGCTCTGTTTAAAGGGCCTGTGATGTGGGCCAGGTTTTGTGTCCTGAAACCTCCAGGTAAACCTCAGGGAAGTGAGCTCAGCAAGCCAGCAGCCACCCTCATCTCCCGAAAGAGAAAGCTGGGATTGAGAGTGGCTTCCCCAAAAGACGTCCAGTAAGTGAAAGCCATAATAGTAAGTTATAGAGAAAACCAAAGACACGCGGTGAAGTTTGAGAAAAGCACATTCCAGAGCAGCGGTTTCCTCTCCGCCCGGCCCAGGCCAATCTGAGGCAAAACTGGCCTTCCGTTTCGTTTCTTTTCCCGAGTGAACTACACAGCATCATTATGCAGTTTGAATTCATCTTAATTCGTTATGCAAAATGAACTCCAGAGAAACAAGGAGCACAGACGAATAAAGTCCGGTTGGGAGGAAAAGGTTTCAAATCTACCGATCTGCTGTATGTAAAACCCACAGCCTTGCAAAAAAACCAAAGGCAGTGTTTGCCCGGAGAGCAATTTCGTCTTGCAGAGACAACCCTGTAGCTGGGCAGGAAGCCTGTGAGGAACAAGGTGCAAGCATCAGCATAAATCTCAACTTCAAAAGGAGAATAATCCCCGTTCCTGGACACGCTCCCCTTCCAGATAAACAACTGGGTGCCCAGATTGAAGATGAGTCATGCCCATCCCCCCCGCCCCCCAGCCCCCCAAAACACACATTCCTCTCCTGTCCTCCGCAGGCATTTGCATACATCCTAACCTAAACCAGGGCCACTTATAAAAGGGCTTGTGTTTAACTTTATTCTATTTAATTCCAGTGCTTTCTTCCAGCTACCCAATCTGTACATAATTAAAATCATATGGCAGCAAACGTTGACTGGTAAGAAAAGTTTTACCATATGTATACAATTGACTAGCTGTAGAATTTGGCGTGTCTGCAGTGATCCCATTAAGAGGGGTGGGCCCGGCTTACTTTGGAGTATACATTATATGCTTTGGATCAGTTCTGTTTTTCACTTCTCCTAATGCTGTCCATGATGCTTAACCCTTTGTCAACAGCCCCCGGCTGGTGTTCTCGCGGCTCCACAGTGAGGATCACTGCCCCCTCCCAAACTATGTGCCTCACGGAGGAAGGCTCCTTTGAAAATTTTCCATTTTCAGAACCAAAATTAGCTTTCTCCGCCTTGACAGACAAAAGCTGAGCAGATACCATCAAAGCCTCCAGGATCAAGAGGAACGGAACAGAGAAATTGCAGATGGAACCGTGCCTCCAAATCCTGAAGGCGCTCTCCTCGAAACTTGATAATTCGAGGACAAAAAGAGGAAGTGCTGTATGACTGTAGATAATAAAAACTTAAAACTTACATCCCAAGGGGTAGCAGATATGATACACAAGGATTCAAGGAGGAGTTAGCAAAGGTCAGGCTGACAGATCCACCTTTGAGGAACATTCCTGACATTCTGAGACTGACACAAAAGAGGGAAAACATATCTTTCCACCTTATCACACTCCCGACGCCATCCACCTTCCCAGCCCAACAAAACAGCCTGGAGGTCTTTGTCAGAGGAAGAATTCTAGGTTGGGTGGGCCTCCATTTGACTTCCTACGTCACTCTACTCAGACTTGGTATGATGTAGAGCTAATAGAGCTATAAAGTTGCAGTTTTGCTTTAAGACATTCTCCAATAGAGATTTCAGAATGAGTTGAAGTCTCCTTTAACACTGTGACATGAAGAGACACATGGTCTTAATCTGTGGGTTTAAAATTGCTTTAGAATTGCATCAATGAGACATATCCTCAAAAGAAGAATCGGGTCACTAACCCTCAAAAGTCAAAGGATGAGGGTCACGTAGAATAGGGGCTCCCAGGTTGGTGACCATGTGGGGGTGCGGGGAGAGCACGGGGCATGGCACGGAACCTCGGGAATCCTTGCCCTCTCCCCACGCCTTGCCTTACGTAGGTCTTCCTCCCGCTACGGATCCTGCCTGGAAAAATGAAGCCTATACTACGGGGACCACTCCTGCTGTGAGAACCCGACCAGATGGAATGGAAGTCCGCAAACCTGAGTGACCTCTCCCTGGGAGACATTTTCATGAGACAACGATAATGGGCTGGCTAGTTATTAATGATGGAATGAGCTTCTAGTCATGTGCCAGGATCTTTTGACTGTCGTGACTGTTTTTGCTATAAGGGATCCATGTTCGAAGTCCAGGGGGTGGACCGTGATATTGTGATTTGTAAGTGTTAGAAAAGAAGACCACAGGGAGAGGCGCCTGGGTGGCTCAGCATGATCTCACGGTTTGGGAGTTCGAGCCCCACTTTGGGGGCTGTCAGCACAGTGTGGAGCCTGCCTGGGAATCTCTGTGTCTCTCTCTCCAATAAATAAACTTTGGAAGGAAGGAAGGAAGGAAGGAAGGAAGGAAGGAAGGAAGGAAGGAAGGAAGGAAGGAAAGAAGGGAGGGAGGAAGGAAGGAAGGAAGGAAGGAAGGAAGGAAGGAAGGAAGGAAGGAAACCAGAGGCTAACATGGTGTCACTTAAGTCACATCCACCAAACTGGGGCTTCCTGTCTGGCTCAATTGCAGTTTCAGCCTCCCCTAGAAATGTGGAATGAACTGGACAGTCAGGAATTTTCTGGTCCATACCAGTGAGGTAATCTGTCACATGGGCCCTCTTTATCCCTCAAAGGAAGATGAGGTCATCTGCACTATAAGACGCCCCCTGCTCTCCCCACCAAGGGAAGGTGACCTTGCCTAAAACAACCTTTTCTTTTGCTAATAACTTCTTTGCCCCACCCTCCTTCCCATAAAAAAAGCTTCCATTTTAAACAGCTCCTAGGAGGTCTTCTCTAGTTGCTAGATGAAATGCTGCCTAATTGGTGAATCATTTAATAAACCCAATTCGATCTTCAAATTAAAAAAAAAAAAAGCAATGTAGGATAAAACTACTTTCTAGCTGAATGCTTTACAACAAATCAGTTGTTAAACTTCTTTGAAAAAGGGCGCCTGGGCAGCTCAGTCGGCTGAGAGCCTGACCCTTGATTTTGGTTGGGGTCATGATCCCAGGGTTGTGGGATCGAGACCTGAGCCTGGCTCTGTGCTAAGCCTGGAGCCTGCTTTGGATTCTCTCTCTCCCTCTCTCCCCATCCCTTCCCCCTGCTTGTACTCTCTTTCTCTCTCTCAAAATAAATTGAAATAAACTTAAAAAAAAAAAAAAAACCTTCTTTAAAAAGGGGCTTTCATCTGGGGCTAAAAGAAAAAAAGAAAAGAAAAAAAAAGGAGCTTTGGGAAACAGCAGGTATTAGTTTGTCCTGGAGGCAGGAGTCAGCTGCTCTGAGGGTAAAGCAAAGGCAGGGGGACCCAGCAACCCCAGGAAAGGGAGTCAGAGAAAGAAATGTCCTTAATTCTTTCATCAAGTCAAGTTCCCAAACCAGATCTCAAATCCTGGTTCTCAGCACGGAATACCAAGCTATGGACCCTGAAGATTAGAAAAATGATCCTGAAGAATTCATCCCTTAAAACAGGAAGGTATTGAGAGGTGTTTAAAGACAGTCCTGGAGACAAAAATTTCAAATGTGCAGTTTGGGCACATGATAAATAATGGAAAACCTGATAGTTGAAGAGTCAAGCGAAAGAGCAAATAGAAAAAAGAAAAGTAGGGGGTGGGGGGGGGGGCTCCCGAGTGACTCATCAGTAAGCGTCCAACTCTTGAGTTCAGTTTAGGTCATGATCTCACAGTGATGAGATCGAGCCCCGAGTTGGGCTCCAACTGGGCGTGGAGCCTGCTTACGATTCTCTCTCCCTCTGTTATGCTGAGTGAAATAAGTCAGGCAGAGAAAGACAGATATCATGTGTTTTCACTCCTATGTGGAACTTGAGAAACTTAACAGAAGACCATGGGGGAAGGGAGGGGAAAAAATAGCTTCAAACAGAGAGAGAGGCAAACCCCAAGAGACTCTTGAATACAGAGAACAACTGAGGGTTGACGGGGAGCATGGGGGAGAGGGGAAAGTGGGTGATGGGCATCGAGGAGGGCACCTGTTGGGATGAGCACTGGGGGTTGTATGGAAGCAGTGAATCATGGGAATTTATTCCTGGAGTCAAGAGCATCCTGTATATACTGTATGTTAGCTAACGACAATAAATTATATCAAAAAAAAAAAAAAAAGATTCTCTCTCTCCCTCTTCCTCTGGCCCTCCCCTCCTTGCATGTACATTCTCTCTTGAAAGAAAAATGAAAAGGAGGAAGATGTTACAGTGGGAATAATAGCCTGAACTTAGGGAAAGGAAAAACGGGTAACGAGAAGGCATAACTAGGTGCAGAGAAGGGCTCCAGATTGTAGCAAAGATTGGTAACTATCTGACATCTATGCTGCGGCCACCGAGCCCCTCGTCCGCGTGCTCCCCTCACCTGTAGCGTGTCCCCCTCCCACACCTTCCAGAGGCAGAGAGGAAAGGACTAAACTTCTCAGTCTAGAGAGGAGGATATTGAGGCTCAGAAGAGACCCAAGGTCACAAAATTAGTAAGTGACCTCTCTGACTTGAGTTCTGTACTATATTTCCAATAAAGTGCCATGATTCTTGACTCATTAAACAATTTGAAGGAAAAAGATAAAAAAGAAAAGAAAAAAGAGGCTTTTCACCCATTTTCTACTTTCTTACGTCTATTAACAGAAAAATAAACGGGCTCCAAATGTCTGTTTCTTCTTTGGACGATGTAATTAAATCATTAGAAGAGAAATAACTCGTTTAGGTGATCAGATTATTTCTGAAATGATACCATAATTTCCCCCCTCTTCATTATCTAGGTGTTACGAAAAGTTTGGGGGGAACAGTAGGGCCTTTCAGGAGGCTAGAGTGAAAAGTCCTTCTGTTATGTTCTACTCTCACTCAAGGCAAAATGGGAAAATGCCATATTCCACCTGGGGGACCAGCAAGGATTTAAGGGGCACACAAAGGCTTTCTTTGGCATCAGGTAGCATTACGAACCTATCTGAGGAAACCAGATGGAAAGAACAATAGATGCCAAATGTGTACAAAAGAAACAAATACTGCATTTATCACAATCTTGATTCTAAAACTAAAGCATTAGCTTGGGCACCCGAGTGTCTCAGGGCAAGGTAGGTTGAATGATGCCATAGATTAGCCTGAGTACTTAGTCTTATCTCTTTTCCATGAATTCGTCTCTAATGTTTTTCTTACTTTCTCTTGTTCTGGGTGAAATTTTATGTAATGTGTGTTAGTGGTCTACAGATAAAAGCCCACTGTGACTCGCTCCCTGTTTGTTCAATACATTTTAAGACTTCTTCCCCTTGCCTGACAAAATATAATACTTTTTTTAATGTCTTATTTATTTTTTGAGAGACAGCAATTGAAGCGGGGGAGGGACAGAGAGACTGGGGGACAGAGGATCCGAAGCAGGCTCCACACTGACAGCAGTGAGCCCGATGTGGGGCTCGAACTCACAAACCGTGAGATCATGGCCTGAAGTCAGACACTCAACTGACTGAGCCACCCAGGTGCCCCTCTAATATTTTAATCTTGGATAGTTCCTCCCAAATCACCAAATATGCACAATTTCTTTAATCGGCTTCTTGGTTCAATGTAAACTTGTACGTCCTTATTTCCA
Organism: Leopardus geoffroyi; assembly: GCF_018350155.1. Classification (NCBI taxonomy): domain Eukaryota; kingdom Metazoa; phylum Chordata; class Mammalia; order Carnivora; family Felidae; genus Leopardus; species Leopardus geoffroyi. Next base: position 139,641,983 of record NC_059332.1, on the reverse strand, counting down.
TCTATTTTGTAGAGCTGAATAATAGGAGATCTTCTACTTTCCAGCTCCTTATAAGTTAGAACATAAGGGAATAAGGCTTAAATTGAACTAAGAAAACATTAACTCAGAAATAAGAATTACTTCCAGGCCAGTCCCGAGGGTCCAGTCTCCATAACCGCATGCACCTGAACTGATACAGAAGCGTAAGATGCTGTAATCTAAATAACTACTCTGTACTATCCTGATGGAGTATCCACAATTTTTTGAATCCATAATTTCTGCAGGCTGGGAAAACTGTTCAGCTGATCACTACAGGAAATTGAAAAATTCTCCTCTCAGGAGATGGCTAAGCTGAGAATTGGTAAGTGATGGGGGAGAAAGGGGACTGCCTAAAGCTGGGAGCAGAAGGCCACTCTTTGTGTGCAATAATCCCATTAAGCAGCTCTTCCAAAAACAGTCTGGTCTGGAAGTGAGTGGCTGTAAGACAATGGGTCTGTGATTTCAAGTGCCACTTAACTACACAGGTAAAAATCCAGTCTAAACTCAAGGGCTCATCAGCATAATCAAACACTGAACATGGAGGGTCCTCCAAGGACCCCCACTTCCCTGACAGCCTGGGTCTAGTCGTTACAAAATCCTCCTTGGAGAAAGGGACCTTGCCTTATTTGGGCAGAAGCAATTTACTCTGTTCACTAGAAACTCATCCTGTCTAGACTACAGGGTTGATCTCAAGTGTGGGAATGAAGAGGAAATCCTCTGCAATAAGTGAACTTAGGTTCACTCTCACAGCAATGATAATCAATCTCAAGACATCCTTTGTGTAACAGATGATGCTGAGACAGCTGCTTCTTCATTAGTCAAGAAAATTAAATAGAAACCTATCATGAGTCGAGCATCCATTGGCTGACACGAATGGAAATGCTTTTTTGCCCAGCTGTTCTATCAGTTACTGACAGAAAGATGTTGCAATCCCCAATTACAATTGTGGGTTTATCACTCTCTTAAATTCTGTCAATGTTTTCTTCGTGTATTTTAAGCTCTATTACTAGGTATATACAGATTTACGATTCTGATACGTTCCTGGAAAATTGTCCCTTTTATCTCTGGTAAGATGTATCATCTTGAAGTCTATTATCTATTATTAATATGGGCACTCCAGTTTTCTAAAGCACACTGTTCATAGGGCATACTTACTCCCTCTTTTTACCTTCAACCTACCTGTATTTATATTTAAAGACAGTGTATCATTGGCTCTTTCTTTTATCCCAGTATAACAATCTCTGCTTTTAAATTGGAGTATTTAGTCCATTTACATTTAATGTTAATTATTGATGTGGTTGGATTTAAATCTGCAACTCTGGTTTGTTTTCTATTTATCCCAACTGTTTGTTTTGTTTTTTTTTTAATTCCTCTGTTCCTCCTGTCATACCTTTTACTGGAATAATTAAATATATGTATTTTTAGAATTGCATTCTCATTTCCCTTCTGCCTTTTTAGCTGTGTCTCTGCATTTTCTTCAGAACAGCTAACATGATTTTTGTAAAGGTTAAAAACAAACGCCCTGCCTTGGGACACCAAATCAATCCATTAAATTATGTATTTGGATACTGAGCAGAACTGAGAATCCTGCCTCCCAACTCCCTTCCGTGTCCTCCCCAAAGTACTTAACAATAGAGAAGAGAAATTCTCCCTGCCTTCCTTTGAGCCGGTCTAGTACTGTGATTCTACATACTAAAAGAATTATACAAGCTTTTTCTTCAAGCTTTCTTTATAGTAATTTTTATAGACTCTAAGTCCCTGAATCTTCATGGCCTCCATCCAAAGAATTCAAATTCCTGCACTTCTATTTTGTTTCCTCATGCCTCTTCCACGAACTTCCTATAGGATTGCAATCCACTCTCGGAAAAAAACAATATTTTTTATTGAGGTATAATTGACATACACTATTCTGTTTCATGTGTATAACATAATGATTCGATATTTATATACACTGTGAACTGATCTCCACAATAAGTCTAGTTACCATCTGTCACCATACAAAGTTAATACAGTATTACTGACTGTATTCCCCATTTGTACATTATGCCCTCGTGACTAATTTATTTTATAATTGGAAGCTTATACCTCTTGATCCTTTTCACCCCCTTTGGCGCCCCTCAATCCACCACTCTGTTCCCTGTGCCTCAGTCTGAAAATACGCTTTAAACCAAGTTCCAGGCCTGAGAGAACCAAATAAATCTAAGGCTTGCAAGGAGCTCCCTCTTGAGGTAGTTTTATCAACATGCTGAAAACTGCGTCTTCGTAAGGACTTGGTTGTGGCAGCTTTCAGAACTAATAAAATGAATCCAGAAGATACACTGGCTAAATTATCGATGCAAATACCTCCTTATCCAACTCCAATAATTCCAACGCCTAAGAGACGGGATAACCTCTAGCAGAAAAATACACACAGTGCCTCATGAAATGCATTCCCTAGATATAAAACAGAAAGCTGGAAACACACTAAAAACCCCAAAGATAAATGTGATTCCAGAGTTCTGGTGCCCTTGTTAGTTTTAGATATTGTTCCTTATCGAGAAGAAAAGCAAGCTTTCTCCGAGAAAGAAGTGGTGGGTGTGGATTTGGGTGTGTCGAATGCTGGAGCTTCTGAGTCAGAGGGACCAGGGTTTGGATAGGGACTCTGCTACTTTGAAGCAAAATGACTTTGGGGAAGTTTTTAAGTCCCCTTAAGCCATCTGTAAAATGGGGGAGATAGGAATTTACTCCAGAGGGAGTAAAGAGTACTAAGTCTGGGACGGGCCCACAGTACAGAGCCTAATGCACAGGAAGTGGGTGCGAATGCCACGTGATCCTACTACTACCTACATTTACAAGACTCTCAGATGAGGGACAGGACGCCATGTTTTGAAAAAGAAAAAAAATCACCAGGACGTTTCTTACATCCCTGATGACTGCACATTTTCTACTTTAGCTAAGATTTTTTTTCCTACATTTTTCACCATCATTTGGGACACACACCATTTGCTAAATGAAAACATTAGCGACCACAAGCTTCTTTAAGATGCTGTGGCCTACAATGCTTGAACAAACTCACTTTGGGGGAAAGGGCCGTTAAATCACGGGAATCGTGCTGGATCTCCAGGGTAAGCTGTGGGGACGCTGGCTTCCTGACGGGACCGACACTGGATGTGCGGAAGGAACATTCTCTACCTGGGATTCGTGCTGTTGCTCTAAATCACCTCTGACCTCAGCCTGGCATGGAGAGGTGACGTCTACTCTACTATAAACGCAGCCACCAGTGTGATATCGCTGGGAATTTCTTCGTCGGCTGCAAGTGCCCTCTTGGTGTGTGTGTGCTTGTTGACTTTTAGGTCTCCACCTCTGCCCACGCATTCGAACAGCAAACAAAGCTGGGGAACTGGCAGGGAAGTCTGCGCGATCTGAACGGTCTAGGAGACACAAGAAGGAAAAAGAGGCAGGGAGGTAATGACCTCGGTTTCCCACAGATGAAACAGTGGGAGCTGGGCGAACACCCAGGCAGGAGAGTGGACACAATGATACAATGGTGAGGGTGGAGGAAGACGGACGGGAAAAGCAAGAGTGAGGAGTGTCTGGAAGGCACAGGAGGACAGTGTGGAGACCGCTCTGCAAGCTGCTGGGGCCCTTCTGCAGGAGGCCCCATGGCCAGAGAGGGCTCGGGGCACCACTCGCCTGTGCAAACCGGGACACGGGGGCACATGGAGCCTTTCTGCCAGAACATTCTCCTAGAGCCCACATTCGTTTAGAGACAGAGAGGAGGGGTGCCTGGTGGCTCAGTCGGTTAAGTGTCCGACTCTTGGTTTCGGCTCAGGTCACGATCTCCCGGTTCATGGGATTGAGCCCTGCGTCGGGCTCTGTGCTGACAGCACAGAGCCTGCTTGGGATTCTCTCTCTCCCTCGCTTTCTGCCCCTCCCGCCTCTCAAAATAAATAAATAAACTCAAAAAAATAAAGACAGAGAGGAGCTGCAGAGTTAAGTGCTTTGATACAGCTATGCCATGACTAGTCTATTAAAACAAACCTATAGTTCAGACTAGAATGCAAAGGTTGCACACGTTTTATCATCACACAGGAAGGAGTCTTGTGATAAGACATTTCAGTGCTTGTGACCGACAACTGTTGTGCCCTCAGCCCCCGGAGGACGGGAGGGTGCATGGATGGGAACCAGCGAGACATGCTGTCCTAAGGACATCAGGAGAATGCCCCCCACCCCGTATGGTTTTGGGAAACTTCTCTCAGCCTCGCCCTGTTGGCCATTCAAAGTGCCTCTGACACACAAGTCTTTATTTGGGGAACAGGTGTTTGCAGAGGATGTGCAGAACCTTCAGGAAGATTCCAGATATTGCCCCACGCAGGGGATCATGACTCTCCTGATGCCCCTCACTGTGGCAAGCCACCCACCCTCCTGCCTAGCCTGGAACCCAGGCTTTAACGGTGAAAGAATTCAGGGCAGGGAACCAGGTAGGGTGGGCCAGCGGACCCAGGGACAGGATGGACTTTCTTGGTAAGGACGAGCCGCGAGAAGGGACAACCTGTGTCCTTTCCCACCTTCCTCTTGGGGCCTAGGAAGGCCTGGGAAGGTCCCAAATGTGAAACAAAAGCCACGCATCATATTTCCCAGTGGCTTCACCCTGACATCTTTTCAGATCTTGATAGGCCTTAGATGAAAAACTTCAAAGGGGAGAGTGATAAGCGGGAAGCTTTTAAAATCAGGAACACATTACTTACAGCTTGCAACACTGGCCTTTGTGGCTGTGATATCTCAGCCAGCGTGAGCCACTTTCATTAGGATTCCTAGTGAACCTTGCGGAAATATGTGTGGTCTCATAAGAAGGGCTGAAGGTGTGCATATGCAGGTGTGTGTGTGTGTGTGTGTGTGTGTGTGTGTGTGTTAAAAGGGGTAAATAATCTGTAGTTAAAAAGCACCCACAGGGAAAACTCAAGTTCTGTTGTTTAAAAACAGTAATTTAAAATCAGTAATCACAGCTCACATCCCATGACATCGGTAAATGTGATTATCTCCATTTCTCTGGTGAGAACACAGGTGCGACCAGTGACTAACCCTGGTTCCTGATAATGACAGTGACTCCAGGGAACTTATTCAGGTCAGATACCTGTTTAAAGTCAGTGGAAATCTACTTTGAGAGTAAAGATTTCTTTTTTTTTTTTTTTTTTAAAGTTTATTTATTTTTGGGACAGAGAGAGACAGAGCATGAACGGGGGAGGGGCAGAGAGAGAGGGACACACAGAATCGGAAGCAGGCTCCAGGCTCTGAGCCATCAGCCCAGAGCCCGACGCGGGGCTCGAACTCACGGACCGTGAGATCGTGACCTGGCCGAAGTCGGACGCTCAACCGACTGTGCCACCCAGGCGCCCCGAGAGTAAAGATTTCAAGTGAAGTTCCACTTCCCAATTAGAAGTTTTAAAAAGCAAATATTTTATTTACTTTTTAAAATTGTATTTATTTATCTTGAGGGAGAGGGAGAGGGAGAGGGAGAGAGAATCCCAAGTAGGCTCCGTACCATCAGTGTGGAGCCTGATGTGGGGCTTGAACTCATGGAACTGTGAGCTCATGGCCTGAGCCTGTCAAAACCAAGAGTCGGACGCTTAACCGACTCAGCCACCCAGGGGCCCCTGAAAAGCAAGTGTTTTAAACTGAGTGTATATTTTGGTAGAGAAGGAATTTGGGATTGAAGAAAAACGTCTGGGCCCCAGCTCTCATTTGCTTATTATTACCTCAATGGCGTGTCCTCAGCACGTTGTGTCTGAGTGGCCCGGCTGACCCGGGCAATGCAGACGGGTTGGGGTGGAGGGGAGAGGGAGGGACCAGACAGAACAGTGAACAGAACAGCAGAAGCCTCCAGGAGCAGGCGGACTCCTCTCCTCTGGGGGATGGAGAACAGACAGTGCAGGGTGAAGGCAACCGCTTGCTGGCTTGCTGATGCCAGCCGTCACGGGCCTGAGGGCATCAGGACCCAGGCTGGGCACCATGTTCAAATGCTGCCGAAGCCGTTGTGGTCAAGACTCAGAGATCTAGAAGCTTCCAGCCCATGCCTTGAGCCTGGAGGACACACGAACCTTCCCGGGCTGACCAACCACCGTCTATGTCTCTCACCTGCAGGTTTTCAAGGATGGAAACCCACTCCATCCTTACAGAGATTTCTGGCTTTCCCTTGGTGACCCTGAGAGTGACCTGCAGGCCCCATTCCCGTCCTCTCCTGTTCTGTCGGTTCTCTCCTGGCTTTTACAAGACATCTGGCCAGTTCCTAGTGAAACAACAGCTCCCATTTACTGAGTCATCGAGATGGTTCCAGCACTATGCCAATGGCTTTATCTAACAGACTCATTTGATTACTCCTTTACAAGAACTCCCATCTCTGCTCTTCCCCCCCCCCACCTCCCCACCACCCCTGACCCGTGCACCTGCCTGCCAGCGTTCCTCATTCTCTCTTCCGCGGGCTCTTCACAACCCCGTACAACCACCACAGGGCCCATTTGCTCTGGCGACTACTTTCTCCGTCTAGGAAACGTCTGTCCCGTCAGAAATCCCTGAGTGGTCGTTCACTGCCCCTCCCACCTTCTCATACCCCCACCCCAGTCCTGCTAAGGCTCTCTTTGAGAACATACACCTTCTTCTCTCATTTCTACTTCTCTCAACTTTCTGTAGCTCCCCCGACCAGGAGGGAGAGCCTCTGCTTCCACGCACCCACCCATGGTCCCCTCTTTTCTCTGCATGGTGCTCGGCGGCAGACGTGATGTAATTAGAATGATAACATTCTCCTACTTCACACCGGGTGGGAGCCACCCATCACCCCTACAAGCAACACAGACTTCAGTCTCAGCTGGAATGTCTCTAGGGAGAGTTTTTCCTTGGCCACACTTTCTACTCTCTCTCACCACCGCCACCCCCAAATTCTCTTCTTCAGACTCTTGCTCTCATGGTTACATCTATTACAACTGAAAGTATGTCAGCCATTTCTTCATGGCTTTCTCAGAACATACAGGGCATGCAGGGGCTCACGCGTCAGAACGTATGTCCTGTGTGGGAAGGTGCTTGTATCCCCGCGCTGCAGAAAGTATCGGTTGAAGGTTGAATAACAGACCCATCTGGTACTTGGACTTTCTTCCTGCCCCTTCATTCCACCCCACCTACCCTGCTCAGGCTCTCAACTTTTCAGCTGTCTTGGTTTTAGTGGCACATTCCCACCAATAGCTTGCCTGCCAATAGAATAAGATCACACATCCCACTGGAGACTTCAGTTCCTGGTTCCTTCCTCCAAGAACTGTAGCATCTAAAGCCTGAGGCGGAATTCACGGGCCACGTTTCTGTCTAGCCAAATCACCTTCAAGACGCAAGGCAAGTGATCAGCCATCTTGAAGCTGGAGGCCCCAGAATGATAAAGGGCTTCCAATGATTCATTGGGTTTGAACACTTTTTTTTAAACCCACATCACATTCATGATTTCCTTTACCAGGCTGCCAAAATATCTGGTACGTCAGGAAGGAAAGGGGAGTTAATCCCGGCTGGGCACTTGCCCCAAAACATGAACTTGTCCTGCTCCCTTTCACCCAGCTCCCAGATTAGTCTGGCTCTGGGTAGGGGACCTAATACCTTCATGTGTTTACCTGTCCTTCTCTTAGTCTCTGTCTGGGTGATGCTGGTAGGTGGGTAGGAGGGTAGGTAGGTTAGACAGACATCGGGTTCAGCTTCATCCCCACCACTTAAACTATCCATGATGTTGGGCGAGTTACCCTATCTTTCTAAATCCCATCACACGGATGAGAAAGAACACTTGTAGATCTGTTGTGAAGATTGCAAACATGTATTTAAAGTGCCTGCTGTGGTGTCCTGCATCTAGAGAGTACCCCCACAAATAAGGTTTATTCCTTGTGTGTGTGTCGCTAGCTGGGTGTGTGTGAGGGGCAGAGGGGGAGGGTACGTCCTTTCGTAGGAAAAGCCCTAATAGTGGTGACCTCCATCCCTGAGTCTACTTCCGCAAGAGGCTGGTCTCTATTGAGTCCTTTTACCCTCAGTGGTCCCACGACCTCTTCTGGCTGGCAACGCACTCTGTTTTCTCCCTCGGGGTGGTGGTAGGAGAATGATTTCAAAGTCACCAACCAGCCGGCATTTGGCCCAAGCAATTTTCATTCTGGTTTTGTGGGAACGTTATATAACCTTGTTGAGGCCATATAGATTTTTACCAGGGTCTTGAGAAGGATCAGCGTTCTCACGGAGTCAGGGTCCCTGGGAACTGGATGAGCACACCTCACCTGCCCTCTCCAGAGGTCATGGGAAAAATAGGGAAAAGGAAATGAACAAAGCCAGGTTTGATTAGGGTGACCTCTCTGGAGCAGTTTGGCTTCTTAAAAATAATAGCATTAAATTGACACGTGTATTTGTGCTCTGGAAATAGCACCCATCTTCCTCACACAGGTGTGTTGGTTATTTCGAGAGAAAGCATGCAGGAGAGGCAGAGAGAGAGAGAGAGAGAGAGAGAGAGAATCCCAAGCATGCTCCGCAATGTCAGTGCGGAGCCCGACACGGGGCTCAATCCCACGAACCAAGAGATCGTGACCTGAGCTGAAATCAAGAGCCAAATGCGTAACTGCCTGAGCCACCCAGGCCCCCCAAGATGGTGGAGCTTCTCAGTTAAAGTTTTCAGGAGGCCAACTCGTGGCCTGTGAATGAAGACAAGGTTGCAGTCCAGCGGCTGCTTCCGTGGACGACCCCGATGACGCCGACAGCTACGACGGACCGCCACGTATACCCCCTCTCCTCCCACTTCCAGATCTCCCGACACCTCTGCATACCAGGACGGCTAGACGCAAAAAGCAAATGTGCAACGAAAGCCAGCATTTTTTCTCGACATCGACTGAAAGCAAGGTTTTCAACCTTCTCGAAGGATTAGAAATAGCCGTGTTCTTCCTCAGTCCCCAACACGCTATCAGGCTTTGTTGAGTGAAAGAGGAGGGACTCTGGCTGTCCTGGGTCAGAGTCGTGGCTGCTCAGGTGCAGGATGTGGACGCTCCCGTCCTAAGTGACGTGTGGGAAATGGAAGCACGCCGTGGGAATGATGGTGAGATAGAGAGAGATGCTGCCTGTGCTCAGCATTTTGTATAAACATCCTGGTCACTGGTTGATAGATGAGCAGCGGTTCTCTCCCCGTGCGTCAGAGCCTCGTCACAGTGTTGGTGACATACAGCTGTGGTCAACCTGGCTTGGATGCAAAGATCACGAGGGCCTTGTGGCTGGTGAGATACTAAGATATTCAGACACTGGTTTGAAGCAGCCACTCTGATTCTCTCAAGGCTGTCCCCAAGAGGCGGTCGGACATGGCGTGTTGGGCAGTCAGGTCCCCCTCCCACCCTGGGGTCCTTGTACCACTAGGCAACATTGGTCTCCTTATGGCTGATGCCCGAGTTGGGCTCTGGGGCTTTTAATGTTTATTCATTTTTGAGAGAGAGAGAGAGAGAGAGACAGAGCACGAGCAGGGGAGGGGCAGAGAGAAAGAGAGGGAGACACAGAATCTGAAGCATGCTCCAGGCTCTGAGCTGGCAGCACAGAGCCTGATGTGGGGCTCAGACCCATGAACTGTGAGATCCTGACCTGAGCTCAAGTTGGATGCTTACCTGACTGAGCCACCCAGACACCCCGGGGCTTTTAAAATCCTAACAATAAGGGACCCTGAGCTCCCACTCCACCCTTAATCTAAAGTCTCAAAAAGTTGCTTGTATGAAAGGGGAAATTTTAAATCCCTCAAAGGGGAGATTCATGTCGATGGTTCTGCCTCAAAGATTCCCAATCAGGCCAGTGGCTAGGGCGGAGGGACTGAAGGCTGTCACTCACCCCCCACCTGTGCCACACTACGTATTTTCGTGAAATATGCCAGACCCTCCATGCGGGGCACATTTTACTATTGAAACCCAGAGCTACTGTTAAAAAAAAAAATTATCCTTGATCATTTTAATGCTACTCTAATTATTACAAAAATGGGATTTAAAAGCAGCAATGAAGAATTTAGCGAAACAGATTTGATAGAAAGAAATTCATTTCCTGAGATTTTGCCACGATATTTTCCTCTCCTGGAAAACTGGCTTCACTGGAGCCCTTTCCAGGTGAATTTCCGTCAGTGATTCATGTCTCCATCCGATTGATAGGTGTTTAGCCCTCACTGGGGAGGGCATACAAGGATGGGGCTCCTAGTCTGACCTTGTGAGCACTTCAGGCTGTGCCGGGAAAGAGGCCCCAGACCGCCGGGGGGGGGGAATGAGCAACGCTGGGCCACAGACACCACCAGGACCGTGCACCCTCTGGGCACTGTCCTCGCTACACCATCACTGCTGCACAATCCTGGCCACACTCGCTGGACGCGTTGTTTATCGGAGGCACTGCGCCGACGGCTTCATATGCACCCACCTTCCTGATCTCCAATTTAGCCGTGTGAAAATGGGCTCAAGAAGGTTAAATCACGGGGAGCCTGGGTGGCTCAGTCGGTTAAGCAACCGACTTCGGCTCAGAACATGATCTCAGGGTTCATGAGTTCGAGCCCCACTTCGGGCTCCAAGCTGATGGTGCGGAGCCTGTGTGAGATTCTGTCTCTCTCCCTCTTTCTTTCTCTCTCTCTCTCTCTCTCTCTCTCTCTCTCTGCCCCTCGCTCACTTGCACCCTCTGTGAAAAATTAAACTAAAAAAGAAGAAGAAGAAGCCTAAACCACATGTTTGCATCCCAGAGCTGGTCAGCGGTGGAGACGGAACAGAGCCCATCGGGAGACTTGGAAGTCAGGACTCCAACCCACTTACGGACACACACACACAGGAGAGTCACAGCCCCCCCGAAAGCGCACGCCAGTCACGATGAGGCCGCTCTGTCCAGCTCAGCCGAGCCTCCTGGCAAAGCAAAACTCTAAGCGATGCATTAAAGACGTCCCCGGGGCCCTGGGAAAGAAAACCCACACCCCATAAACCATGGAAACTCACGCGATGGTGTCACGCAACATGGGACTCAAACCCACAACCTGGAGATCAAGAGTCACATGCTCCACTGACTGAACCAGCCAGGCACCCCTCTCCTTTTTCTTCCTAATAGAGAGAGAGTGTGCACACGTGTGTGTGCAAGCGAGGGGGGTCGGGGGGAGGGGAGGCAGAGAGGGAGAGAATCTTAAGCAGGCTCCACACTCTGCACAGAGCCCTTCTGATCTCTAATCGAGCCGATGTCACCTCGTCATCCGGGAGGTCTTCCCGGCCCTCCACGCACAAAGTACTGGCCGTGGCCTCCCCTGCCCCTTTCCCATTCCTCCCTTACCCTTCTCCCTTCTCTCTGTAGCACCTGTACCCACCCAGCGGATCACATCAACGTGCCTCTTCCCGCTAGATTAGAAGCCCTGCGAAATCAGGGACTTGGCTTTGTACACCGTTACGTTTCGGGTACCAGACGGGGCCTGCCCTATATGACATACGATCTTGTAACTGAATCGGTAACATTTGTGGAACTCTGGAAATGAACAAAACGCTGCCCTCCGGGTGGGTGGCGGAGACAGAGGTAGAGGGCTACCCCCTGCGCACACGCTGCCCCCTCGCCTGGGGCTCCGAGCTGCTCCCTGCCTTTGCTCCCCGCCTCCCTGCCTTTGCTCTGGCGTTTCCTGCCCTCGAAATCCCAGACCACCCCTCTCTGTGGTCAAAGTGCAGCTTGAACGGCAGCTCTTCGCAAATCCGGTTCCATCGCTCTCCCCCACCTTTGAGATCCTGACTCTTCTCCCCACAGCGCAGCCCTTTCTGGTTCCTCTAGTAAACCGTGACCGTGTCTTCCCTTGTAGGAGTGTTACGATGGCCCTCCCGACCATCTCTAGGGCAGGGCCTCTGTACCTCCTTACCTAACCAAGTCACTTTTAAGTCTTGCCTTTTTTCTAGAAATAGCCAAGTTGTCAATTTGGCCTATGATTGAACAATATTTCTGTGGGCGGTTAGAGTCCAGACGCCAAGTCAAAAGCTGAACGGGCACTCCGAGGCTCCTGGCATTTACTTGAGCAACAGAGACCCTGACCTGCCAGGTGACATGAGTCATGGGCATATTTGGGACTAAATACCAGGCACTCTGTCACTAAACCAATATTCCCATGATCTCAGTACGCGCTGCCTGACAGGTAGGAGACCTGAAAACAATATGCTGTCCTCAAGATCTGAAGAGAAACAAAACAAAACAAAAAAACACCCGGCAAAGTCGAAATTAGTGTTTAATAAAATGCAAACAAAACATCTCGTCGTTTTTTTTTTTTGGTTAGAATATGGCAGCCACAATCTTATCTGTCTGATAGGATATGAGCCGAGAGCCTTCAGAATAAAACTACGGGCTTCCAAAGTCTCGAAACAGCCACGAGGGCAGGAGCACACAGTGTGGCTGGAGTTCTGAAAGCCAGGGGGTGTATGGAAAGGAAGGCTGGAGAGCTCACCACAGGCCTGTGTGGGTCCAGCTCAGGGCTCTGGGCTTCATTCTCAAGAGCAATGGGAACAGGGGTGTGGGTGTCTCTGTGCGTGATGTGTATTTGCACAATGAGATTTTGCACGTTCTGGAAGGTTCCTTTGAGGTCTGGAAAGGAAACTGGAGGAGGCCTGCGAGGAAGGTATTGTAATAATTCAGGGGAGAGGGGACAGTCATTTGGATGCGCAAACACAATGAAAATAAGGAGGAGAGCACAGATTTAAGGATCTTTTGGTCTTTCCTAAGTACACTCCTTGGGCCTGAGCTTGGACCCTTATACGGAATTCTGTTTCACAGTCGACAGCGTCCTCGCACTGTTCAAGCGATACTCCAGAATATTTCATGTTCCCCTCGGGGCTGGAATGAAAACACTGGAAGACCCCAAGGACAAAAGAGAAAATTCCATTAGGACATAATTCAGGCTTGGGATTATAGTATGCAGTGGCTTGGATGGCGGCCCCCAATATACGTTCACGTCCTAACCTCTGAAACCTGTGAACGTGACCTTATTTTGGAAAAAGGCTCTTTGCAGATGTGCTTGCAGATTTCTAGACAGAATCACCCGGATTATCTGGGTGGGCTCGAAATCTAATGACAAGTGTCCTTATGTGAGAAAGAAGGAAAAGGGACGCAGAGAAGAGGGGTGGCAGGGGAGGACAGCGGCAGCCCTGGGAAACTGGCACATGGAACAAGACAAGGACAGGATGCTCTGGGAGGTGCCCTGAACTCCCTTCCTCATCTGAGCTTATCCCTCACATACCAGAGGCCCCCCAGCATGAGGCTGGGCACCCGCGACCTGAGATCTGCTGTTCCCCTGTGCCAGGCTCCGCATGACCCTCTTCCTACCCATGGAGAGCTCGCTCTGTGGCCCTTTGAAGCAAAGGGGTTAGGGGAGGGAGCGCAGGGCCTTTGAATGGAAGAAGGGAACAGATCCTGTCTTGGGGAAGAATTTGAGAGAAGGGCAGAAGGGGATTGGAGAGGTCAAGAGCACCCACAAAGCCCTAGATAAGCTTGAAGGAGATGCTTTCCAGGATCTGTGAAAAGGAATGTCCTTAACCTGTCCATCTCCCCAGTACCTTCTCCACCATCTCACCATGCTTCTAAAACCTGGGCATAAGGGATGGCCCCTCGATATTATCCTTGTTCTTGCTGGCTGGGGTGGGATGGTCTGTACTGGGACTGCTGAGCGTGTTGTACAAGTTGCATACTGCACAAATGCACCTGTGAGGGGGTGAGCAGGAGCTGAACTCCAGCTGTGCTCCTCTTGCCATGCTGTGTGCCTTAGGAGCACAGAGGCTCCCTTCTGCAATATGCAGAGAGGCACAGGGTGTGTCAGCAGCAGCCCCTCCCTCTCTGGAGTCAGCCTGACCTTGGTCCCCAGCGCCAGACCCTCAATGGTCTCCTGTTGGTCTCCCGCAAGAGTAGCACCAAATTCTCTGCCCTCATGATGAAACTCTGTCCCCCAGAACAATCTGTATCTCCTGCCTCCTTCCTCCCACGTCCTTTCCTGCCAAAGTCAGCCTCTTGTGCCCAACGCTGCCAGAGCAGCTGGGACAGTTTCTGCTGGAGGAAACGCTCCAGTCCTGTCGAAATACTATTTCCCCTATTTCCCGGGTGTGGAAATTCCTCACACCCTTGGCACGAGAAAGCTGTGATATCATGCCAGGTCAATAGGCATGTCAAGCAACCAAATGCATATCAAAGACATTTTCTAGGCTTGCCACATGGGGGGGGGGGGCTCTGCCAGAGCAGTTTCCCTAGAAAGTATATTCTTAGCCATTTCGGAAAAACACAGACTAGTCAGTCACCTTTACTCTATAAATGTCTGTACTTGTTAGAATCATTTATAATAAAAATGTGTTCTTTCTTTACTCGGGTCATTAAAAAACAAACCAAGAAAAGTTTGAGGTCCTACGATCCAGCAGCTGATGTGAAAGGAAAACAAAAGGCAGTCATTCAAGATCTCATATTTTCATCTGAGACTTAGGACTTGAACCGTCAGGCGTGATTCCCTCCTTCCTAACAACACGAACTGTAATTTAAAGTCACACGATTTCACAGTGCAGAATGCCTTCAACCCAACAGGTGGGGTCTGTAAGACACAGAAGCTGCTTTCAAGCCTTCTGTCCTTTCTTCCTCAAAACTAGCCCACTAAGCAGGCACAGCTGTCCCTGTCTTACAGCTGGGAAACTAAGGCTTAAGGAGGTGAAGGTTGAAGGCCAGCGTGCAGTGGAGCTGAGATGTTCACTCCAGGTACGTTGGTTGACTCTGTAGCCTGAGCAGCTCAGCACTAGACCTTACCCTCTGCTGGGGAGAGCGGGGGTCCCTCCAAGCCTTTCCCATAAAGTGCTCTCCGTGCATCCGCAAAGTCCTGCCGCTTACAGCTCAGCCACAAGGGAGCCTTGTGTGGTAACGTTTTCTCTTTCATTGTTAAGGGGCTCCTGGTGTGGTGAGGATTTAATAGGGATGGTTGTCGAATTCCTGTATCCCGCCCCGCCTCTGTTTGGCCAATGAGCCCACGTGAAAGCTAAATTACATAAAAGAAAACACAAACCATCCTTCTTCCTTTAGGTCTTTGCCTAATGCTCTAGACGATATTTGTGTATCTCCACCCTCCCACCACCCCCCCCCCCACCCCACGATTCATAAATTCAAAATCTCATCCCCAGTGTGATGCTATTTGGAAGCTTTTGGGAGGTGGTTAGCTTGTGAGGGCAGAGCCCTCACGAACGAGGTTAGCACCTTTATAAAAAGGGACTCCAGAGAGCTACCTGCCTGTCCCTTCCCCCCAGGGAGGAGGACGCAGGGGGAAGATGGTCCTTACCAGACCCCAAATCGGCCAGAGCCTTGATCTTGGATTTCCCAGACTCCAGAGCTGGGAGAAAGACATGTCTGTGGTTTATTAGCCTCCCAGTTGATGGCGTTCTGTTATGGCAGCCTGAACTAAGACACCTACGTTCCACAACGAGTGGCCTGAATTCTTTTAGACCTGCCCACATTCCCGTTAGGAACCTGAGCCAGACTGATTCTTCCCTGCAGGTTAAAACGATGTGAATTTTCAGCAGCTACAGCAGTCTACCTCATTCCCAGCGCCTTCAGGGCACATGGAGTCCTCCGCTCAAGGGAAATGGGACCTGTGTCCTGTCCTGCGCCCCGTCAGCACTGTCTGACTTGGGCTGGGATCCAGACTGGATGAGTTGAACCTGGGCTTAAACAGCCCCGACCCACCCTTGCTGCCTGAGACACGCAATGAAGCTGGGGGCCGGGGGCCGCAGCACGGAGTGGCCGCCTGAGCTCTATTCCGTTGTGCTCCTCACCGCCCTGTCCGGGGTGGGGTGGGGTGGGGTGGGGGGCGGCTTTCAAGCTTCCTTCCTCTGAGTTTCCTTAATAAAATTGGTTCTTAAGTATTGGAGGATTACCAAGCTCTTTGCAAATCTGATGCAAAGCCATGGCCCTTGCCAAAGAAACATTCCAATACGCCTAAGATCTTGCATAAAGTTCAGCGTGAGCACAGCTAGGAACCCCTGGGGTTCGGGTGCCATTCAGCTCTGACGCTCCACCTTTCCAGGGTTCTGTCATGAGGGAAGGCACACAGTTAACCTCCGCTCTCCTCCCCCACGGAAGACACTTCCCCAGGGTCACAATAGGCAGAATGAGATAGACTTTCTCTCCTCCCCCAAGGTGTCTGCATGCAGGAATCACCTTCATCCCCAAAGGCATCGTGTTTGTGTTTTGCTTGTTTGTTTTGAGACAGCGAGTACAAGCAGGTGAGGCGCAGAGGGAGAGGAGAGGGAGACTCTTAAGCAGGGGCTCCTTCTCACAACCTTGGGATCATGACCTGAGCCGAAATCAAGAGTCAGACGCTCAACGGAGCCATGCAGGCACCCCAGTTCTTTTTTTAAATGAAGTTAATTTTCACTTATTTCAGATGAATGCAAGGCAATAAATAACAACTAGAGAAGAGAGATTCATTAGACTAAAGATACAATCAGGTGTCAGACGCTAATGGGCAACGACCTAGGATAGGTAAGGAGTGGGGAGCCTGCGAGAGCCCCACCTCTGTCCTTACAGATGTGCCTGGGGCCGTGGCCAGGAGCCATCAGCAAAAGTGCCATCAACTCACAGAGTCAAGCTGGCCTTTCAAAAGTGTCAACTTCCCAGATTTCCTCAGATTGATCTGCCAGGCAAATCCTGTTCCCAAAGCCCTGGGCAGACTCCCCCCATCCTGGGAAAACAGACGGACACAAAAGCCTTATCTCTGAGTATAAGGTTGTATCATTCTTTCCAACAGGCTAGCAATTGATGAACAATTCAGTTGTCGGGAGGGGAGAGCCTCCCGTGTGGCAGTGAGCCTGGCTGCCACCCCACTCTTTGTCACTTTCATTAAGCTGACGTCACTTGATCACCCGCAGTGTGTGTCCCAGTCTTGGGAATGATTAAACTTGATTCTACCCTGGAGATAAATAATGCCAGCCACCATTTCCTGTGCCAAGTGCATTCCATGGGCTGTCACGAATCAGTTAATGTACACGGTATTTTCACGACGCGGACCAGAAAGCTGTGGGCGTGATTATCTCTACTCTACAGATGAGGAAACCAGGGCTCATGGAGGTTAAAAAACTCACCCCCCTCACACAACGAACAGGAGGCAGAGCTAGGATTCAGGCATAGGCTTACCAAATCCTTCTTTCCTTTCCTCCAGCCCAGCAGCTCCCAGACTCAGTCTGCACATTAGGATCCTTCCACTTCGTCCCCCAGGGATCTTTTAAAACTCCCAACGCCCAGGACATACCCAGAAATTGCAATCTTTAGGGAAGGGACACGGGCATCGGCATTGTTTTGAAGCTAGCCACGTGATTCCAATGTGCAAGCCAACTGGGGAACCAACGCGAAGGGTTTGGAAGCATCTTCAGCTGCAAACACTTCCCAAATGACCCAAGTGCAAATCAGGAGAAAGGAATGAAAAGGAAGCAAATTAAAGAATGAGCTAAGAGTGGCTGAAGAGACTTGCGTGAATACAGGAATCTGTTTTCTCCACGGGTAATGGAAGAAACTTGATGAGAAGTAACTTCCCTGACGCAAGAGTAGACAACTCAAATGGGTGGGGTTCTGGTTTCTAGCAACTTGGTGGTTTTTTTTTTTTTTTTTAATGTTTACTTATTTGAAAGAGAGAGAACGAGCAGGGAGGGGCGGGGGGGGGGGGTCGAGGTACAGAGGATTAAAGCGGGCTCCCAATGCGGGGCTCGAATCACGAACCATGAGATCGTGACCAGAGCCGAAGTCAGACGTTTAACCAACTGAGCCCCCCAGGCTCCCCAGCAACTCAGTTTTACGGGATGAACTGAAATACACTGAGCATAGCTCTCCTATTAAGTGGGGTTTCTCTCTGCCCCACTCTTGGGGGGAGAGTGACTGTTTAGTTGGTGTCTATTTATACTAGAAGCTGCTTTTTTATGCACCAGGGTCTGTGGCTGGCACTGCCCACACTCTCCAGACCAGTACCGTGAGCCTTCTGATGGCCCTTCTGTAACAGCAAAGCCTGGTAGGGTTATATCCAGAAGAGCATTTGTTTTAGTGCATTTATGCAACATATTCAAATTCCTTAAACACTGAAGTTTGTTGAAGAAGCCTCAGTCCTCTACTATGCTAAGAAGAAGAGTTTATTGGGATGTTATCTTGTGGAACCTTAATTTGAAATGTTTGATGGTCAAGTATACTGAGGAATTACTGCTTTTAGTTGCACCGTAAGTAGAATCTTGGCCACATGGAGCATGACTGCCATGTCTTGGCTGAAGTCCAAGAAGGGATAATTAGCAAATGATTTAGTGGTGGTCATACACTTGCTTTAGTTCATACTTTGCTTTATTTTAAGTAACACGTATTGCCCGCAAGGGCCTAGTGTTCGTCACTGAATGGAAATGCTAGAATTTCCAAAGCTTATCACAAGTCTTATATTCCAGTTGGGTAAATTCCTGTACTTAGATCTGATGGATCTTTCTGCTTCCGATAAAAGATCTGAGCCAACGATGAATGAAATCCACAGCTTACTGGTTTTCTATTGGTTTTGTTTCCCTCTTTTGTACTTAATGGTAATATATCTAACCGCGATATAACTAGACCAAAAACATGAAGTCAACCCTACTTCTACGCATCTGTTTACTGGGACAGGGATCTACAGAAGCCCACCTTGTCGTTTGTGTGCTGCTAAGATGGACCCAGGAGATTCACACTCACTTCAGAGAAAATGTGGGCCAAGAAGAACTTTCTAGGTATTTCTCCCCACTCTCTCATTATCATGTATCCTTTAGTTTCAGTAAGTGTAGTGTATTTTTTTTTTTTTTTTGAGAGAGAGTCCATGAGCGTGAATGGGGGAGGGGCAGAGAAACAGGGAGAGAGAATCTTAAGCACACTCCACACCTAGCAGAGTCCAACGCGGGGCTCCATCCCATAACCCTGGGATCATGACCCGAGCCGAAATCAAGAGTCAGATGCTTAACCAACTGAGCCAGCCAGGTGCCCCAAGTGTAGTTTTTCTAAAAAAAAATTAAGGAGCTCTTCTAAGAAACTCTGAATTCTAGTGTTTTGATAGTAGAAATGGCATCTGGTGTTCTATTTATAATTTTCCCAAGACTCTAAAGCCAAAGTCATTGTGCTTGAGAGTAGTTTTTGTTTCCATCCACTTATATTTGGAACTTGTCACATCTCATGTTGAATATTTAATGCAACTTTCTTGGGTGGTGGTACTTGCTTCCTCGCTAATGTTTAGGGATCTAGAAGAAAAGAGGGGGTCCTGTTTGGAACCTGTGAGAAGGAAGGCCCACTGAGAACATATTTGTGAAATCTGGCCCCAAGGAATGTTGCTGCTAGGCCACTGGAATCGGATAAGTGCTTGGAAATACTATACCTTTGAACTGGAGTGTTTGACTAACGTATGTGAATATAATCCTAAGATTCTGAAAACCAAATGAGCAATAAACTTGTTACTGACTAGAAAACAGCAAAAAAATAAAAATAAAAAATAAAAAAGGCCAAAAACCAGAAGCTGTTTTCCACACTGGAATGTTGAGCTAATAACCTAGTCATTTTTAGGGAAACATGTGGCGTCTATCTGCCTATGTGAGCCTCCTTTGCATTCGTATCCTAATATGTGACACACCCCTGTCGCTCCTTTTGAATATGCAGATCCTGATGATAAGCACAGACATCATTTTAATTCATCACCCCACCTCCGATCTCAACACAGCACCCAGCATTTAGTAAGTCCTACATTAAGTATGTGTTGGGTGAATGAAGGAATATTGGTATTTGAAGACAGAAGTACAACATTCTGATAAAAAATCCAGAAGCTGGGAAAGAGATGTGGCCTCAGTTGTGACCGGGCCTCCCACGCAGAGATGCGGGCCTCGACCTGGGGGCTGGTGATCACTTTCTGGGCGGGAAGCTCCCCAGCTCTTATCACAGAACCCCCGGCTGGCCTGTCCTTCCCCATGGTCTCCCCAGCTGACCACGTCTTTGGAAGTTCTGCTTCTCTGTGACCTGAGTGCATTCTGGCCACTGTGCTATGGCCTCCAGGCCCACGAAGTGCGTGCATGTACGTGTGCTTCCATCTACACAGGCGAAACAAAACTCTTAGAACATGGACATTTCTGGCAAAAATGACTCCCTTTCCTTCATTAGCTTTTTTCCTTTGTCCGTTAGTAATAAAAGGATGGGAATAATGTAATGAGAGTGAGTGAGGTGCCAATGGATGTCTGTTAGCTGGGGCTCTTTACTGAGCTTGCTTGACATGGTGGGGGATGGGGAGTGGTGCTTTTAAATATTAATGCAACTCTTCACGAAGGGTCCTTTAAGATCATATAAAACAAGAATTTGGCTCAGTCTTCATAAGAAAATTTTTAAAAATCCTCCGAATAGGAATTCCTTCCATTCAATAGGCATCTTCCCCTCACCCACGACCGCCCAGGCAAAATTTATAAAAGGTGCATTCAAGTTCCTTCCCAACTGTGCATACTGACAGTCTTAGCCATCTGAAAGCCACATTTATTTCTAGAAATATGGATCCTTCGGTGGATTTTAAAATTGGTATTAATATTGTATATAGTATCTTCTTAGAAAATATATTTGAGCACAGTGTTGGAACTTGTATATTATATATATATATATATATATATATATATATATATATATATTCCTTTTATTTCATTATTGCCCACGGGTAAAGTCTTTTTCTATGAGATTTTTAAAAATGCTTTGGGGGCTCCCGGGTGGCTCAGTCAGTTAGGCGTCTGACTTTGGCTCAGGTCACGATCTCATGGCAAGAGCCCCAATTGAGCTCTCTGCTGACAGCTCAGAGCCTGGATGGAGCCTGCTTCAGATTGTGTCTCCCTCTCTCTGCCCCTCCCCTGCTCATGCTCTCTCTCTCTCTCTCTCTCTCTCTCAAAAATTAATAAACATTAAAAATTTTTTTAAATGCTTTGAAAAAGATGTGTATCTGAGAAGAAATGAGAGAAGTAAACATAAGGTTTCTCATAGATACTAAAAGGTACAGTAAGTACCTATGAGACAATAAATAAGACCAAGGCGGGGTGCCTGGGTGGCGCAGTCGGTTAAGCGTCCGACTTCAGCCAGGTCACGATCTCGCGGTCCGTGAGTTCGAGCCCCACGTCGGGCTCTGGGCTGATGGCTCAGAGCCTGGAGCCTGTTTCCGATTCTGTGTCTCCCTCTCTCTCTGCCCCTCCCCCGTTCATGCTCTGTCTCTCTCTGTCCCAAAAATAAATAAACGTTAAAAAAACAGGTTGATGTTTAAAATAAATAAATAAATAAATAAATAAATAAATAAGACCAAGTCTAAGCACTTCAGTAGGGTCCCCTCCTGGTAATCTTTAAGCAACCCTCTGAAAGCCCTGCTATAAAAACGATGTGATTTGATGACAGCCACAATAGTGCGGAATATTCCCCAATTTTAAAAATTGGATCAAGAAATAGTGGATTTAGGAAAATTACTAATAATGAATGGAAAGAGGCCTTCTTCTAAAGCATCACACTCACCCACTTTCTTAACTGCTTGTATTCTTAAATCATTTAAAACAAATTGCTTTTGATAAAAGTAATCATCTATGTGCAATTTCTGTGCAGAGACCATTCTGAAGCAGATGTTATGGGTTTTTTTCTCCCCTCTCTGAAGAATTTATTAACCACAAAGGAACTGCTTGAAACCATCTTATTTGAATGAGATCTCCGTATTAGAATTCAAGGAAGAGGCCAGCGTTTACTTAGAAACCAAACAACTCACATCCACGATTCTTTCTAACTGTGTAAATACCAAATAGCTTCAGCCTGTCAAAGTCACCTGATAGTATTTTAAAATCTAGCTCAAAAAAAAAAAAATTTTTTTTTTTTTTAAAGCTTTCCTTTGCTGCATGCAGAAGGAAGGGAAGGAGGGTGGAGTGTTAAATATTCACGCTGCTTCACAAAGAGAACTTGTCCAGATGCTCAGGCAGAGGGTGGTGGAAGCTTTGGAAAAGGGAATTCATCCAGGGAACAAAAGCATGAACGTCTGCCCTTGTTAAGGTGCCTCTTGGGAGTTTACAAAGATTGCCCTGATAGTACACCTGCAGCGAAGTGCTAAGACTGCGCATGAACTTGGTTCTGACGGAATGATCCTTATTTCTTAAGTTTGTTTGCTATCCTACTCTTTCTCCTCCCACCTCATCCTCAGAAAGGAACCCCAGAACCTTCTATTTATTTGTCTTTTTTCTCTACATGAAGAGTGCCAAAATCCCTTTGCTTATATATGCACTAGAATGTCCACATGAATCCCCGAATCCAGGCTGTTCCTTTGTGGGGAGCAGGTGGGGTGGGGGCAGGGAGCCAGATATGTGGCGTATCTATCTGCCAGTTGCACCTTTGGCCACAGAAGAACGGAAGGAAAGGGATCTTTGCTTATTTCCATACCAAATTTAGTGCCAAGCAAGGTCTAAGCTTTCTGAATAGGCTCACGTGTTTGGATTTCTTTGGAGTTTAAAAATTTCTTACTAGAATATTGTGGAATACACAAAAATATACTCTAAAACACTGGGCAGGGAGTCAACCAAAATAGACGTGATCTAAAAGACTATAGCTGTGGCTAAATTACCCACAGCCTTCTTCAGTTTTCTACTTATTTACTGGAAAATATCATCAAAATATAATTCTATTATAATCAATGTAACAGAAAATATAGTACAGCCAGAAACTGAAGAAAGCAAACACGTAATATTCCTGGGGAGGAATAATCTCTAAGCCGTGTTGCAGAATGCATCATCAAAGAGAGCCTTGGCCCTCGTAAATAGCCCAGCCTTTCCAAAAAAGAACAAAGAGTGGTTGTGCAAATCTAGAAATCGACAGCAGTTCGGTGTAAGAAACTGTGAAAGACCCAAACCACGTATGCACCTCTCTGTGTAGACACAGGGTGCTACAAAGGGCTTGGCTGCTGGGCAAAGAGGAACCACGAAAGATGCGCTGAGCCAGCTACAAGACAAAGTAAATGACTAACAACCAAAATCAGTTTCAATTTTTATTATGAACGTCCAAAGTAGACAGCATACTGTGAAAGTGTTAGGTTCTCACTGATTAAGTTTCAAGAGACCACAGACTACTGTATTCCAAGCACTTTAATTTGTGACAGAGCCAAAACAAACAAAAGAATGATAAAAATATTCTTTTCGGTGCAAAGAGTGCTCTTATTTGAGTTGCTGTTGCTGTTGTTGTTTTTTTCCCTGCAGGTATTGTGGACACTGATCATTTCCAAAACGCAAATCCTGGTCTGGTACTTGCAGCAAACTTTGATAAGCTCTGCCTGAATAAGAAGCTAATAAGAAATGTACTTATAAAGTATGTTTACAACACAATGTAATATGCCCATTCATTGTCATTTCCTTCTTCTCCCACTAGGCTTCTCTTCTACCACCTGGGTACCTGCTGTTTGTAATAACGGGTCACTGAAGGCTGGAATGAAATACCCAGAAGACTATATTGAACCCCGGATTTCCTCCAAGCTGCATTGTTCTTTCAATGAAAGCTTAAGACTTTTCAACGTTTGAGACTGTCCGAGGAGACGACTAATAAGGGATTAAAGTCACCAGTCAAGAACTACAGTCTATGCGTGTCGTGTTCAAGAAAAAAGCCATGGTCTGCTAAAGCTATGGTTCTAATAATCTGTAGTTCCAACACAATACGACTTTTTCCCCCCGGCAGGGTTTCCTTGCAATCTGCCCTCTCCATCACTGGTTCTGGATCACGCTACAGCTGGAGTTGGTTGCCATTTATATATTCCAATCAATTCTGGTCCTGTGGAAGGTGCATATCTCTTACAGATGCAATATTGTTCATCTGAGTGCATCCTCAAAAAGAACAATTATGAACTGGAAACTCATAGAGTTTGTGTTTAAAATTTATAAAATTAAACCTGTTCCAACAGGTAATACAGGGAGGCATGCTTGCAACCCGTGGATTCAATCAGAAACAATGTCTGAGAGCACAGAGCCTTCTCAATAGGTAACGGCGGCTTCCTTTTAACGCTTCCTTAAACAAGATCCGATGTGATGCACATTAGAACTTTGAAGCACGTCTCATTTATTTCTACAAGGCCTGGGACACGGGAAGGTGCCAGAACGTCATTCATCATCTTGCCTGTTGACAAAAGGAACAATAACTGGTCATCACTGGTCAATGGAATAACTTTTCCTAGTTTTTTTTTTTTCCAAGATAATTCCTAAAGAAGAGATGATGTCAATACAACAGCAAATGTTTCAATGTTTGATGAATTTCTGTGCTTTATAACGCCATGTCTTCTTCCAGGAGGGCAGGAAGAATGAGAGTATGCAGTGTTCATCTCTCTCCTCGTGCTGGAATTGTTCAGGAGAGCCCCCTGTCCTGGAAGTGAGCATACCCAGGCTCCAGACGCGATTCCACCAGTAACTATGTCACCTAACCTGCCGGGCCTTCCTTCCTTCACATATACACAAGAAGACCTCAGTGGGCAAGTTCTAAAAAGGCCAATCCAACAACATTATTGGGTTCATGCGGCCCTGCCTCCATAGCTCCATACAGACCACAACCAGGTATAACCTTTTCAGTCTGTGGCAACGGCTAGGCTTAAAAGAAGTCTCAAAGTGTTAGTGTATGAAGTCAGTTAAAACCGTAAGCGATAATGTGATTAAGCTAAGTGGGTGTAAACTTCTGAAAGTACTCATTTCCCCATCTTTTGCTGTCTTAAGATCTAAGAAGTGTCTTTGGTGGAGGGGGTATCTGCTGGTTTTCTTAAATTAAGAAATAACTGTGTAAAAGCTGAAAACCACATTAAAAAGGATAGCACAGACGCCTGCTGTAAGAACATACTACATAGCCATAAAATTCAACTAGGTGGATGTGTTTAAGTAGCTGTAACTGGTAACTTTACCGAGGTACACATTGCAGAGGTGGGATCCACACACAGGAAGTCTGACCCTAAAACTGATGCTTTCAACCGCTATGCCAAATTACTTCACCATAGTTTGTTAAAATGAGAATGAACTGGGGCTGGAAAGTTTAATGGAACTCTCATAGACGCCCTAGGAACAACCAGGAATTAGGTTAAATATTTGGAAACTTCAGGCAATTAGTTCCCATTAGTAACAAAATGATACATTTCAGTAATTGAAAAACTATATTTAGTAATTACGATTTGATCTTTATGCCTCTGTGGCTGGTAAAACTTAGACGATGCCAAAACAACCATTTATTTATGTTATATTTATTTTTGAAGGCATCCTGGTTGTTACGTGTGCTAAGAAAAATGCGGAATAATTGTTTCATCTTTCTACTGTGTGTTTGGCAGAAGGGGAGACACAACTTTGTGAAATGTGTGAACGATCCACACAAAACAAAATAGGCACCAAGGTGTCTATTGCTTCAGATTATTCTAAGTATTTTGCTAGTGCGTTCATCCTTCAAATGCTGACCTAAAAGCTACTCGAGAGAAAACGACAATGAAAATATGCTCATTTTGACTATCAGTAGCTACAGCACTAGAGGAACAGAGCCATTTCCTTAAATGTGGATAAGATTTGCCAGGTTGTAACAGGATAGGCTTGTCACAGAGCAAATCAGCAACTGCATGGTAAAAGGCACTGAGACCACACTGGGGAATAAAACGAAAAAGACACAAATTTACTCAAATTGTAGGGCGGGGACATACAAGAATGATCTATTTAACACATGCACATACACACCAACACAGGCTCAATTTCTGTGTCTTTTGTTGCCAAGAAAGAGAAGTAAAGATTTCTGTCTTATCAAAAACATTTGAAATAAGCAAAGAGGAAGAAAATTTATTATGGGATTCTGGCAAAAATTTCTATGCTGGTGGATTTCAGGGATGCCTAAGTCCCTGACGGAATCGCTTCAGAGCACGTAAAATGATCCATCACCGAAGAAGGTGGATAGCAAAAAGTAAACATCAAGTACTCATGCAAACAATTCAGAGGTGGAGATAATGGTCACAAGGCTTGTATTTGGAGACTGCTGCAGTTATCAAAGTGCCTTCACATTTATGAACCTTCTGGTTCTTATAAAGGGGGACACGTGAAGCAGCTGAGATTTGAGGGCTTAGGCAGCTTGTCCAGCGTCACGTGGGAACGAGAGTGGCCGAGCCACTGAGTGGGAACGAAAACTGGGTCCTGATTCCCTGGCCAGTGCTTGATCTTTTCGACGAGCTGTCTCTGGCTAGCAACACTGCGTTATCAATGAATTCGTTATTTATTATTATTATTCATCTCTTCTGCCTAGTTTTGATGCTACCATGACCCCTCCCATATTAAGTGCCTTATGAAGAAGCCCTAACCTTGCAAAGCAGATAGAACCGTCTCCGCCATGTAACAGAGGCTTGGACTGGGGTTTGGACAAATGCCTTGCCCAGGGTCACGTGGCAAAGAGAGGAGCTGGAAATCAAAGCCACGGCGGCGGTAAGAGCTCCTGCTCTTTGCATTCACTGTGTGTGTCGTCTTGGCGTCTTCTGGGTTCTGGACCACTAAGCCCAAGTGTGCAGACGTGCTGTGCAGCCCCATCTTTCGCAGCATAAGCTGCTTCCTTCATCTAAAGCCTCATCACAAAAAAAGACACCCAGCTGCTCTACAGGTCTGCCCCAGAGCAGACACTCCGCATGGGTGGCTTATCCCAAACTCCTTAAAGAGCCAGCGCACTCCTTGTTAGCAGCTGCCAATGTGTGTCACTGTCCCCCATAATAATGGCTATAATTTCACAGAAAAGAGTAGGAGGCCAAAACGCCCACTTGTCAATGAGAACATGGCACAGAAGATGACTTTTTATTTTAATTTAAAAAAAAAAATTTTTTTTAACGTTTATTTATTTTTGAGACAGAGACAGAGCACGAACGGGGGAGGGGCAAAGAGAGAGGGAGACACAGAATCCCAAGCAGGCTCCAGGCTCTGAGCCATCAGCCCAGAGCCCAACGCGGGGCTCGAACTCACGGACTGTGAGATCGTGACCTGAGCTGAAGTCGGACGCTTAAGCCACTGAGCCACCCAGGTGCCCCTAATTTTTTAACGTTTATTTACTTTTGAGAGAGAGAGCGAGCATGAGTGGGGGAGGAGCAGAGAGAGAGGGAGACACAGAATCCGAAGCAGGCTCCAAGCTCCGAGCTGTCAGCACAGAGCCCGACGCGGGGCTCGAATGCACAGACTGTGAGATCGTGACCTGAGCCGAAGTTGGACACTTAACCAACTGAGCCACCCAGGCGACCGATTTTTTTTTTTTTTCCCAACGTTTATTCATTTTTGGGACAGAGAGAGACAGAGCATGAACGGGGGAGGGGCAGAGAGAGAGGGAGACACAGAATTGGAAACAGGCTCCAGGGTCCGAGCCATCAGCCCCGAGCCTGACGCGGGGCTCGAACTCACGGACCGCGAGATCGTGACCTGGCTGAAGTCGGACGCTCAACCGACTGCGCCACCCAGGCGCCTTTTTTTTTTTTTAATAAATAAACTGAGACACAGCAGTGCCTGGAGATGAGAGTTAGTTAATAGTCGACGGCAACTGTAAAAGTTCTAGAACCAGTTTTCTGCAGCTCAAGTTGCCACTGATGATGTTCTTTGCTGCAACGTAATTCTGAAATGCAGTTATTCTTTTATAGAGCTGGTATAATAAAGGCAAATGGACTTAGAGGTGTCCCTATACTGATGTAACTCACTTGGGTCTGCTGGTTCTGGGTAATTTACACACGTGGCTCTCTCCATCTGTGCAAACAGCCCTGCAAATCAGTTTCATGCATCCCACGCTGCAAACCAGAGAAATAAGGTTCAAGGAGGTTACCTGACCTCTTTAATTAATGAACTAATGAAACTATCTGGCCAAGACAACGCAGCTCCAGGGCGGCAGAAACAGACCTCAGGCTAAGTATGCCTGACCCCAAGTATTTTATGCCTTTCCTTTCACAAGCTGCTGCACCCCAGGTATCTGAAGTGCCAGACATGCCAACGGCCACCCCACATTGTGACACACGTGCGGGACTGCTGAGGAAGGGCCGGTGGTCACCAGAGCAGCAGGGGAAGCACACCTGCTTCCCAAACAGCTATATCCTTTCTTACTTGCAAAAACCCTGTTCTAGAAACAGGAGCCAGGCTTCCAGGTCAATTATAGGTGTCACAGAAGAGAGAAGGAGGAGGGACCAGGCAGAGTATCTCCACAGAGAGCCCATGACAGGCGAGGCAGCTGCATGGAGAAATAGAAATCAACCTAACTTTAATTCCATGGTAAAGGCTTCGTGGTCTATTTCACGTTTTACTCCCTTAAAGTAATTGTGTTCTGATTTCCAAATCAGCAGGCTGGAAATGGCCTAAAGCCTGAAGAATCATTTCTAAATGACAGTTGAGAAACAGAATCTACAGAGAGGCTCTGACCCCTTTTTAATTAATCTCCTTCATTTCTTCCCCGGCAGAATTGCCAGTGATCAGCAAAGTGACCGATCAGAATTCACTGCCTTCCTCTCCCCTGTTCGCTTACACAAGGAGGAGGTGTGAGATTATGAAGCCAGCCACAGAAAACCTGCCCAGAGTGTGATCTGTTCTGGCACGAATGCATTGGATTCATCACCAGTGGGCTAACTAAGGAGGTGGAGCGGTACCAAGAAAACTAGGTCCTTGCAAACAGACTTTCAGATCCAAGCCTCAGCCAGCCTGCCCTGCCTCGTCGAAAGGCAAGTGCCAGAGTTATTCAGGGATGCCAGACCCCAATCTGCCTCGTCCAGCTGATCCTTCTGGTCAGCCCATATGGGAGCAGGATGCCTGGCACAGATCGGAAAGTATCAGTGTGTGCAGACATGTTCTAACATCATTTGCTAATGTTTCATTGTTCTGTAGTTAAAAACCTGCTTAAAATGTGTGGAGCAACGTCCCACGTCCCATTAGATTAGAACAGTATGAAGTCTAGTGTTTCCAAGTACGGAGTGTAAGAATAATTAAAATAACATAAAGGCAATTATGCCCTATTGGGGAAGTTTATTTCCATGATGGGGGATACCCAGGGCTCCTTTATTAAACTGAGATCACATCATGTCCACACATGTATTGTGCATACAATCTTTGTGCATAGTTAATTCCAACACAACAGAAAGAACCAACATATTAGTGCTAAAACAGAACTTAGGAATTGCAGGGCACAAAATTCTCATCCTAAACATTAACAAACCGAAGCTCAGAGGTCTCCCATTTGTCTAAGGGTACACAAAGATTGGGAGTCTAGGAGACACTCTGATCTCTTGTCCTCTAAAATGCTGTATGTCCTATGATGTCCCACACTCATTTCATTCAAATATCTCAGACAGAATATCCTGGAAAATTATGCCACTTGGCATGAATGATCAATGCATGGACTTTTGAATGATCCAAATATAACAGACTTCTGGACCATCACAGACAGAGGTGTTTCCGCTGATGGTGAAGTCCACTCTCATGTGAGCTGGTGGGATGGAGACACAGGGTGTGGCAGACCCTTCTAGCAAAGCTCATTTATGGAGAAGCAGTTCAGTACACTGTTTAAGGTACACTCTGGAACCCACCCATCAGGGTTGCATCTCTGATTCTCCTTCTTATGGGGGGGGGCAATTCTTGGGTTACTGTGAGTTTGCACACCTGTACAACAGGGATTAATCCCAGCACCAAGGCTAACTGTGGGGGTTTAGGGAGGGGCCGTGTGGAAAGTGTCTGTCACAGAGGAGGCAGGAGGGATATGGATTCTTTCTCGGCCACCCATGTTCTCAGGGAGCCCTGGCGACACAGAGGAGAGCAGAGATGCTCCATCCATCGTTAGGTCACAAGAGCAACTCTGTGAGTCCTTCTCAAGCGGCTAAGGCCCCGTCACCGGCCTCCCATGGTCCATATCCCTGGGAGAGCTCGGCTCCCATCATCACCTTCTCTCTCCTGTCCTTGCCTCTGAGCTCCTCTGTGACCAACTGAAAAAGTGAACGAAAGGCCCAGAGCCCCTCACCTTCCTCATGGATCAGGGTGTTAGTAATCCCACAGGCCACACACTCTGGTTATTATGGAGTCAGGGTTCCTCCCTTCTTCACCCTCCCCCAACCATGAAACCACCCCCCTCCTCCCTCTTTACTTCTCAGCAGTCTCTCTCTCTCTCTCTCTCTCTCTCTCAGGGCCATTCCTGTTTGCAGGAGAGAATCACCCCAAGTAACTAGGAATCAGGGCACTTATATACATTTTTTTTTTTTTAAATTTCAAAGCCTTTGCCTTTGTTGAGATAAAAGGAAAACAAAGCATCCGTGTTAACATTTCACAGATGCCCTGGTAAGTCTGCACTTTGACACCCTGATGCCTTGCACTTGGGTGGGGGGAGGAGATGAAAAAGAACAAAGAGAAAGAAGAAAAGAGCAAGTTATCAAAGGCACCATTCTAGAGCCTCAAGACTGACCAGAGCGTAGGCTCCATGCAAGCCAAGCCGAGATTTGGCTTTGCTGTTGTGTCGGGGCCCCTCCCTGGCACAGGGCTTCTCAATGGCTCCTCAGGGAAGGGCAGAAGGAATGAAAGGGAATTCAACTGAATGCCATCCTGCAAGTCTGATGGTCTACTGGCTACCCTTCAATCATCTAGACCTTCTGTAATAAAAAACAGCCCTGTGACACTCTTTCCTTTGGCAGTGAAATCACCTCAACCACACGGAGACCCCCAGGCTAGAGGCTGACGCTAAATGCTGATTGATGACTTTTCCATCGGAGTTTAGGCCAGCTCTCCTTCTAGCTTAAATTTTTTTTTTTTCAACGTTTATTTATTTTTGGGACAGAGAGAGACAGAGCATGAACGGGGGAGGGGCAGAGAGAGAGGGAGACACAGAATCGGAAACAGGCTGCAGGCTCTGAGCCATCAGCCCAGAGCCCGACGCGGGGCTCGAACTCACGGACCGCGAGATCGTGACCTGGCTGAAGTCGGACGCTTAACCGACTGCGCCACCCAGGCGCCCCTCCTTCTAGCTTAAAGGTTAAAAGGTTCAACTTTGGGTTTCCAAGAACAGAGACTGTCACGTGACGGTCACATGATGCACTACCCTCGTTTTTCAATCTGGCCCATTCAAATGGTCAGTAGTGGGATGTATTCTTCCTCTCTCCCATGCTGGAGCAAAACCTGTTAATATTCATTTAGTAAAGTTGAACCCATCAGATAACAGCTTTTTAAAAATAATTTTAAAAGTTAACCTTAAAAGACTTTTAATATTTTTTAGAGGCATGCCACTTTCACGCATAAAGTATGCTCTAGAAACACAGGGCAGTAAGTAAATTTCATTTTTAGAGTACTGGGAAAAAACTGGCGTTTAAAGAAATTCTATTGGTTAACCTTCTTCATAAGGCAAAGAAACCTTTTTGAAAAGTGAACAATCATCCTTTTTTTTCTTTTTTAATTTCAATTTTCATATATCCAGTTTGCTTAAAGCAAATTCAATCTGGTGTCCTCAGCTGTCGTCACAACTGAACGGGAGAGATTATATGGCCACCAAGTTGAACAGATGCTTTTTTCTTTTTTCTTTTTTTTTTAATAGCTGCAGAAACTAATTTGCAAACTGAATTCGCGGTGAAGAATTGACATGACTGTAGTCAAAGAAATGACAAGCCACTCGCTTTTCTTGGCTGCCATTAAATAGCCCCAGGAACAGTGACCACTGGAGTTCTCAGGGCAGGATTATCCACGCACAGCCCTGTGGGACAGTGAGCCCTGAAGGAGCAAGGCCCCAGGGTTGGAGGGAAGGGACAGGTGGCCGGAAGTACCTCCGAGGACCCAGCCTGCCTCATCCACGGCCCCCTCCCCCGCCTTGGAGGACTCTACTGTGTCCGTATCAGCTCTTGACTTTATCTTATCTGTATATGCTTTATCTGTTTATCTAGAAGAAGTATTTAAAATCAGGAATTTGCTGCTTAAAAGAACCACGAGAAGGTTAAGTGAGTGAAATGAAAAGAAAAGAGAGAGAGAGAAAGAGAGAGAGAGAGAGAGACTGTTACTCTCCTTGCCCGCTTGGGCAGAACTAGTGAATGGGCTCACGCGGTCTGGTTAGTTCTCGGAACTGCGTGAATTTGCCTTCATTTCCGTCTGTCTCAAGGGCACGTAAAGTAACCAAGATGGTGCTAGGGCTCCACATCCACAGAACGAGCACCCTGCAGTGCTGGCAAATGCAACAGCCAAGGTCATCTTCACACCTGCACCGTAGTGCGGACAGGACTTGGCCCCACGACTCCACGGTCAACAGCCATCAGCCTGGCTTTAACCGAGGCCCCCTCGGTGCACCGAGTAGTAACTCTGAGGTCAGGGAGAAACAATATACTTGAACTGCACGTCTTTTCATTTTCTGGAGCAGAATAATAGTTTTCAAGAAGGCACAGCGTCTTATTTAGTAAGCTCACAGAGAACTCCAAACATGACCCAAGTTAATGAGCCACTGATAGATACTCTTTTGCTACAAACAGCACAACATCAGGGAATATCTGTTCTGGGCAAATATGAAAGCAGAACATCGAACAGGATGTGGCTTTTTAAAAAAATATGGGCGGCTCTCTACGACCACATTCTCAGAAGCCTTGACCAGGATTTGGGATAAGAAAAACTCTTCATCTGCAGTGTTTGAGAGCTGATATGTACAGCCTCTGTACCCCACACAGAATTCCCTCACGTGCTCACGAGGTGACGTGGCACAGAACATTCCAGGACACGTCCCACGTCCCACCCGCATTCCGTCCAGCTGCCCAGAGTGGGAAGACCTTAGACACTAGTGAGCGACACTTCTCAGATGTTACCAGACCCCCGGATTACAAATCCCATTACAGTATGTCATTTCCCCCCTAAAACAGGTAGGCAACAATGAGTAGAAAAAGGCTGGCTGGAGACCCCGATGGTGGTGGTCAACGGGGCCAACTCACCAGCAAAGTGACACATCCTTGCTCACTCGCCTTGCAGGGAAGGTTATTCACATCTGTGCCTTAGCAAAATGATAGATTATTACATGCCACGAGTCAGCTTAGAATAGCTCCAAGCATCCCTATCAGAGTCAGGAGTGCTATGGGACTCTAGCATGAGTTTATAGGTAGTTTCCTAGTTCCGAGCTATGAGAGTCCACTGTGTCAGACCCACGAGTGCCGAACCGCTTGGCTAGAAGCCGGTTTGCCCGGTTCCTTACAGGACCCCACGGCCTCTGGGATACAGTGTGGAAGCCACTGATCTAACATATACAACCTTTGTTTGGAAAGACTTGTTCTACAAAGATCTTAAGCAGTATCAGTGAATCTGATGAACTCATGACCCCAAGGTCAAGAGCTGAACGCTCTACAGACTGGGCCAGCCAGGCGCCCCTCCACTGTCCCTTTGTATCTTCAAAAGAAACTGCTACTTACTTTTCCAACCACCTGCCACTTAACACGGTCAAAAGCCTGTGTCCTCCCTGGCCTCTGGTGATTTCAAAGAAGCTTTTCCTGCCTCTTGGGACAACCTTGCGCTTAACTATTTATCCTTTTCCTTAAGTGACTGCTTGAGCTTATTAGCAAGCCTTTGCAAATCCTGGCAAGGGGACCGCAGAGAGATTGCAAACTTATCACTGCAGTACGAACTGGGGGGAATGAGGGCCTGACTTCCGCTCCTGACCTTCAAGCAGCCGTCATTAACCTCACTTCACAGAGGGGGACACCAGCTCCTAGAAGCTAAGTCACCCTCTCAGCTTGTACCGTTCTTGCAAGGCAGGGCCTACATTTGAACCCGAAGTCTGTCCTCTTTTTGGTGATGTCTCCGCAACAGAGGACTGCATTGTATCCCCCAACAAGGGCTCCAGCTTGGTGCAGGCCGGGTGATAGGAAGCTTCTGCAAGGCTCCAAGATAAACCCGGTCTGACAAAGGGCTCTTCTGCATCGAGAACCCACTATTGGGTTTAAGCTGCCAGCAAAAAGCATGCGAGCAAATCATCTCCAGAGAATCGAGTTGCCAAAAATGTTGTCAAAATGTCTGGCTTTCTTTCCCTCTGGAATTATGACAAGTCACACATCTTTTCACATTCTATAGCTCACTCTTTGGAACATCTCCCAGGATGCTTAATAGAGTGCCACGCTGGAGAAACTGTCCAAGGTTAACACAGTCATGGCTGGACTTACACTAACATGCCACAAGGCCACAAGCGGACAGGGCACGGAGTCATGCCGCAGGGAAGGAGGCAGCGCACGACTGGTAGTTCTAAATTAAAGTAGGAGGACCCGGGTGACAGTGAGACGGGCATTCAATGTCACTCTTTTGTTTGCATTATATTAACTCGTCAGGGATGTTGAAAGTGTTGAAAACACATACTTGACTACCAGCAAAGGAGCCGAATAAATACTATGTCTACTCATTTATTTCTTATTTACTAAAAAGAAATGAAACTCAAGCTACAATTTAGAAGTGGTAGTATGTTAGGGTTTGTCTTTAGAAAAAAAAAAATGTGTATCAAGACACCTGGGTGGCTCAGTTGGTTGGGCATCCGTCCGGCTGTGGATTTCAACTCAGGTCATGATCTCATGGTTCATGAGTTTGAGCCCCACCTGGAGTCCTCACTGGCAGCGTGGAGCCAGCTTGGGATTCTCTCTCTCCCTCTCTCTCTCTCTCTCTGCCCCTCCCCAACTCTCTTTCTCAAAAATAAATAAACATTTTACAAAATGTATATCAATCCTCAATTATATCTCAAAGTAATAATATAAAGATTACCTCAGTGGAGTGGAGCCTGGCTGACTCAGTCAGTAGAGCACACGACTTGATCTCAGGGTTGTGAGTTTGAGCCCTATGTTGAGCGTAGAGATTACTTAAAAACATTTATTAAAAAAAATTATCTCAGTGGATATATGATATATTCTTTATTTTTGGTTTATTCCAAATATACCCAAATATATCTTTTATATTTCTTAAACTGCC
Source organism: Leopardus geoffroyi (assembly GCF_018350155.1). Classification (NCBI taxonomy): domain Eukaryota; kingdom Metazoa; phylum Chordata; class Mammalia; order Carnivora; family Felidae; genus Leopardus; species Leopardus geoffroyi. The sequence continues at coordinate 139,607,037 of NC_059332.1, read as the reverse complement.
TGGGCAATTTTTTTTTTTTTTTTTTTTACAGTTAAGTAACCAGACATTTGGTGGTGGATATAAAATAAAAAAAGATATTCTGGTGTCACCTCGCTTTATTGCTCTTCAGAGATACTGTGTTCCGTACAAATTGAAGGTTTGTGACAACCCTGTGTCAAGCAAGTCTGTTAGTGCAAATTTTCCAAAAGCATTTGCTCACTTCCTGTGTTTGTGTCATAATGTGACACTTCTCACAATATTTCACATTTTTTATTATTATATTTGTTATTGTGACCTATGATCAGTGATTATGACTTGCTGAAAGCTCAGATGATGGTTAGCATTTTTCAGCAATAAAATATTTTTATTTTATTTATTTTAGAGAGAGGATGTGTGCATGCGAACAGGGGAGGGGGCAGAGGGGGGGAGAGAGAGAGAATCTCAAGCAGGCTCCACGCTCAGTGCAGGGCCCAAAGCAAGGCTCGATCCCATGAACCTGGAATCATGACCTGAGTCAAAATCAAGAGTTGGACACTCGACCGACTGAGCCACCCAGGTGCCCCAGCAATGGAGTATTTTTAAATGAAGTATACACTGTTTTCAAAAAAGCATAATGCTATTTTGCACACTTTATACACTACAGTGTAGTATAAACATAACTTTTATATGCACTGGGAAACAAGAACTTACTTTGACTCGCTTTATTGTGATACGTGCTTTATGGTGGTGGCCAAACCCGTAATATCGCTGAGATACGCCTGTACCCATTTCTCACTTATATAGTCCTTTGTGTTCTCAAAAGCTCTTAACTACAACTACTTAAATGGCCCTCCGCAACCAGATGCGGTTAGATGGATTCCAATCTTGTTTTGTTACATGTACAAATGAAACTGCCAACCGAGTATTCATGATATCCATGCTGGGGGTGTGTTTCTAGTAGTGAGGTAAGTAAGCCCTTTCCTCTGCTGTCTCTGTCTCTTTAGACAGGTCCTCTTGGGTCCGAGATACTTTTTCTCTTGCAAAGAAAGCAACACATCTCTGAAGTGAATAAATTCCACAACCCTCATCTTTTACCACTAAATTCTGGCCACTCGTCCTCAATCTCAGGGTCAGTCGGCAGTTAGCTGAGAGAAGCGTCTCAAGTAATTCCTTGGGTTTAGTTCCAATGATCAAGTGCAAATCTGCAAATTATTTCTTTTAAATAAGAAGTTGAAAGGATTCAAGGTTATCCCTGTCTCAGTCACTATCATTTATGTTCCGTGTTTTCTTGAGTGGGAGAAAGGGAGGATGCGTTAAGGGGGTTTCTTGTGTAAACAGCGTTCATCGCATCCATTTCAGTTGAACAAAGGTTCTGAGTGCACCGTGGCTCTAACCGGTGGGGCCACAGATTGAGAGCAAGGCTGACACTGGGGCTGATTTCTTTTAGGAAAACTGTAAAGAACACGGAAACATCCTAAACTCTGGCAAATCAATACGCATCAGGGAACCAGGGGATAGGGTTGCCAAATATAGCAAATGAAAACACTGAAGAAATAACTCGTAGTATAAGTATGTCCCAAATATTGCATGGGACATAACTTACACTAAAATTCACTTGTTATGTATCTAAAATTTAATTGAGTTGGGTGTTCTGCATTTTATTCAGCACCCCACCAGGGCGTCAACTGTGTGGGGACCTCAGGGACACTGAGCCAACATAACAGGTTGTGTTCATTTCCACAGCAACATGGTTAATCTAGAACTGAAGATGTTTTTCAGGATGTGTATCCTTACCTACTTATTCCCGACTATAAGAATGCTCCCTTTGCAAGTTCCCTCCTTTCTCTCCAGCGGGTAATTACTGTGAGCTTAACCACATGCCTGAGATGTTCCAGGAGCTGGGGACAAAGAGGTGGTAAAGCACTGCCTCTGTTCTGGGGCAGTTCACACGCCGGCAGAAAGAGAATGAAAGCAAGTGGACAGAAGTGTGCTATCAATGCAAGCGGAGTAGGTGAAAGACGGTCCCAGAGGCTGAGGGTGGGCACTGCTTTAGACAAGGTGCTCTTCAAAGCTTTGTCTAAATTCAGACAGACGGAATGTGCGGGAATCTGAGGAGTGTGGAAATGTGACAGGGTATGCGTGTACGTGACAGAGAGAGAGGGAGAGAGAGACTGAGATTGAGAGAAAGGAGATGAGAATAAGAGGGGAAATGGTCACCCGACATCCTCAAAGCAAAGCACGGGTAGGAGCCACTCAGTGCCAACAACAAGGAGCCTTCAGGCGAACCCTGTAGCACAGGAACCCAGCGTCCTCAGTAAGGAAGCGGCCGCCTCCTTTAAGAACACAGACCATCTCCCGAAAATCAACCGTAACGCCGTTTACACACTGTGTTTAGAAAGGACACCTGCGACCGGGAAAACCGCTCCCTCGTGTCCTACCAGCGTGTCCACGAGGAGTCGGGAGGAATGTGTGTGTGACCACCACCTGGACCAACATTCCCCGCTCAGAGCAACTAGCCGACTGGATTGTGGTCTCCACACGGGAAGTAAAGCCCCCACGGCTCCTGAACCCTTCTTCTTTTCAAAAGGACAAGGGCAAATATCTGCTCTTTGGTTGTGGTCACGGCAGCACTGACCGGAGCCAGGAACCTTGCCATCATTTAACAGTTATAGTTAATGACACTGTGCCTTTGACTTAGCACCCAAAGTTCTGAGGAAGGACTTCCTTTTAGATCCACAACAATAAATACTTTGTTCTAGATATAAAGGTATATCAAAATATCTATCCTTAACAATCTACCTATCTGAAAGAAAAGCGTTGTTGGTGGGTTTTTTTAAGAATTAAGTAAAAATCCACAGCTCACTTTGACGTGTAGGAATGCGTGCTGCTCTCTGGCATCCAGAAGGGTCGATATGCAAATTAGATTCTGCAGTTTCATTTCACCTGCTTCTACCTTTCATTTCAATCAGGTTCGACCCTGAAGGGTAATGATCAAATCAGGGAATGAACCAGGTTGAAACTGATGCCTTTTTTCTACAAGATAACCCAAACTTTTTAGGTTGTTTTAAAAAAAAATTTTTAATGTTTAGTTTTTGAGAGAGAGACAGAGTGTGAGCAAGGGAGGGGCAGAGAGAGAGAGAGAGAGAGAGGGAGACACAGAATCCGAAGCAGGCTCCAGGCTCTGAGCTGTCAGCACAGAGCCCGACACGGGTGCTCGAACCCACGAACCGTGAGATCATGACCTGAGCTGAAGTCGGACACTTAACCGACTGAGCCACCCGGGTGCTCCTACTAAACTTTTTAATCTTGAATCACACACCCAAAAAAAGGAGACCATCTCAAATAGCCACATCTTCTATAGCAACAATTCAGAATTTGCACGTGATGCTTTGAGCAACCACAACCACACAGAAATATAGAATACCGAGTCAGAACCACAGAATCTCAAGTCCAAAGGGGCTCAGACCAATGCCCACTTGGATCCCTGAGTTGTCTCTCACCCCTGAAAGTGGCCTTTGTCCAGGGAGCCTCCCTAGGGGCTGGGCCTCTCCTGAGGCTGCCATTTCTTCTGGGACACCTTTGAGGGCTAAGAAGCCTGAATCCATGCCCTCTGGTGTCACAAAGGATAAGTCCAATCTTTCTACCGCACTTCACTTCTTCTAAACCAGTGGTCATAAAACCCTTCAAATATTCTCTCACGTGAGTATACGAATCCTCATCTGCCTTATACAGACTCCCCCAAATCTGGATCATTCTCCCAGGGACACATTTGAAACACGTCCCTTAAGGTACGGAAACTGGAACTGAATTTGAATCTTCAGATGGAGTGTGATCTGTGTGGAGCCGGCCAGCATGGTCAAGGATGACCACCCATCTCAGTGAGAACCAGATTCTGCTGCTGTAGACACCTGAGCCTTCTCCTTGGTGTCTGACAGCCATGTGAGTCTGACTCTGTCTCTTCCTCACAGGTTACTTTTTTTTTTTCTTTAAGTTTTATTTATTTGTCTTTTTAGTAATCTCTACGCCCAACATGGGGCTCCAACTCACGACCTCGAGATCAAGACACGCACGCTCCACCGACTGAGCCTGCGCCCCCCTCATGGGTTACTATTAAGCAGCATCGCTTTATCTCACACTTGCAACAAGTAAGTTTTCTGGACCCAGGGACAGAACTCACGCAACATTTTAGTTTTCTTTTCCACCTTCATACGCCTTCCATGCCGTAGGTTTAATCAGCATGCAGGCTATCCATTTCCTCATTCAAATCAGCAGTAGGGAAATGGAAGAAGGCAAAGCTGAGGTTAGACATCTGTGTCCCATTTCTGCCTCTTTAGATCTGCAAGAGCACTCAGAACGTAGACATCGCTGCCACAGCACTGAAACCTCCTCTTGGAGACTTGTCCACGCTGGCCCCGTGGGCCAGCCTGTGACTCCTTGTTCCTGGCTGTCCTCGTCCCTTGCCCCCCTCATTTCATCTTGGTGCTTCTTCTTTATCCATTTGAGTTTGCTTTCCTCCCTGTGACCGAGGCTGTGGCTTTGTCTCTGCTTCACACTGTCAGGCAACGGCAGGTAGAGAGGGTTGGCCCCCCCCCCCGACCCCATGCTCTACTATGCGATTGGGGGCCACCCTTATGGTCCCGCCTGTAGGGCTGACACTGGTGCACTAGCCAGCATCTGGGGTTGGGGAGCGGGGGGGGACGAGCCAGTCGGCTGCACTGCCATCCAGGCCTGATTTCTCCATCCTTTCCCTAAACAGATCTTTAGCAACTTTCTTAGAGACCTTCCTCGCATCCTGACACAGAGCATCTACAACATTTTTCATGGATCAATCAAATCACCCTATTTAAAAGCCGCAATCTTACTTCTGGCAAGAATTCTTCTCAGTGAACCTATGCCAGTTCTTTGGGACACAGAATCCCTTTTTAATAGCTGACAAACCTTTCAATTAACTCTTTTTAGCATCACACTGGGAATGATGACAAGTCCACTGGCCTGTAGTTCTAGGAAACTACCTTCTTCTTTCCTTGAAAATCAAAACATCCGCCTAGCAAATTCCAAGCACAGGAATCCTTTCTTGCTTCCCACAATTTCTGGATTTTGCAGCAATTTTGAGGTCAACCTATAAATTCTGGTTCGCAGCGATGTAATTTTTCAAGGCCTGGGCTGCTGTGAGAATAACGGGGGTCTTCTCGTTGTCATCTGACCTTCCCTAGATTTTTCCCTCTTATGTCGAGTGTTTGCTCTGTCTGTTAATGTAACGCCCCCTGCCCCCCCGCCCCCTGCCCCCGCCCCATGCCGTGGGACTCTCCCTTCCTCACTGTTTTCACCCTGAGCAACATGGAGAAGACACTGGTGCTGTCTTCAGTATTTTACATAAGCCGCATCTCAAACCAACCTGTAGCCTCCTGGCTGGCTTCCTAGAGCGTTGCCCTACTTCTCCTGGCCACCTTGGACCGTGCATCTTTCCCCAGAACTGTCGTTTGCACAAAGACCTTGTTTCTTCTTCATCGGGACTAGGCGTCACTTTGCATATCATAGCTGCATTACATTATTGAGTTCATTAGCCCTCCCGTGTCCACTTCCCTTTTTGAAACCCTACCTCCTGAATTTATCTCTGAGCCCTTTGAAATCTGTCTCCCCAAAACTGTCACAGTTCAAGCAGTAGGCCAGCCACACATGCTCGATGCCAGTATTATGCACGGCCACATACTTAGGGTAACAGCTACCCGCTCGCTTTACACCGTGCCTTTACCATAGATTCCCATCAGCGCCCAGGACAAACAGGCATCATTATCGCCATTTTTGTGGAGAGATACAGAGAGATTAAGCCTGTGGCCCAAAGCAACCTGGTGAGCAAGTGGCAAAATAGGAAAAGCACAGCTCTGGGTGACACCAGGGCTCAGGTGTTTCCTCCAACCTACATGGCCTTATACTCTCTAAAAAGTTTTTCTTTTCCTTTTTTTTTGTTTAAGAGGATGATTTTTTTTTTTATTTTTTTTATTTAAAAAAAAAATTTTTTTTTCAACGTTTATTTATTTTTGGGACAGAGAGAGACAGAGCATGAACGGGGGAGGGGCAGAGAGAGAGGGAGACACAGAATCAGAAACAGGCTCCAGGCTCTGAGCCATCAGCCCAGAGCCTGACGCGGGGCTCGAACTCACGGACCGCGAGATCGTGACCTGGCTGAAGTCGGAGGCTTAACCGACTGCGCCACCCAGGCGCCCCAAGAGGATGATTTAACTACTGCTTTTCCAATGTTTATAGCTACTATTTCATTCTTTTTTTCCAACTGCATTTTTTATTTTTATTTTTAGTTTATTAAGTGTTTACTTAGAGAGAGGGAGAGAGAGAGCATGAGTGGGCGAAGGGACAGAGAGGGAGGGAGAGAATCCCAAACAGGCTTCACACCGTCAGCGTGGAGCCTGACGCAGGGCTCGATCTCATGAACCATGAGATCATGACCTGAGCCGAAATCAAGAGCTGGACACTTAACCGACTGAGCCACCCAGGCACCCCTGCATTTTTTATTGTGATCTCTCTCTATATATATATTTTTTGAGGTACAGTTGACATAAGACTATGTTAGTTTCAGTGAAATAGTAGTGAAAACCTTCTTTTTGCAAAGTTTTACTCTATATACTCATAGATTCTATATGGCAAATAAAAATCTTCTTCATTTTTAGGAATAAAAAATATGCCTTGGGGCACCTGAGTGGCTCAGTCGGTTTCACATCCAACTCTTGATTTCCGCTCAGACTGTGATCCCAGGGTTGTGGGATCAAGCCCCGTGCTGGGCTCCATGCTGAGTGTGGAGCCTGCTTGGGATTCTCTCTCCCTCTGCCCCTCTCGCCCACTTGCATACTCTCTCTCTCTAAAAAACAAACAAAAAAAATGCCCAAATTTAGGACTAGGTGATTTTATTGTTTCCATACTTATCTCTATCTTATATTTTTTCCTACAGTATGCATTACTTGCATGACTTTTAAAATAGAAATAATAATAAAAATAGAACCCGCGTGTTCTGAGACACAATTTTATCCGTACAATGGGACAGATACTCTTTACTATTTAGCAAAAGTTAAAAACAAATTACAAAAGGGAAGTTTTGCAAAGTTAAGGGGCTTCACGACTGGCATTTTTATTATAAAAATAGGAGAAAGATACATTTCTTTATTTTTTTAAAGAGGCACCTGGTCAGCTGGATTGGGCGGGGGGTGTGGCAGGTCTGTATTAACTCAGGGCTCCGCTGTCTCCGCCACCGGGGAGTAAAAGCTAATGTCTCCCCCTGTGCTCCCATTTTGAGTTGACTGGAGCAGTGTCCAGGAGTGGAGTCTAACTAAAGGCCTTCTGTTTTCCTCCCCCACCCTATCTCACTTCTACCTGGGAGCAAATATGATTCACGTAGATGGGCACAGAGTGGGCCCGCTCCCATAGGCCTTAGTAAATTTGTTAACTAACGAATGTGATAATTGGGGGAGTTCTCCTACATATTTTACCAACATCTATAGATTATTATGTGCATTGTACGAATCTCAAGTGCCGAAATTAGAAGCATGGTCTTAAAGGAACCTGGGCATTTCTTGGGCATGCTAAGGAACCTGTCCAAGGTTACACGGTTAATTAATGACTAGAGAAGTCGAGGACTAAAACTTAAACTCTATTTTTTTAAAAAACTTAATGTAAATTGTTTTTTAGATAAACTCCTGAGTTAATTTAAATAGCTAAATTCTAATCCGAGCAAATCTCAGTTTGGAAATCAGACGTCTATGGTATATAGTACAAAGAGGAACACTTTTTCTCAGTTGAACAGTTATGTAGATTTATATGCATATTTCATAGTTTTAAAAAATTACAAAGATCAATGGTTTGGTAGCTGGCTGAAATAATTCCATATTTTAAAAATCTGTAGGAGGCATCTGTTAGCAGTTTTGAGTTTCTACCGCAGACTAACAATTTGGTGATAGCAAGCTGTCTTCCAATTAATGTTCCAGAAAACATTTTATTTCAAGATTTTCAGGTCCAGAGCCAAGATTTCCTGGGATTCAGTTATATGAAGCATCGTAGTTTTTGCCTTTTATAAATTTTTCACATCTAGGGTTAATAAGCAGTGCGTCTTGAAAAAATGTTTCGACTTCCTAAAAAAGTTTAACCGAGACCTGCCTTTAATCTTTCCTACCCTAGTGGATAAAGTCGAAAAAACATTTAGAATCGCCATCACATTATATTTGTATCATTCCTTTCTCAAAATTATACAATTTCCCGTGCGTGCATGTGTGTGTGTGTGTGTGTGTTCCCTTAGCAGACTCCACAAGCGTTCACCCTCCCAACGAGGTTCACTTGGTTTTCTGAGGCTCGTTTCCCCACACCCCCACAGGGTTCATTGTGTAAAATCACACCGTCTACCATCTTCAAAACGCAGGAGACTAACCTTCCTTATGAAGCCTTTCGGACGACTTCCTCTTAGCCGCCAGACCTGGATCCATGGAGTCACATGCAACACACTGGGTACATATTTGGTTTCCATGCTTTCCTGCCTTCTGTTACTATTACGCTCGGAGCTTCTAAATGGAGGACGGCACTTAATTTCTCTAGCACCCAACACAGGGCCTGGCCACTCAATTATCTGTCGGGTGAACAAATAAAACAAGACCTAAAGCCAAACTGATTACCAATATGCGCTCATTCTTAATAGTTACAACTTTTCCTTTTTCTGTACTATTTCAAATAATAATGCAGAAAAGTAAAAATCTATACTAATGCTTTTTTTGTTTTCATTTGAAAACTGAGAAAAAAATAGTAGACAAAGTCTCATGTTCTGGCATTTACTGTCTGTCTTGTCCTATAGCTCCTGGTTTATAAACTGTCAGGTCTATGAGCCTATAAACTTTATGGATATGGGACTAGTATCTTATCCAATCCCCCATCAAGTATAAAACCACCACAGTGTTAGGCACAGGCACCGGAAAATTATTTGGGGGAAATGCCTAGGAGGGAGGCCAGCATGTGCTTACTCTCCTCAGATGGGAAAGAGAGAACAGAAGCAAATAAAGAGAATGTGTGTACATGCAAAAGGCTGTTATCACTAGAATTAGCACAAGTACAAGCAGAGAAGTCAGGAGGAAATTGGGCACACAGTGTGCACGTCAACCTCTTGGAAAGAAAAAACCGGGAAGTTTCCGTACGTGCTGATCCAGGCAGGCCCCACACCGACCACCAGGGACAGCACAGAAGCTGTAGGGGAGAATGGGTGGGGAGACATTGTAGGTAACTGGTCACTTGGCCTCCAGGACAGCCAACAGTCAGATGTTTTATAGCTCTGGGAGTGTTAAACTTCTACTGTGTGAAGCTAAATGTATATGTATACATACATATATGTGCAGTTAAAAACTATAAATATTGGGGCGCCTGGGTGGCTCAGTCGGTTAAGCATCCGACTTCAGCTCAGGTCATGATCTCACGGTCTGTGAGTTCGAGCCCCGCGTTGGGCTCTGGGCCAATGGCTCAGAGCCTGGAGCCTGCTTCCGATTCTGTGTCTCCCTCTGTCTCTGCCCCTCCCCCATTCATGCTCTGTCTCTCTCTGTCTCAAAAATAAATAAAAACGTTAAAAAAAAAAAACAACTATAAATCTTTTTGTTGCTGTGTAACACCATCCACACCAGTACAGAATGGGCACTCGGTCAATTTCATTTTTTTTGAACTTCAGGCTGGGATGTGTATGTTGCCACCGTGGTAGAACTGGCGTCTACTGAAGTGCCTAAAAAATGTGGCAGGTAGGCACTATTTGCTGAATGAATGGTTTCTTACTAAGCCCTTAACACTTAGAATACTCTGGGATGGAGTGCCCGGGGTGGCTCCTCCGTAAGCACCTGGCTCTTGATTTCGGATCAGGTCACGATCTCACGGTCCTGAGATCAAGCCCTGCATCAGGCTCTGGGCTGAGCATGGAGCCTACTTGGGATTCTCTTTCTCCCTCTCTCTCTCTGCCCTTTCCCTACTCTCTTTCTCTCTCTCTCAAAATAAATAAATGAATGAATGAATAAAATAAAATAAATATCTAAAACCTTGGTGATGATGGTCTCATTACAGGTGACATTGCCAATGGAACATTTATAGAGCATATGCTAGGACTGTCTCTAGAACAAGGTCTCTGCACATTTTTTATCCTCACGTTTTGGGAAGACAGGTGTTAAGGCAGTTTCATGAATGAGAAGTGGGCTTAGGTGTGATAATGGTGTAAGGTAGGTATCAGAGGCCAGATCTGAACCCCAGTCTTCCAATGCTCTTTCCACTGTACCCCAGCTGCCAGTGAAAAGTCCAGACCCTGGGTGTGACATGTGTTACAGAAGAATGCCACTTCCCACCTTTGGTTGTTAGGAAACTCAGTGAAAATTATACATTACCTCCTTGCCCCAAACTAGAGCGATCAGAGCTAAAAAGTATAATTTGGAAAGCAGGCATAGAGAATACTAAGAATTCCCACAGACAACTCACCACCTCCTTCCCTCCCAAGTGACTATTCCCCTCCAGAAGAATACAAAGAGAAGACTTTCAGCTGACATTAGACAAATCGTAGCCTATGCTCCACTCATCCTTCAAGCCCCTACCATCCAGGCTTTATTGTAGTGTGTGCTTACACTCTACCAGTGAGCCTTCCCGACGGCCACCCCATCTACCTATGCACTCTCGGCCAGATCCCACATCCCCTGGAGTCCTAGGAGTTACTGAGCCTGTCTCCCAACCTCACCCACCATCACCTGCCCTTTGTTCTGCCCTCTCATTATCTCCAACCTTGCTCCCTGTTCCTCTGGGCCCTGTCTGTGCATTCCACAAGGAAGGTGCAGTATCATAAGAAAGGAAGGAAGGAAGGAAGGAAGGAAGGAAGGAAGGAAGGAAGGAAAAGAAAGAAAGAAAGAAAGAAAGAAAGAAAGAAAGAAAGAAAAGGAAGGAAGAAAAGGAAAGAAAGAAAGAAAGAAAGAAAGAAAAGGAAAGAAAGAGAAAGAGAAAGAGAGAGAAGGAAAGAGAAAGAAAGAAAGAAAAAGGAAGGAAAGAGAAAGAAAGAAAGAAGTGAAGGAAGGAAGGAAGGAAGGGAGAAAGAAAGAAAGAAAAGAGAAAATTTCCCACCCCAAACACAAACCTGTACAATCCTACCACTCTTTCCTTTCCACAGTCGAGTGGTGCTTCCAGTAAAGGGAGCAGTACATTTACTTAGTGCTCCCTTACACTTTGTAAACACAGCCACTGCTAAGTTTTAATGTATGTGTAAATATTCAACCTAATTGAGCACTTAGCATGATATGGGATGAATATTTTTAGCTAAGTATAATAAAGAGTGGTAATTTTAAATAAAGTTTCCTTGGGGAGTATAAGGAATGTTCAGGGCTTTCCAAAAAAGTGTCTTTCATAAACTGCTTACTGCCAAGTGTTCTCCCTGCTAAGGGGATGCTGGTCAGCTGTGCTGGAGAGTAATGGGGATCCTAAGAGCTGACTTTGGAAACAAGTCAGAACACGACCCACATCCATTTCCCATTTAGATTCCTGAAGAACGATCAAATCCAATGTATATAAGATGCCTTCTGCTTGCTCCTCAGATAGGAAAACATACAACAGAATCAAACAAACTATAAGGCTGACATAAAACGAAAAATGAAATGTCTACCCAAAGAATTGTAGTCTAGAGCAGTGTAAGACCTAAGGGGGAAAAAGTGATTGTTTCCTGATAGGGTTACTGAAGGTCAGAAGTGAACTTTTAGGGAAAATTAAAGTTTGCTATGGTATTTTTTCATCTTTCAAAGTAAAAACTAAGCTCCTTTCCTTTAACAGGTAACGTGGAATGCACCTGTCCCTGTCATCCACTGATCTCTCTCGAATATTCCATGGCTTTTCCTTATGGGCCAGAACCCTCATGCCCAAGGGCATCAGAGTGATTCTCTACCTCCTGTCCTCCCTCAAATCAGCGCCAGCTTGTGGCTTGACAATGAGGTGGGGATTGGGGCAGACACACTGTGAACAGGGAGAAAAAGTGGCTCCTGAAACGTTATTTAAAGAGATCTAAATCTATAGCATGTAGGAGCCTTTGAAAAAAAAAATCTGAATAAAATAATAGTCATGAGTACTCAAGTACATACAAGGCACCGTGCTAAAACTACACATGCATGATTTCACGCAATCCCCAAATGGCTCTCTGAGGAAGGTACTGTTCGTGGAATCCCTGTTCTACGTGAGGGAATCTGGGCATAGACAATTCAGGTGCCTTCCCCGCCATCTCAACGCTGTTCTGTGGGAGACACTGGATTTGATTGAGATCAACCTCAAAGGCTCATGTGCTTTTAACAGGACCTAATACCTCCTGTTTTACATGACGCCATCTTTGCACTTAGTTTCAAGTAAAACAGAGTTGTTGCTACTGTTTTCATTCAACAAAAATAAACTTTCTTAATTACACTGGAAGAACTTCAAAGTGTTTTCAAATGGAAAACACAACTAAGCAGTGCACATTCAGAAAGCCATTTGGTGTTGAGAGGAAAAATGATGGGACTCAATGTTCTACACATGCAAGAAAAAGTCAAGGCCATAGCCAACATCCCTCTTATACCTAAAATTAAAAAACTGGTCCCTTGAAAATCAACCAGAAAAAAAAAAAAAAAAAAACAAGAAAGAAATAGAGGCTTCAGAGTTAAATATGGATTTGTGGTTGTGTGAACTAACTTGGAAAGAAAACAGACGACTCCTTGTCTACAATAAACATTAAATCTCAGTTGTCTACAATGTTGAGAAATGGGATATTCCACATAAGATAATTTTGTCGGGACTACAAATGTGCACGCGGAATGTAAGCCCAGTTCAGCGGCATACTTGGACACGCCAAAATGCAAGGCCTCTGGCTGGGGTTTGCTCTTCATTAAGAGACTCCCATTGTTGCTCACAATGTGATGCTGTCTCCCGCCCACACTAGATGCCAGCCTCGTTGCCGGACTGTCTTGCTCAGGACAGCTCATCAGCTTCGTCTCCGTACTAACCGCGCACTAGAAAACCGGATGGCTGAGAATCTTAGAGCGGTGTCTGGTATCAACCTGAATCCATTCTACGGTCCCTACGTGGGTTTCATAAGAGACTCGTCCGCGTTCATGTAGACCAGGAGTAAGCTGGACCCTCGTCCTTGTCCTTCAAGCCGCCTTTGAACGCATACGTTCTCTCCGTTAACTCCCAGATGGCTTGATGCCCCCTACAGCGAGACCCCGGGCCTGCTTGCTTGACCACATCCACCTTGACCAGCTGTCCTGGCCATGACCTGGCCTGCCCAAAGCTGTCGTGCTTGGCTTAGCCCTCCCGATCCTATGTGTTCCTCCAAAACAGGCCTTGTCACAACTGCTCTGGCTGCTCAGGAGCCTCCGGTACCCACTTCCTGGTTTTTACTGGCTGTGTTTCAGAACAATGGGAGATCATGGATAAGGAATTCTAAATCAGTAAGGATTTCTTTTTTTTTAATTTTTCAATGTTCATTTATTTTGTAGAGAAAGAGAAAGACAGAGCGTGAGCAGGGGAAGGACAGAGAGAGAGAGGGAGACACAGAATCTGAAGCAGGCTCCAGGCTCTGAGCTGTCAGGACAGAGCCCGACGCAGGGCTCGAACCTAGGAACCGTGAGATCATGACCTGAGCCCAATTCGGACACTCAATCGACTGAGCCACCCAGGTGCCCCAGGCAGGATTTCTTATAAGCACTGGACGATTTGAGTGGTTTGGGAACTAAATGACCAGTTTGTTTAGTTCTCAGGTGTATCACAACAGACATTCTAATGTCTCTCGACAGGAAGTGCTATGATACTAGCACGGCAGGTATCAGGCACTCCAGATGCATAACCGATTTAGTGGGGCACAAGCTCTTACAGGTGGTTCCTCACACAGAAACACTACCTGAGTTTACGATCCCATAAAGTAGCAACGTTAGACTATGAGATTAGAGACTATGAGAATATTTTCAGAGTCTGCACATATTCACGCAGTCTGAACATACGCCAACATCTTTGGTTTACTAAGTAAAGTTTTATAGTGACCTGTTCATGTGGGTTGGACAGAGCCAGACTGGATAATTCCTGCCAGCTCTTTGAGGACACGGCCAGGTCTCTCACATTCACTGCTGTATCACCACTGCTCCCCGTGGCACGCGGCATATGGTAGGCACTCAACAAAAATCTGAGATAAATGTCTAACTCAAGGCTAAAAGTCATTCCAGGGCTTCAGCTCTGTGCCATCAATCTTCCTCAAACACATCAGCAAGTTGCTATTTCTGCCTTCCCCTTCACAGCTGGTAGATTAACCTGCCAAATTCTGACAACTTCCATTCTCCCTTCTAAGTCATTCAAACTTCGTGTGTTGTTGTATGACTTGTGACTATTACATTACATGCATCTGATTTCACAGTTAAAAGTATGAGGACCATATAATTTCTTCTCCATGGAAGGACATTTCAAGATTGAAAAGAAGCACTATTAATAATCACACTGAGACAAGAGACATAAACTAGGGATCTCTGGGGCAAACGGGGGCATACGGTTATGCTCATTTTAAGTAGGGTGATAAAGAATCTCAGCTTAGCCAAAGTGAATTCTGACTACACATCCTGGACCGAAAACAGAGAAGACTGGTACAATTTTGAGGACAAGTTAAATGGGACGAGGGCAACAGCAGTGGCCTGTTCTATTTCAGATTATCCCACCAGAGGCACAAATGTTAAAGGTAGCAAGACTGGCAGTTCTAAGGGTACTACTACAAGATGGCTTAAAAATAAAACAGGGCACCTAGGTGGCTCAGTTGGTTAGGCAGTCAGCTGTTGATTTCAGCTCAGGTAATGATCTCATGGTTCGTGAGATTGAGCCCCTTGCTGGGCTCCACACTGACAGTGCAGAGCCTGCTTGGGATTCATTCTCTCTCTCTCTCTCTCTCTCTCTCTGCCTCTCCCCTGCTCATGTGCTCTTTCTTACTGTCTCTCAAAATAAGTAAATATTTAAAAAAAATAAAACAATTTGCATTGGTTGGAAGCATAGTTTTTAGAGAATTAAATCACAAGATTCCCTCTTCTCCCAGTATAACTTTATACTTTTCTCAGTAACCAGGAAAGATTCCTAGGCCAGACCCTTTTAGCCAAAAAGTTCCCTGTATAGTACCCTCATTGGAGTTAAATTAACAGGAAGATTAAAAAGTCGGGAGAAGGAGACTCAGCATTGTTAGCTACTATATAAAACTTGGAGTAGCAACACATTTTCCAAAATGTTTCTCTTTTCATACTCAGTGGGTCTATTCTTTCAGTCAGTCACAGTGGCTCTACAGGCAGGACTCTTACCTGAGGGAATAAATTCTAGCAAAACCTCAAGTTTTCATTTACTTTTTTTTTTCCTCACTGATTTCAATTATAAAAGTGGGATTTCTCCTACTGGAAAAATATAGTGAAACAAGCAGAATATAAGGGATGACTGTGCTGGATAATTTGTATCTAGTATTTATTTGGATGAACAAAGTCCTATTGTTATGCCACTGGGCATAGGAGGGAACTTACAGTACGTGCCCCAGAACAGAGATGTTAACTGCTACGGTATTCAATAATAACACCTCAAGGGAAGTTTGAATACAGAGCCAATGCTATTTTATAACTCCTGCTTGTAAGAGCAAATTTTTGGGGCGCCTGGGTGGCTCAGTCGGTTGAACATCCGACTTCGGCTTGGGACATCATCTCACAGTTCGTGAGTTTGAGCCCCGTGTCGGGCTCTGTGCTGACAGCTCAGAACCTGGAGCCTGCTTCAGATTCTGTGTCTCCCTCTCTCTCTGCCCCTTCCCCGCTCATGCTCTGTCTCTCAAAAATGAATAAATGTTAAAAAAAAATTAAGAGCAAAATTTTAATGATAGGAAGTTCTGACTTCTGGGGACAATATTTATCATTATATCATATAAAAGTACCTAGAGATTCTGTCATACTTGTTTTGGGATACCAGAGTATTGGGGAAAAAACAGGTAAATGATGTAAAAGATGCTGATAAAAATACACATATGTACATTTCATTAATAAAAAATTAACAGACGATACCTTCATAGGTCTATTTTATCAGTGTCTCTTGCATTGTTTTCTCATTTTTATAGGTAACCATGTATGAAGAGGTAGGTGTGTTTATGTGCTTTTTGAGAAAAAGCCTTTTATAAATGATTTTATTAATATTTCTAAACTGTTATTTTTCTTGTTCATTGAAATATTTTAGAACCTCAAATTTTCTGTTCCCACATTCCTTAACAATAAGGAGAGCATGTAAAATGAAATGAAGCAAAGATCTTTTTATTTCTCTGTTAAATATAATAAATATGAACACACTCCAACCAGGACATTTAATTTTCATCCAACAAATACTTACTGAGAACTAGGCATGGTCTGGCACATTGCTAAGCACCAGAGATAAAAAGTTGCATGCTAGTGATATCTTAAAATTGGCTCAAGGGCATCGATAGCCATAGGCATGATCGTTACTGACATAAGCATGAGAAGGAATTTCCACACGTGCCCTACTACCATTAATCTGCAAACTCTGTCTCCTGATCATTTCAGTCTTGAATGATTTATTATTACTTAATTCTACATAAGAACCCACATATAAATGGGTTCTGCAAAACTGATATCAAATATCTATCTTAGCCAGGTCTCAAAAGTTAGCGAATTCAAATGTACAGCTGTAAATAGTTAACAGTATCAGTTTATACTGCAGGATGGATTGTGCTGAATTGATTGTATTGAATTTGAGTATCTCCTATGCTCCTTAGTCCAAAATGTTATTAAAAGATACTTAAAACTGGGACTGTTTCGTCGTTGTTCATTCACTTTATTCCTTACTTAAAAGATACTGAATGCAAAACGCCTTCAGCTTCAAATTTTAAAAAGATGTGGCTTTCTCATATATTTAAATTGGCTACTAAAATCCAAATGCAACTTTGAAAGCAGTTTCCCAAATGTCACATGCACCTGTCAAATACAGCTTACAAAAATGAGAAAGATGACAAAGACAAGCTTTTGCAGGACATGGCACACACATAAGCTCTCAGAAGCTTTCAAGTGGGTGAAGAGATAAATTGGGGAGAAGCGGGCACACACAGAGGAAGCTGGTTGGGTGCGTGTGAATTTTAAATTCCTATAACTAAAATCTCCCTGAAAAGTCAATTAGGCCAAAATGTGATCTTTAATTACTAGAGAACCGGAACATTGTCTAGACTAACAGAACTCACTGGGTAGGTACTAATCTTATAATTGAATAGAACATGCCATTGCTTTAAGTCTGTCAAACTTCAATCGATGATCTGGAATAAAAATAGATCCTACATTTCATAGTCAACCAACTGTCATCTTTCTAAAATCTCTGCAGCTAAGAACACAGCAGAAGTGAAATCAGATGGAGAAGGTGGTGGTGATAGAGCTGAAAGAAAATAAAAATAACTTCCCACATAATTTGGTTGATAAAATATTTTTCAACAATGGATTCCATTCTTTCTCGATGTAGCTCATTTTAAAAGCTGTGTGTGTATGGGGCGCCTGGGTGGCTCAGTCGGTTAGGCGTCCGACTTCGGCTCCGGTCACGATCTCGCGGTCTGTGAGTTCGAGCCCCGCGTCGGGCTCTGTGCTGACAACTCAGAGCCTGGAGCCTGTTTCCGATTCTGTGTCTCCCTCTCTCTCTGACCCTCCCCCGTTCATGCTCTGTCTCTCTCTGTCTCAAAAATAAATAAAACCTTAAAAAAATTTTTTTTTTAAAGCTGCGTGTGGCGAATAGATCAGTGCTGGGCACAAAGCAGCTTCTGTAGGCCCCTGTACGTCTTTCTCCAACTTGTCACATGGAAGGCGGACATGAGCTCATTCATCCCATGCTGAAAATCTACAGATGTGAGGAGGGGACCTAAAGATTTCTGAAGGGATCACAGCGCACTATTTTAATTAGGAAGATAAAACATTATTTTAGGCAAACAAAGTGAACAAAAGCTAAATCTGAAAAGAAGAATGACAGAGCTTGGCATCTGAACATGCAGCACAGGGTTCTGAAGAGAGGTTCACATCACAGAGAAGGAAGGAAGCTCTCAGCAATTCTCTGTCACCGAGTTGGCTACAAGTCACCTACATCCAAAACATGCAGAGTGGATGTTAGGAACACAGGATTTATCATCACACACCCTGGAGTGAAAGCCCACCTTTTATCCAAATTAGGTGTGTAACTTGGGCTAGAGCGTGTGTTTCATCTGTGAAGTGAAATAATTTTGCCTATTCTCACAGGGTTAAGTAATTTGCGTAAAGGGTCTAGTATATCAGGTGGTCAATACAGAATAATCATTACTATTATTCTATAATTACCGTGACGGCCACACAATGCTCAATAATCCAACACTCCCCAATTCTGAGGATGAGGAGGAAGGAGACAGGAGAGCGAGACATCATTTCCAGGTTACCTACAGTAGTTCATGGAGACCAAGGCCACTGGTGAAACCCCTACACATTCTAGGACATCAAGCCATCAGCCAATGTCTTGGCTCTACTGTGATTCTAGGTTTCTCATTAATTACAGATGCAACGTAAAATACGGAATGCCCAGTTGAGTTGGAATTTCAGATATACTTATCCTAAAAAATCACTGTTTATCTGAAATTCGAATTCAACCAGATGTCTGATATTTTTATTTGTAGAAGCTGGTAACTCCAATTCTACTGCCTCTTTTCTCTTTACCTAGTTCACTTAAAGGCGGCCTGAGGAAATTCTGTTTTATCCTTAATTCCCAGAGACTGAGAATGTGGTTTCTAGAAGTGCAACAAACAGCACTATTCACTTACAAAAGTTTTTTTTAAGCTTCTCCAAACTTCCGAGGAATTTTTACCATGATGTCACCTGATACTCATTCTAAACAGCTGCTGGTCTGTGCACTCCCACTTTACAGATGAGGCAACCAAGGCAGAGAGATGGGTGGTCATCACCCAGCAACTGCAGTTAACCTGTTCTTACTATAATCCTTTGCATATAATCAGATTCCATATATCTTCCCTCTACCAAGAGGATATGAAAAAGTTTTAATTTGGCAACCTAAGCGTCCACCGATAAGTGAATGGATAAAGAAGATGTGGTATATACATATGATGGAATGTTACTTAGCCGCAGGAAAAACAAGAAATCTGGGGCACTGACTGCTCAGTTGGTAGAGCATGTGACTCTTGATCTCAGGGTCATGAGTTGGAGCCCCATGGTAGGCATGGGGCCTACTTAGAAAAAAAAGAAAAGAAATCTTACCATTTGCGACAACATGGATGGACCTAGAGGGTCTTGTGCTAAGTGAAGTGAGTCAGAGAAAAATAAATACCATATGATTTCATTTATATGTGGAATCTAATAAACAAACAAAACAAAACAAAATGGAAACAGACTTAACAACACAGGAAACAAATTGTTGGTTATCAGAGGGGGCAGGGTTAGGGGGCGGGCAAAACAGGTTGAAGGGGATTAAGAGGTATAAATTCCAGTTATAAAATAAATCATAGTATTCAAAATCTATAAACTCAACACCCAAAAAACAAATAACCCAGTTAAGAAATGGGCAGAAGACACGAATAAACACTTTTCCAAAGAAGACGTCCCGATGGCCAGTGGACAAATGAAAAGATGCTCAGCATCATTCATCATCAGGGAAATACAAATCAAAACCATGATGAGAAACCACTTTCACACCTGTCAGGATGGCAAACATTAACAACATAAGAGACAAGTATTGGTGGCGATGCGGAGAGAGGGGAACCTGCTTGCACTGTTGGTGAGAATGCAAACTGGTGCAGCCACTCTGGAGAACAGTATGGAGGCTCCTCAAGAAAGTAAAATTAGACCTATCCTACTACCCAGCAAATGCACTATTAGTTATTTACCCAAAGGATACAAAACTCAAATTCAAAGGGGTATGTGCACCCCAGTGTTTATAGCAGCATTATCAACAATAGGCAAACTATGGAGAGAGCCCATAGAGAACTGATGAATGGATAAAGAAGATGTGGTGTGTGTGTGTGTATTAAATGGAGTATTACTCATCCATCAAAAAGAATGAAATCTTGCCACCTGCAATGGTGTGGATGCCATTTGCAATGTGATGTATTATGCTAAGTGAAAAAAGTCAATCAAAGACAAATACTATATGATTTCACTCATATGTGGAATTTAAGAAACAAAACAGATGAACATATGGGAAGGGGTAGGGAAGAGAAGAGAGGGAAACAAACCACAAGAGGCTCTTAATGACAGAGAACAAACTATGTATGGGTTGACGGAGGTAGGTGGGTGGGGGATGGGCTAGGTGGGTGATGGGTACTAAGGAGGGCACTTGTGATGAGCACTGGGTGTTGTATGTAGGTGATGCATCACTGAATTCTCCTCCTGAAACCAGTATTGCAATGTATGTTAACTAAAATTTAAATGAAAAAAAGGAAAGAAAAAAATAAGATAAGTAAATCACGGGGAAGTACTGGACAGCACAAGGAATATAGTCAATAACATAATAACTGTATGGTGACAGATGGTAACTACACTTACTGTGGGGATCATTTCATAATCTTGAAGATAGATAATCACTATGTACACCTGAAACTAACAGGATATTGTATGTCAATTTAAAAAGTTTTATTGTGTATTACGGAACAAAGCACATTAAACATAACTTTTCAAATTCCCCTCTCCTCCCCAGTTTGACATATTGGAGTTCTTATTCATGGATCATCTAATCTGTCAAGTGCCTTCCTGCTCTAATTTTTCTTGATCGATGACCCATAAACGTTGCTAAGTCCCAAGGCCAATTTTTTCAAGACTCTCAGACAGAATTTGTACCTGCAGACAGCCTCACAGCCTGCTATTCCTCCTATTTCACCGTGCAAGACAGATTCGACCACGCTAAAGGAGTGTGCAGTCCCATGGAGCTGGTCAGAGGCATCACAGCGGCTTGTCACCTGCAGCACCTGAGCATGAAGCATCACACTCCAGGTTGTGTGCGGCTGCTGGAGAGCTGGTTCAGCGCATTATTACTCCCCAGTCACCCACGTCACTCGAGCCAGTTCTCTGAAGGCCGTTCTGGCTTCCCTCTGCACAAAGCACCTTCTATTTCCTCCACAGACTTGTCTCTACCTCTGTCTTTTCAGACAGACTGAGAATGCATGAACTGTGAGCCGTAATAAACACTTACTGCTACAGCTCCAGTCTTGGCTGCAGCATTACTTCCTGAATGGTTGCCTTGTTCCTCTATACTTTCCTACATGTTTACGTACAATAATAAACAAGATGGCAGAAGAGGGAAAGGGGGTGGGGGATGGGCGGAATGGGTGAAGACAAGAGAGCATAAGGAATACAATATTATAATAGCCATGTAATGGGGGGGGGCACAGATGGTAGCTAAACTTGCGGTGAATGTAGCATAATGTAGAAACTTGTCAAATCACTAAATTACACACCTGAAACTAATGTAACATTGTGTGTCAGCTATACTCAAATTAAATAAACACATAAGATTGCAGAGACTGTAGCTTTCATTGGCTTTATAGCTAGTACATTACCATGTACTGCACGTATCTTGTAAAATGTGTGCTTTTCTGAAAGTCAAGTCCTGCTAAAAAGAGAGACTTTAAAGACACCTCGCCATTCCATTTCTCTCTGTATTTTTGGGACACTTTATCTTAACAGTGAATATTAACAAATACAACCTGGTACTCCTGATGTCTGTAGTCCAAACACCCTTCTTTCTAGAATCAAGATAATAATGAAAATAATAATAGCTACCATGTGCTAGTCTTATTCTAAATGTCATGTTGCACAATTAAGTTCTAAGTCCTCTTAAACAGAGGAACTGAATAACTTGCCTGATGTCACATGACTAGGGACTTGCCCAAATTCAGAAGAAGAAACAGAGCGACCAAGTAACTTGCCCAATGTCACAGTTATGTTCTTCACCTATACATTATCCTAATGCCCTAATTTATTTTATTATTATTAAGTCTATTTATTTATTTTGAGAGAGAGTGAGCAAATCCCAAGCAGGCTCTGCACTGTCAGCATGGAGCCTGATGTGGGGCTTGAACTTATAAACCTTGAGATCATGATTTGAGCTGAAATCAAGAGTTGGAGGCTTAACTGACTGAGCCATCCAGGCACCACCCCCCGCCATGCCCTAACTTAAAATAAAACTCTCTAATGTTTATTTATTTGAGAGAGAGCGAGCAAACAAGAGACGGGCAGAGAGAGAGGGAGACACAGAATCTGAAGCAGGCTCCAGGCTCTGAGCTGTCAGCACAGAGCCCGACACGGGGCTCAAACCCAAGAACTGTGAAATCATGAGCTGGGTTGAAGTCAGACACTTAACTGACTGAGCCTCCCAGATACCCCTAAACCAAAACTCTTTAGCTAAAGTTTTACATGAAATATATACATCTGGGCAGAAGGGAGAGGGTATAATGAAAAAAAAATACTGAAAAATGATCTAACTAGTATTCCTGGCTTTTTCCTAAACATCCATCACAGGATTATTGACATGTCTTGATTACAATGTCACTCTAAACAACTAAAATCAGTTAGGAAACTGATGTTTTAACTCCAACAGTCTTATTAAACTTGTAAAAGACATAGAAAACACTGAAAATTAATGGTAATTGTATCACATAAAAACAAAACCCTGGAACTGAAACTTAAGAAAAAGATCGTAACATAGTCCAGCAAACGTTTCCTCTGTCTCCCAGCCATTGGGCCATCTGGATAAACTGAATTACTTCAACGTTCTGAATTCACCACTCATAACAGATGCTAATATAACTGGGAGAAATGTACAGAAAGAAGGCCTGCCTCCTTCTCTGATGCTGACTTACAGAACAGCTAAAGTACAGTTACATAGAAGAAATAGCCAGCATCATACTGTACTATGTGATGTTCTATAGAGCAGGATATTGTGTGTGTGTGTGTGTGTGTTTGTGTGTGTGTGTGTGTGTGTACAGGAAAGGGATGTTCACGTACATGACTAGTTTAAAACTGTGGGTGGGAGGTTAGAGTGGGAGAGAGCCAAAGCATAAGAGACTCTTAAAAACTGAGAACAAACTGAGGGTTGATGGGGGATGGGAGGGAGGGGAGGGTGGGTGATGGGTATTGAGGAGGGCACCTTTTGGGATGAGCACTGGGTGTTGTATGGAAACCAATTTGACAATAAATTTCATATACTGAAAAAAAAATAAAAAATAATAAATAAAATAAAACTGTGGGTGGGA
The DNA here is from genome assembly GCF_018350155.1 of Leopardus geoffroyi. Taxonomy (NCBI): domain Eukaryota; kingdom Metazoa; phylum Chordata; class Mammalia; order Carnivora; family Felidae; genus Leopardus; species Leopardus geoffroyi. Next base: position 139,583,798 of record NC_059332.1, on the reverse strand, counting down.
TATAGGGGTATTAATAAGGCATATTCTTTCAGGAAATAGCTGAGTAAACATTGTATTTAACACACTTCGCCTAGGAAGTACATGCCTCTTAATGCAGAAGACATTTAGTTAATGGCCTTTGATCTATTTTAGGGAATCTCTCCAACCCTCCCCCCCCCCCTAAAAAAATGCCAAATGTTTATGAGACAACCCATTCGGGTAATAATCCCTCCTCCAAGTTCATGTATCTGTAATAAATTGGGGCAAGCTAGAACCAAATGTCTTTTTTTTTTTTTTTTTAATTTTTTTTTCAACGTTTATTTATTTTTGGGACAGAGAGAGACAGAGCATGAACGGGGGAGGGGCAGAGAGAGAGGGAGACACAGAATCGGAAACAGGCTCCAGGCTCTGAGCCATCAGCCCAGAGCCCGACGCGGGGCTCGAACTCACGGACCGCGAGATCGTGACCTGGCTGAAGTCGGACGCTTAACCGACTGCGCCACCCAGGCGCCCCGAACCAAATGTCTTAATATAATTGACTTATCTCACCTACCAAGAGGCAATGACTATGTGGGTAATTGCTTAGGGGCACAGATCTTAAAAGTATATAATGAAAATGAAATTTTAAAATATTTACTGGTCTTACATTTCAAGACCAAGGTCATACCTATAAAAATGTGCCTATACATTGATGTGCCAAATGCTGTTTTCTCTCACTCAGAATTGGTATGTGGGTAATACATTTTTATTTATAGAATTTGAAAGTTAATAGATCTTTTATATAAATGGCCGGGTTTTAATTTTGTTGTTGTTTAAAATTTTTTAAGTGGGTTGAATGCAAATGCCTTATAAATTACCTAATAAATTTCTGATACGAAATGTTGTAACAAATTTAAATGTTACAGAGAAATTCTGTTAAGAAAAAAAAAACTCATGTCTTGTGATTTTCACTGAAAGTAGGGCATTTATTTAAATGTAAAAAAAGTGTCAATATGAGTAATTAAAAACAGCAACAGAAATATAATTATATATTCCACAGGAAAAATTCCAGAGCAAAATATTAGATCAAAAGAAGGAAACTCATTGAATTAACATGAGAACAACTTTAAAGAAAAAAAATGAAGAAAGCTCAGATCATTAAAAGTGATATACCTAGCTGGTTTCTTGATACAGATGTCATTAATTGAGGGCTAGAGAAAACACAGAATACACTATTTTATCCTCAGAGAGCAGTCAGGAACAGAACAGTCTAGGACTTCAGCTACCATATCCCAGCATGGGTTCCAGAAAAAGGAGTGTGTGTAACAATAGCAGCTTGAGTTTTTATTATATTCTAGGTACTATTCTAAGTACTTTCACATCTAGTAACTTAATTACTGCATACTGCAGATGCTATCAGCAACCCGATTTTACAGATGAGGAAACTGAGGTACAGAGGAGATAACTGTAAGCCAACCTCAGAACCAGGAAGTGGCAGAACCAGGACTCAAACCCAGGCAATCTCCCTCCAGGACCCGTGCTGTTAGCACTGCAGTCTACACTGAGCAGCGAGGACTAGGAAGCTAGCACTGGAGGACTGTGTAAAGGCATCAAGGGCAATATTCTCTTTCTGTAAATTAAGGCTCAATCACAGTGGTCTGTAGAAGTGTTCCTTGCCTCCCAACTGCTTGCTTCTTTCACAACGTTCCTTATCACCTTTACAATCACCTGAAAACTAACTTGGATCACACTGACAAAGATAGTTTAAAGCTTACAAATTTGCTTCGACTCTCTGGTCAGGGCGCCATTACAGGTTTACAACAAACAAATATATTTGTTTAGTTCTTGAACACCCCTCTGTTATTACTAGTAGATACACCTACAGCAGTAACGTCATAAAGCAATCTTCTCCTATGAAATTTTTTGTTGATGCACTCAGAGAATGAAACACTATGAAAGGTGGACACCATGATGCAAAGGGATAAGCAGTTTCAACAAGTCAAACTCCATACTATTAACTAGCAGAGGACTGTACTGAAAAGAATTCCTTTGGGACTATTTTGGATTAGCAACTTAAATGTCAGAATAATAGCTGCTGAATCTAACGAATATTAAAGTTCCTTCAAACACTGAGAGGCTATGATTTTTTGTGTGTGAAAACAAAATTTCTGGTGCTTTAGCTGATGCACCTAAGTATACTATGGGAAGATGTGCCATGACACTACTAAACATTAGGATACGTTCCCACTACGTGGAAAAATAGCAAGGGACTATTTCTTAGATGATGACGGGCAGGCCACTTTGTTAAGGTGGGGGAAGAATTCCCAGAAATACCAATGATGAATACTAGTTCTAGGACAGATAACCAGCTCACCATCAGGAAACACTGGGTTTCCTTTCATAGGCGCACAGCGACCTCTACTGGTATAAATGTAGAACCCCCAAATGCAATTTTCTCCGTAAGTGAATTTTCAGAGGAACGAAGAATATCTAAAATATGGATTATATAAAATAAGATAAAAACAGAGATGGAGGCAAACCATAAGAAACTATTAGATACAGAGAACTGAGGGCTGCTGGAAAGGAGGTGGGTGGGGGATGGGCTAAATGGGTGATGGGCATTAAGGACGGCACTTGTTGGGATGAGCACTGGCTCTTATATGTAAGTGATGAATCACTAAATTCTACTCCTGAAACCAAAAGTACACTATATGTTAACTAATTTGAATTTAAGTGAAAAAAATCTATTCTTTTGGAACCTTTAAAAATCTTTTTTAATGTTTATTTTATGTTTGAGAGGCAGAGACAGGGCGTGAGTGGGGGAAGGGCAGAGAAAGAGGGGGACACAGAATCTGGAGCAGCCTCCAGGCTGAGCTGTCAGCACAGAGCCGACATGGGGCTTGAACCTATGAACTGAGCAGAGGTGGGACGGTTGACCGACTGAGCCACCCAGGTGCCCCACCTTTAAAAAATCTTTAACTGAAAAAAATTCCTTCCTCTACTAGTATTAAATATTCCAATTAAAATAGTCCACATATATGATATCATAGAATGGAAAGAACTTTAACAAAAAGAATGAAAAGAACTGGAAGGACTTTCATTTAAAAAATTAATCCTTGGGGCGCCTGGGTGGCGCAGTCGGTTAAGTGTCCGACTTCAGCCAGGTCAGGATCTCGTGGTCCGCGAGTTCGAGCCCCGCGTCAGGCTCTGGGCTGATGGCTCAGAGCCTGGAGCCTGTTTCCGATTCTGTGTCTCCCTCTCTCTCTGCCCCTCCCCCGTTCATGCTCTGTCTCTCTCTGTCCCAAAAATAAATAAACGTTAAAAAAAAAAAAAAAATTTAATCCTGCTGGTAACAGCAAGAATAAAGTATCATGGTATCAAAGCTGTTCTGAAAATTAAAAAAAAAAATCTTTTTGGAAATACTTCTAATATATATGCACGAACGATTACCAAAAGTACCAATTGTAAAACAATAATTATATATTTAAAGTTCTCAAATGCTTTGAAACTTTCAGTTGTCAAATATTATATGGCCCATTTTCTCAATAATATTTTGCTTTCTCGTTTTCAAAATAAGACGTAAAGCTGTGGTTGTTTTCCTTTTAAGTCTCAAAGATTATCAGAAGTAAAATTAATTGTAGATAGGTTTATTAAGTTTATCAAATTTTCAATGGGTGAATTTTACCTACATGTGAAAAAATGTCAAATAATACTTGGCCTCAAAGACAGCCCTCACATCATATATAATGCTTTATTACATAACAGACATGTACCTACAAGTATGACTGAAATAATGTACATGAGTTCAAAGGAAAGCATGAGTTTTAAAAAGCTAACAGGAATATTTCTGATTCTTGTAGGCTAGTATAATTTCTTTGGAATTTCATTTCCATAACTTTCCACTGCAGAAAATGAAGAAAGAGCTCAAAATGATACTTTTGTTTTTTAAAAATTTTTTTTAATTTTTTTTTTTTTTTTGAGAGAGAGACAGAGAGAAAGACAGAGTGTGAGCGGGAGAGGGGCAGAGAGAGGGAGACACAGACTCCAAAGCAGGCTCTGGGCTTTGAGCTCTGAGCACAGAGCCCAACATGGGGCTCGAACCCACGAATGGTGAGATCATGACCTGAGCCGAAGTCGGACGCTCAAGCGACTGAGCCACCCAGGCGCCCCTTGAAATGATACTTTTAACTGATGAATAATCAAGCCAAATTTTATTCCAACTGTGGGGAAATAAAGCCTCTCTGCTCATATTCTTTCTTTTTCAACAAGCATAAGAAAAACAGCTGAGGATTAGTGAGTTAGCTGGGTTTTGCACAGAATATACACACAGATTAAATGTAGAGTTCAAGAAATATTTTACTGCTTAAGTAAGAGTAATGGATTAGAAAAAATGAAGACATTTCTATTTAACTTTGAAAAACTAGGATTTAAAGTTTCTATATTTCCTTTTCGCCATTTCCATTTATTAATTTATCAGTCAATATTCGTGGCACTACATGTAAGCACCGCCAGGAATAAACTGGTAAATAAGGCACTATCCTCGCTTCTGAGGAATTAACAGCTAATATGGAAAATCGGATTGCTATTCAAATAATTAAACACTTGCTTTATTATTTTTTTTAATGATTTTTTTAAAATTTATGTTGAGAGAGAGAATCCCAAGCAGGATCCACACTGTCAGTGCAAGCCTGATGTGGGGCTTGATTCCCCGACCCTGGGATCAGGACCTGAGCCAAAATCAAGAGTCAGATGCTTAACCAACAAAGCCACCCAGGTGCTCCAAGAATAAATTTTAAATAGCTTATCTTTGATATGCAGATTTTCGCTAAAAAGCTATCTAAAATTTCTTCACAACTCCCTACCCTCACCCCCCACAGCAACACCTGTAGCCACTTTTTGGACCAAGGCCTATCTATACTAACCCTTGTTAAAGCAATTTACCACCACATAACCCTCCTCCTATTCAACCAATCATATCAACAAAATATGCCCCAGAATCACATGCCGAAGGTACACGCAGCTTTTAGCAAGAAAAGACAAAGTGAAAACCCATCAAGTCTATCACAGTCCTGCCTGAATGCTTCATACTCTCTCCTCTCAGCCTGCAGGAGGAGGCTTCACTCACATCAGGATAACCTGACATTACAAAAGCAATTTTCTGAAAAACAGCTCTCATTCCCTGAAAGAATGAATGGCTTTTAAAATTATAAAGATTAAGTCAAGAAATTCTAGGTAAATACTGAAACCTCTAAAATAACATGTCCAAAAAAGCAATAACATCTGCCAAGACTGAGTATGAGAGAGAGAAACAGGAAACAAATGAAATATGCCTCAGTAGATTAGTTAACTAAATTATGGTTAACTAAACACTGCAATATTATGCAAGCATAAAAAACAATGATATGATTATATGCACTGGAAATCTCTAGAAGGGTCCATGGGAAAACAGTGGTTGCCACTGCAGAAGAAGAACAGGCTGGCTGGCTAATTTTGAATTCTTTACTTTTACAACCTTTGGTGTTTGTTGAATTTTTCATGATGAACACGTATTATTTAAAAGGAGAAAAATAATCATGAAATAAATAACTATCTTGAATGACAACAAACAAACAAACAGCTGCTCTATGAGGAGCAGTAAGAAAACAGGGGAATTACTAAGTCAGTGTGGAAGTTTTTCACAACAAAAAAAATAAACAGGGGCACCTGGCTGGCTCAGTGGGTAGAGTGAGCAACACTTGATCTCGGGGTTATGAGTTTGAGTCCCACGTTGGGTGTGATTACTTAAAAATAAAGTCTTTAAAAAAAATAAATAAGTACCTTTGGAGTACCTATTTCTTTTTCTTCTTTTTTGGCCAAATGCATATTTTGATAAACTAATTTGTCAAAATAAACTAAATCAATTTTAAAAAATAAACAATGACTGAATTGGGTTAAGTGCCAGTACTCCTAAAAGGAAATAAACCTTCGCACAAGAGTTCTACAGCGTGGGAGTGTTACGTTTTTATAAAATATTTTCTATCTCCACAGTTTTCCTCACAAATTGTCCTGTTTGCTTTGCTCCAAATGTTAACACTCCAAGAATTAACTCTGAGCAACACTCTGTTCTCCTTCCCCTGTGGAAGCTTCTGTTACACACATCTCAAAAGCATAAACAAAGTGATAACACAGGATGAACGATTTGTACAAGTCCTCAAGACACTCGGATAACAAATTCCGTGCTCAGGACAGAATTCTACACGGGGACTAAGAACACAGTAAAAACAGTTTTGAAAACAACCTCAATTCAAAAACACCAACACTGCTTTTAAAAGTGGATTAAGTTTTGGGGCTCAGTTGCTTAAGTGTCCGACTTCAGCTCAGGTCATGATCTCACAGTTCGTGAGTTCGAGCCCCATGTTGGGTTCTGTGCTGACAGCTCGGAGCCGGGAGCCTGCTCTGAGTTCTGTCTGTCTCTGCTCCTCCCCCACTCTCATTCTGTGTCTCTCTCTCAAAAATGAATAAACATTAAAAATAATTTTTTTAAGTGAATCAAGTTTTAAGGATCCACAATGCTATAACTGGCATTCTGGCAGATGCTTTTTTTTTTCCCCCGTAATCTCTGCACCCAATGTGGGGCCTGAACTCATGACCCCGAGTCAAGATTCGTATGCTCTACCAACTGAGTCAGCCAAGTGCCCTTACTTTTCTTTTTTAAAGAATTATAGGAAAAAAAAACCAAACCCAAACAGTAAAAGCAACTATATGATCTGAGATTCCACAGTATAAAATTTCAATTTAGTAACTAGTATAGGTAGAGATCAACTGGAACAGAGCAATCGGGGGAGAAAACAAAGGCAGGGTGGAGTTGTGGCTGAAAACTACTTAATGCTCACTTGTCCGAAGGGTGAAGACAGAGGGTGAAGGAGGTCAGAGGTGGAAGCTGAGGAATTCAATTTGGACTTGTGAACTGATCGTTTATTAGTCATGCATTGCAGTTAAGGGTAGATTTTGCTCTGTATAAAAATGTGTGTTGTAGAAAGTGACAGTGCATGGGGTGGGATGGTTAACTTTAAATATCTGAAAGGTGCGAGGGATAGATGAATTTTAAAATGGACAGAGGAAGGCAGAAAAGACAGCAAGGAAAAAGTAAACACTTATTTCACAATTTCACCTGAGGCTGACAACGTATTTTCAGATTCAGTTTGTGTTCCCAAAGCACCTGTGTGTGTGTATACTCCTTATAAATTATATAGAAATCTACACATGTAAAGAAACCAAAAACAAGCCTTTCACTGAGTCCCGACTGACCTTAGAAAATATTTAATCTTATCAGCAGTGAGAATAATTTTACAATGCAGATGTTTTTGTGGCTGTTAATTATTATGAAGTCCATTCACTTGTCCATTTTCAAAGATGTATCATTAGGAGACCGAAACAGTAACATTCCACATCTTCATCAAATGATTAGCAAAGCTGATGATGAAATGAGGACTCTATCCCTCATGACTATCCATCAGAATTAAAATCCTGCACCTATGAAATCATCTAGCAATGGCAAAATCCTACTGGAGATTGCCAAATGAGATGAATGTTAATAACTCTCTCCAAACTAAGTCCTTCAAAATTACATTTTTTGAAAAACTTTAAAGGAAAAATTACAGTATATCCCAAAGGGGATATATCTAGAACTACATAAGTAGTAAAATGAATTGACAATCCTGAAGGCATGAGGATTGTCCTTTGAAAGAGTTACAAATGTTTTATATGCAGCTAAAAGCTTTCACATTACTAAGTCCAAATTTAAATGGTGACATCTTCTCGGAGTTTCACAGCAGAGACTGCAGATCCTCTATTTTAATAACTAAAAGCACAGTGCAACGTTGTAGTAGATGTGAAATGATCTTTGGAGAACTATCTAGAAAAACTGAGTATTACTTTTTGCTATGGCTAATGGCTTTTTTACTCTGTAGTAATGCTGTGTTATGAGCATTTTATTTTTGACAATTATCAAAATTTAAAAATCTTTCTTTCTACTTGGAAACTTACTAATTAGGCTTTTTATGGAGAGACTCTAACACCCACCTTGATGGAATCTAGTTAGCTACTTAATTCCTCATTTAAATAAACAACTAAGTTGCAAACCAAAAGGCTCTACAGTCCACATCAAACTAACTATACTATATAGTTATATGAATAATGAATCTGTATTATGATGGGAGTCTTAAAAACATGACTACAAAATTCTTTTCCTTTAAAAAAAAACATGTGTTTTGGGGTGCCTGGGTGGCTTAGTCGGTAAGCCCCTGACTCTTGATTCTGGTTCATGAGACGGGAAGGCCCCACGATAGGCTCTGCACTGACAGTGTGGAGCGTGCTTGGGATTCTCTGTCTCCCTCACTCTCTGTCCCTCCCTTGCTCTCTCTCTCTCTCTCAAGAATAAATAAATTTAATTTAAAAAAAAAACAAACTATGTTTTTAGGTCAATAGAAAACAATCCAAATTAAAAACTACATATACAGAAAAAAAAAGGTTAAAATCAGAAAAAATCTGCCTTGTTAAGTGCTTTTCTTAGGAAAGAAGACAGAATGCACATTTGCGTCTTAGGTAGAGAACTTAATCCACCCAAAATGCAAAGTGCATTATTGCTGCTTATAAGTATCTTCTAAAACAAATACAACTCTTGGGTTTTATAGGTTGGTTAGAAGATGGATAAACAAATTGCTTCCTTCCTATTGCGGCTCTTCTCATATTACAAACAAGAGGTTCTAGTTGCAGTTATGATTACCAGCATGGGCACATTAGACAGGGATATTTCAGTTTCAATGTTAACCAGGAAACGAGAATGAAAAGTAGCACGCTGTATCTTACAGTCATAGGGAATAAATATTTCTGGGTTCCATTCCTTACTCCACCTATCAGGAATATAAAGAAATCCGTTTATCTGTTAAGTATTTAATTTGCTTATCAGTCAAGTAACAAAATGGTAATATTAACCAAAGGTCAATAAAGCTAAAGGGGAGCCAGGTGCAATAATAAAAAGGGAAACTCCAAGATCAAGTGTTTCTACCCAGCAAGAAGTAAATTATACATAATAATATCCCTCTCATCGCCCCAAAACAGGCTACTTTCACTTACTTGTCCAGCTTCTGAGTGTTCTAGAATTCCTATTTCAACTTTTTTTTTTTTAAAGCTTAGTTGCTAGAATTTAAAAATACCGGTTCAATGATCATTATAACACACTCTAAGGACAAGCCTAATAATTACAGGGAATTTGAAAGGAGCAGTCCGACAGCAAAACAGGAATCCTTCAACTCCAGACACTGGTAATGTTGACATTATTATAGAAATGGAATTTGGGGCGCCCGCCTGGGTGGCTCAGTCAGTTAAGCGTCTGACTTCGGCTGAGGTCATGATTTCACGGTTCGTGATCTGGCTCTGCACTTCACAGCCCGATTCATATCCTCTGTCCCCATCGCTCTCTGCCCCTCCCCCACTCGTGCTTTCTCTCCCTCAAAAATAAACATTGGGAAAAAAAAGACATTTGATTTAATGAGATTTGACAGATTAAACACAACACAGGATGGGCTGCTTATGCAGTATTAATGCCTTAAGGGGGGAACTGTTGACTTTACTAGGCATCAAGAAGTCGATCGCACTGTAAGAAAAAGGGCCACACTGGGCCCCAAAACATCAGATTACGTAATGTACGTTTGGCTTCCACCTGAGAATAAGATGCCATCTATAAGATGGTCTTCTGGGAAACATCCCACTAGGAAAAGACCTAATATGCAGAAAATGGCATCTAAGAAGGCCACTTGCTAGAATAATTTCATAGAAAATTACAAATGCCTCAATCAGTGGTTCTCAAACTTTAGTATGGGTAATAAGTGACCTGATTTCTGGTTAAAGATGCACGTTTCCTCACCTCACAAAGCTTTTAGCTTTGCTCAGTCTTGGGAAGGGCTCAGTCTGCATTGTAAACAAACCTTTTGGGTATTCTAATTCAGGCTACCCTTGGCCCACACTTTGAGAAACACTTAATCTCACAAAGTGAGATACCCTTATAGGTGGTCCGTCCCGTAGCATGATTCCACGGGGCGGGGGTGCGCCCTTTTCATAAGGTTGGATTCCCTGCCATTTCATCATTAACCCCTAATGAGAATCTGACAAGAATAGCTTTGCTTACAAAAATCACTTATTAAAGTGAGTTTGAAAAGAAAAAAGATTATATCTAAAATCACTAACTGAAGGAATAACAACTAATTGTCTAGCATCTATTATGAGGATGGGGGCACTAAAGAGAGACATGAGAAGAAAAAGTGGGAAAAAAAAAGGCAAAAGGAAGGTAACAACTTACTTAGAACAATTCTGCCTAGGACCAGTCTTACGTGTCACAGAAGAGCGTATGCTACCCACAAGGGTACTCTGAGCAACCCCATTAGTCTCTCCACTCACACTCTCCTATCCTACATAAAACCACCAGATTAATCTCTCCTGGAACACCAAATCATCAAATTACTGGCTCCCTCACGGCCTGACGAAATGTGAACTTCTCAGCTCCTGATGCTTAAGAGTCTGTGTAATCCAGTGTCAAACTAACCAATCAAACCACATGTCACCTTATTCCTAATGTGACCTTGCCAGCTCCAGCCAGCTGGGTCTTATCATGGTTGACTCGTAGGCTTATACCTTTAACCAAGTTGGGTCAATATTCCTGCCTGGAATACCTCTCACTCCTTCTTCATCTTAAGGCAGTCCTTCAAGGACTATCCTAAATATCACTTCCACCATAAGTGCAGTCACCACCTTGATGATCTGTAGCATTTCATTCATATCTTCACCAAACACTGACGCAGTGGACCACACTCTGCCTTGTGTTTTACTACACCGTTCTTTATCGTATTCCACACCCGCCCTCCCCTCAATGACTTTCCAAGTTCCTTGAAGGCAATAACACTGAGAAAATTTCTTGCTATCTCCATCCCAACCTAGACTCACACTCAAACCAAATGCTAGTCCTGTTGAAGTAGCTTGGTAACAGCTACCACAATTTATGTTATTTATTAACAAATTCTATCCCAATGAAGACCTATAAGTCAACTTATCGAACAAATATCTGAGTAAACATTTTACTTTTAATTTTTTTAATGTTTATTTATTTTTGAGAGAGAGAGAGAAAGAGAGAGCGCAAGTGGGGGAGGGGCCGAGAGAGAAGGAGACACAGAATCGGAAGCAGGCTCCAGGCTTTGAGCTGTCAGCACAGAGCCTGACGCAGGCTCGAACCCACGAACTGTGAAATCATGACCTGAGCTGAAGTAGAATGTTTAACCAACTGAGCCACCCAGGCACCAGAGTAAACATTTTGCATTAATGCATCAAGTGCTATTACCAGGCACTAGAGCTACAACTTAGTAAATTGTCTTTGTCCGCAACTATTTCTCATGTTAAGTCCTTGAAACTATCGATTTTTTTTTTTTCTGCTCCCAGCATTCATGAAGCTCTACAGTACCTCTTTATTATAGATTCTGAAACTTAGAGCTTTCTATTTGTGTGAGTTACTGACAACTGATACGGGAGCTGAAGTGAGAAGCTAACACCCCCCCCCCCCCACCACACACACACACACACATACCAAAATCACTGAATCTTCTATTATGCTAACATTTTAAGATAAATTTAAGGTATGGAATTTATTTCCTGTGTGCCCTATTCAGCACCTGGTATATATAAACATGAAATGTTAGCTGTTAATGATTTCAAAGCTCCAAACTGAATATATATATATATAATCTGCTATCTTTAAGGATTTGTATCTGTGATTATCTTCTTCTGGATTAATGAAAACAGACAAGACTAGAGCATGGCACATAGAGACTAATTCAGGATAAACAACTCTCTTTAGACTTCATGTTTGTTTATTATATTTTAAATTGTGGTAAAATATACTGACATAAAACTTACCATTTTAATGGTACTTATGTTTATATTAAGAGAACTGTTGAAATGATACTGGAATACTGACTAAAACATGGAATCCTTTCCTACAAAAATACCGCTACAGTTAACATCTGCATTTGGAAAAACAGCTTTTTTATATCATAAGCACTGCCAGTGATAACAAAAATAATTAAAATAAGCTATCAGTGCTTAAACCACTTATAAGTATTTCAGGCAGTGAAATAAAATAATATTACACTACCGGGATTTTCGGCATTGTTTTCTTAAAATTCACAAATGGTTCCTAACAGCAGTAGCAGCTAATCTTTACGGAGGGCTAATTATGTGGTAGGTTTATACGCATTGCTGGTTTTTGTTTTCTTACTGAGGAACAACTCACATAGCACAACCTTTCTCAAGTGTATGATTCAGCAGTTTGAAGCATTTTCACAGAGCCGCACAAGCAACACCACTATCTAATTTCAGAACATTTCATCACTCGAAAAGAAACCGTGTACCCGTTAGCAGTCACCCTCCATTTCCCCCTTCCCCTCAGCCCCTGGCAAGCACTAATCTACTTTCTGTCTCTATTGATTTGCCTCCTCTGGATACTTTATATAAATAAATCATACCATATGTGGTCTTCTGTGTCTGGCTTCTTTCCCTTAGCATAACATTTTCCGGGCTGACCATATTGTAACATGTATTAGTACCTCACGTTACTTCTTTAAAAGTAATCTCTGCGCTCAACGTGGGGCTTAAACTTACAACCCTGAGATCAAGAGTTCCCTGCTCTGCTGATTGAGCCAGCCAGGAGCCCCAGTAGCTGTGTTACTTTTTAAGACCCCAAAGCAAATACTTGAGTTAGCTGTAATGATTGGCCATTTATATTCAAAAAAAACCCTGAGCCTAACAGATGAAATAAGTACCCTCTCTGAGTCACTTTGATCAAATTTGTTTATTGCATTCCTATGAAGATGCACAAACTATAAATGCTAGGTGAATTACAGGCACACATTATAGGAAGGAAAGATTAAAAAAAAATACTGCTACCTAGGTCCATCACCGTAAGTGAAAGTCATGATCTAAATTTTTTCTTGTGTGAAAATATAGCCAATGATCTCTACGGTGCTTTCAAACTCTAAATACGAGTTGTTTTTAAAAACTTGAGAGGATTATTCCCTTTCTATTCAACTCTGATCTGATCCCCAATCTTTAAGAATAATTACTATCCTATAGAGAATATGGCTTCAAATCATAAGCATGCAGTAAAAATTAAGACAGGACATCTGATTTCTTTTTATTGCAAGAAGCCAGAAAATAAAGAATGTCATTTTAAGGGCTACAGAATTTTTAAAAAAAAGGTCTGGGGGGATCCTGATAGGCACACAGGAGGATACTCGGGGGAAGAACAGTCAGGTTCTTGGCAAATTGATCTGGAATGTTAAGTATAACTGAACACTTCCACTCACTGTAAACTGGCCAACAGCAACAGTGTGTAGAGAAGCTTTTTGGCCTTTTTACTTTTGCGGATTCATTCAAAGTTATCTGTCAGCACGTGTGTTTGTGTTCCCGCCCTCAGTAACAACGCAGCTGTAAAGGGTGGCTGCAGTATGAAGCCCCCTAACAGAACAGTCTGGAAAACACCAGGCTGAGTTGTTGAGAAAAAAAAAAAACAAAACAACAAATGGCAAGTATAAGATACGAAAGACTGAAGAAGAAGGGATTACAGCAGTCTGTCTCATTAGACATTGTTATCTGTAATCATAAAAAACATTTTAAAGATGGCTAAAAATGTTTTAACTTTCCTGAATTTTATTTGAAAACTCAAGATGTTTTAGCAAAACTCTTCAGTTGAGAAAGTACAAAATTCATAATTTATACTTATAAGAATCAAAACTGTTCAAGCATTTTAACTTTTTTTTTTTTTTTAGTAAGCTCTATGCCAATGTGAGGCTTGAACTCATGACCCCGAGATCAAGAGTCCCTTGTTCTGCCGACTGAGCCAACCAGGCGCCCCACATTTTAACTCTTGAATGAAAAATAACCGAAGTTAACGGGCCTTTTTTTTTTTTAACATATATATATATATATATATATATATATATATATATATATATAAATTTTTAAATTATGGCCATTTATCATAAAACGGCTAAGGTAAACACCCCACTTCCTGGGTCCTATACTGTCAGCAATCGCTGCTCTACATAGCGCTATGAAGTAGAACTGTTTGGAAGTGTTCCACAACTATGTCATCCAGTTTGGTAGCCACAAGCCACATGTAGCTACTGAGCCTTCAAGTGTAGGTGGTGTGACGAGAAAATGAATTTAAGTAAACTCATCTGCCCAACGTGGGGCTTGAACTCACGACCTGAGATGAAGAGTCACATGCTCTTCTGACTGAGCCAGTCAGGCACCCCGCGAATTTTTAATTTTTAACAGTTAAATAGCCACATGAGCCCAGGGACTTTCTTACAGGACACTGCGGATGTTAAATGATGAGAGGCAATATCCTGTAAAAGGGCCACACCACTCACGTTCCAGAAACTTAAAAAAAAAAAAAAATGGAAAGATAACTTGGGTTATATTGACATTGAGAGGGGAGTAATAAGAGAAAATAAACTTCCAAAGGCATCTAGATTTTGACCTCCACGATTCTAGAGAGCCTCCCTCAAATCCATGCGCGAGGGCTATGAATATAAAAAGAAAAGAAAAAAGGAAGTAAGGCAGAAGGCACAAAGCTAGAAGGAAGGATTCTCTACAGTGACACAGTAACTGCCACGGAGCAGTTATTAAGCCATCAGTCTATTTTGGGTACTGCACAAAGCACTGGACGTGTATTTGCATTTAATCCTCAAAACAAGCCTTCCAGAAAGATATATTTACCTTTGTTTTATAGATAAGGATATTTAGGCTTAGGGAGTTCATTTGCTGAAATACAAATGCAACTTGTAACCGAAATCTAACAACTAGTGTCCACTGCATCCTGTGTATCTTCTGTCCCACCTCTTAGCACATTATACCGGACTACAGTTTACTGGAGGTCTCCCACTTGGAAGGCAAGCTCCTCGAAGGCAAGGACTGTGTTCCGTCTGTCCCCTGCTGTCTTTCCCATCACCTACTACCACCACCGATTTTATCTATCAAAGTACTAAATATACACATTCTTCAGTAAGTATTTGCTGAATTTTCTGTGAATTTGTTTCTCCATTATTCCGATGATAAACCCATGTGGTAACACGCTTTCTCCAACTTTCACCCCTCGAGCATTTATATTTAGAGTTTTAGCATTTAAAATATTTAAACTTCTTTGGGCCACCCGGCTGGTTCGGTTTGTAAAGGCCTGTGATTCTCGATCTCGGGGCTGTGAATTTAAGCCCCCTGTTGGGCACAGAGATTACTTAAAAAATAAAAAATGTAAATAAATAAATGCACTTCTTTAAACTGTTTCAAACAATTTGACAAGAGACTTGGAACTTTAAATGATCAAAACATTTAACTTTGAGCTGTCATTTTTTTTCACACCCATTAACCAAAAAAATCAGATTTCTTGTATCTTTGGAAATTATGTTATAGAAATTTTAATAGTACAGTTGAAACCCTACATATTTAATACACAAAAGCTGTGCCATATAACAGCACTCACCATTATATGCTCATTTTAAAAGCACAGCTGGGTTATACTTCTATAGTAACTTTTCAATAACAAAGCCTTGACAGTTTCCAATTTCTACACCTCATTTTTCAATGACTTTTAAACCTTTCAAATATTTTATTAAATTATATCCACTCCATATGGGCACAATGCCAGTATCTCCTGGTAAAGTGGGACCTCTGCCTCCAAATCAGAAAGGACTAAAAGAAGTCTATGCATTTATCTCCTTAATCCAAATTCACAGTGCCTATAACGAGATTTAACGAAATTCCATTTTCAGACAGAATGAGAAATACACTCAAAGCTCTTGTTACAAACATTATCAGAGGTGGTGTCAAAACTCTTACATTGACCAAGGAGAAGCACTTCTAGTTAAAAAATGATCTCCCTTCCTTGTCAGAAATAAGTATCCCGCAGGGCTTCTGCTAACTGCTGTTGTATGAGAAATATAATTATGAAAGTACGTATTCTAATCTTCACAAACATCAAAAATATTGTGTGTATTCCAACTGAACATATTGAAAACCCACATTTGTTAGGGGAAAGCGAAATGAACTAGAGCCCTGTTTCTCAAATTTTATCATTCCTACAAATCACCAGAGGAGCTTTTAAAAATGCAGATCCTAGGGTGCCTGGGTGGCTCAGATGGTTGAGTCTTGACTCTTGATTATGGCTCAGGTCATGAGCCGTGGGTCGTGGGACTGAGCCCTGCATCAAGTGCCACGTTGAGCGTAAAACCTGCTTAAGATTCTCTCTTTCTTCTGTCCCTCTCCCCGACTCATACTCTAAATTAAAAAAAAAAAAAAAAAAAAAAATGCAGATCCTGATTCAGTACATCTGAGATGGAGCCTGAGACTCTGAGTTTCTAACAAGCTTCCAAGTGTGAACTTGTTTGTAGTCTAAAGGCTTTATGTTGCTAAGAACAAATTTTTCCAGATCTCTGATTTTTTTTTTGGCTCTTCTAATTTCTTTTAATAATTATTCTTTCAAAAAATTAAAAATTCTTTAAAAAAATTTTTAATGTTTATTTATTTTTGAGAGAGACAGAGTGCGAGCAAGGGAGGGAGACCCAGATTCTGAAGCAGGCTCCAAGCTCTGAGCTGTCAGCACAGAGCCCGACATGGGGCTTGAACCTACAAATTGTGAGATCATGACCTGACCTGAAGTTAGACGTTTAACCAACTGAGCCACCCAGGCACCCCAAATTATAAATTCTTTCAAGAAATTTTTACTAAATGTGTATTGATTCAGACACTTCACCAAGATCTGATCTCAGCCTCTGAAGAGCAGACATGTCAACAAGTAATTGCACCATAACCACAAAGTTCTAAGAATAAAGATATGCAGCATGAATGGCTACTTTTCCAGGGGAAAGGAGAAAAGGCTAAAGATGCCACTCTTGCCCTCAGTCCTGAAGATAAACAGGAGTCTGCACAGTAGAGAAGGGGAGGATCCCACTGCAGGCATAAGAAACTTCAAGACAAGCACTCTGGAGGGAGCTGCAAATTGTATCAAATCGATGAAACACAATGTTTATGGTAGAGACCCGATAAGGACACCAGGGAAAGGTAAACAGATCATGGAGTCCAGCATGGCCGTGATGAGTTTAGAAAGAACAATTTCAGTGGATTGGTGAGGTCAAAAGCAGACTACAGTGCACAGAGGAGGAGAAGGAACAAGAAATGGAAACGAATGCAACACCCTTTCCAAAGATCTTCCTGTAAAGAAATATGGAGGCCAGAAACCAGAAAAGAAGAAAAGGTCAAGGGCACACTTACTTTGTGTGAGAGACTTAAGCACATTAATAGGAAAACTTGGGGCAAGTGAAGAGGGAAAAGTTAAAAATACAGGAGGGAGGCAAGGAGTGACACGTGCTCCTAAGACTACAGTAAGGTTTCTTAACCCCAGCACTTTTGCATTTGGAGAGAGTATTCTTTGTCATAGGGGGTGTTGTATGCATTGCAGGATATTCAACAGCATCCTTGCTCCTAATACTCACTGGACACCAATTGCATTCCCAACCTTATCCCAAATATGACAACCAAAAATGTCTCCAGACGTTGCTAAATGTCACCTGGGGAAAAGAGGGTGGCAAGATCTTCCTGGTTGAGAACAAATGGTCCAGTGGCAGAGATCAGATAATTTTAAGTAAGCTTAGAGATACTGGCTGAAACAAGTGGTTCCCATCCATCAGCTGTACCACTAGAAAAGAGGAAGGTCCTCCATTACGGGGAAATAAGCATGTTTTGTGTTGAGTGGAAAAGCTTTGGAATCATTCTGCAGAGAATAGTAGAGGCATGTAACTAGGGAAAGCAATCTGTCTAAGAAATGCTTTCTATTCTCCCAGGCTTCAAAAGTAGCATGACTTCCCTTTATGAGCTCTCCAGGAAACAGTACACAAAAGGAAACCTGAGCTTGAGGATTACACTGAAGGATCTTTAATAAATTATCTTAACAATTTAAGGAAATGAATAACCGTAAAAAGTATTCTCTTAAAAGAACCATCTTCTTTTTGGCCAGGACAAAAATTTACAGGTAAAAAATGATTTTTTCTGCCAAAGATGCAATTTCTAAAAAAGATTTTATTTTTAAGTAATCACCCAACGTGGGGCTCAAACCCACAACCCCAAGATCAAGAGTCGCATGTTCTACCTACTGAGCCAGCCAGGTGCCCCCTGAATATGTGATTTTACCATAATTTTGTAAAGTCTTCAATAGGAAAGTTTCTGTATTTTATTTGTCCCAAATCCTACCCATTACAATCAACACTTTTCTTTAAGACACGAAAGTAAAATAACCTAGTATTTTAAATTAGTCATCACATTTGAAAAACTGTCATATTAACTTTCATATGCTGCTGGGTATTAGTCCACATTACATTTATGCTCAGTGTAGAGAAAAAATTAATACCTGGGCCCCAAAAGCTTCACTGCTCTACACTATCAAAAGTGACTAGTTCAGGGGCACCTGGGTGGCTCAGTCACTTAAGCGTCCAACTTCGGCTCAGGTCATCAACTAATGGCTTGTGGTTCGAGCCCCGCATCGGGCTCCGTGCTGACAGCTTGGAGCCTAGAGCCTGTTTCAGATTCTGTATCTCCCTCTCTCTCTGCCCTTCCCCTGCTCATGCTGTCTGTCTCTCTCTCTCCAAAATACATAAACATTAAAAAAAATTTTTTTAAAGTGACTAGTTCAGAAGACATTTTAACTAGCCATTTTAGATGATATTTTATCTTCCAAATAGTCTTTACAACTTGAAAATCTGATTTATGTTTTAATAACCTTATAATTTCCTGAAAATATCAAAAGGTTACTTGTTTAAGCAGTTGCCCTCATACAAAGGAAAAGAGACCACATGTGCAATATTTGTCAAAATTACCAAGAAAAGTGATCTGCCAAGAAATGTGTCTCATTTAAAAATCTTCTTTAAAACATCCTTTAAAAAACAAGGAAACTTGCCCCAGAAACTTTTTTCTTTTTCCTGGATCCATAAATTTACTGAAGCACCTTCATGTGTAGCTAATGGAACTGTATTTGCATTAAGCAGTTATCTTCCTCAAGAACCAAACACATCTCACACCAAAATATGTTAAAATAAAAGTCCCAGATATAATAGGCAACAATTCTCATCCGCACTGACTAAACCGCAAAACAAGAACATGTTCAAGGGTATGAGAGCAACCATAGAGAGAAACCAGTGTTGGTTATAATCTCACTCTGATTAGCTTCACTCTCTAAACAGAATTCCTTTAGGCTTTGCAACCATCTGAAGTTAATATTAATACTGAGTAAGTGCTTTGGATATGTTATCCATTCTCTTCCAAAGAAAGAAAATTCAAGTTGGATTCACTTTCAGGTCTGCTGTATAGACTGATCAAAGGACGAAAAATTAAGCTGAAATTCCGTATTTTAAAGACCACTGTGAACATCATTCAAGTGTATCTCTGATTGCAATTTGATCTGTACACTTAAGGCCTGTGATGTGATGATCTCTGATAGTGGGCATATTAGGAAAATCCCATGCACTTTATCCAAAACCTAACTACAAAATGATATCTAGGATTACAACCAAGCAAAAGAATTCACCTAAGGTAAACATGTTCATACAGCAATCAGGGTTATGTCTAAGGTTGTTAGGTTGGTTTTCCATTCCTCCCAAAAGGAACAGAAATTGCATGTGCTTTGGAAACATGCAAAAAAAGCATAAGAATTAAGAAAGGGAATATAAGTATAGTTAAAGGACAGTCTAGACATAATATAATTCAATTATAGTTTAGCAAATGTAAGGATTTTAATTATCTGGCTCAAGTCTTAAGCTACTCATAGAAAAACAAGTCTATGTATGGTTACACATTAAAAATCAAATTACTTCAAAGCCAACATTAGACAAATCAGATTTTACTAGACACTTCAATCAATTCAAAGTACAGAGTTCAGTCAAGTTCCAAAGTGGACAAATTTCTGAAACTTTTATTTTTCTTGATATAAACAAAATGGATCCAATTTTTGAGGGTGCTCAACATCAAAGTCAGTAAGGCCACATGCATTGATTTCCATGATCACCCATAATCTTAAAATATTTTATACTAACAACTTGGACTATATAAACATGAAAGCTTAATGTTACACTTCACCTTTTCATTTCAAAAAGAAATCTAGGTTACTTAGGTGCTAAACAATTCCTGCTCTTTTCTTAAATAATCTTAGCATTGGCCTCTCACTCGTTTTATTTTCTCTGGGAAATAATGCAAATATATTAATCCTAATTCCATTCTCTGAGTTCTGTCCAATTCTGTTTCCTTCTCAAACCTCCTCCTCTAATCTAATTCAATAAAAATAATTGTCCCCTTAACTTTTTTTAAAAAATAAAAATTTATTTTAATATCTGAAACAAAAATTAACTGGGTTCAAAAGTCATGCCTTAGCATGTTTCCAGTAACTGAAAGCCATTTTACTGACAAGGTTAAAGCCAACCTAAAACAAATGGCAAAAGATGTAATTATTGCATTTAACATCTTCATTAAGGATTCTTTGCCCTAAAATAAGGTAAAAATAAGCGAAAATAAGGCCAAAATATAACCAGGGCA
This sequence comes from Leopardus geoffroyi, assembly GCF_018350155.1. NCBI lineage: Eukaryota > Metazoa > Chordata > Mammalia > Carnivora > Felidae > Leopardus > Leopardus geoffroyi. The sequence goes on along the minus strand of NC_059332.1, from coordinate 139,563,182 downwards.
TTAGGACACCCATGAAATTAAAAGTTAATAAAGTTAAAAAGTTAATAAGTAACTTTATATTCCTAGCTTTGTTTGAAAAATACTTGGAAGAATTCAGAACAAAACACTTAATTCACTAACTTATGCAAGATTAGACTGCATCTCAAGGCCAGTGAAGGCAAAGACAGAATATTATCGTTACAGTGTTAATGTCAAGTAACATCATGTAATGTCACCTTAAGAAGCAAAAACCTGTACCCTGTACCTTGAGAGGATGACACCAGAATAACTGCTTTAAAAAGGCATACAATTAACCCCTTAACTTTTGGTAACTTCCTTCAGGACCAGGAAGAAGTTTCAGATCTAACGCTAACAATGGACTCGGACTCGCAGCGACTGTTGGAGCAGCAATGTGGAAAATCTGGGACTCAGCAGGAAGGAGTTTGTCGGTAGGAAGGAGCTTAATGGTATCTGTCATAGTTGTGGGAGTAAAAGTTTATGTGCCTATCCATCGGGGAGAAGGAAATGTTGGTACGCCTTCTATATTTTTTACTCTGGCTCTAGATAAAAAACAAACAAACCCAAATGCTGTAGCATAAAAAGATAACAAATTCCATTACTCATCAATTACAATGTTAACTTTCCTCAGGCTCCGGGTTCTTTCTACCGTGCAAGTTACAGTTAAAAATAACGTGAGTCCCTCACCTATGGCTTCAAAGATTTTTTTAAATTGTAGACGAAAGCTGTAAGATCAGAAAGATATGGGAAAGCCAGAAGCAAGAGTGCTAGCTAGGCTTCAGAGGTTCTGTTACAGAAGTAAATTCCAGATTACGTTATGCTTAGCAAGCATAAGGGTGTATGAATAATTACGGTGGCACAAAGGCATTGGGAATGCCATGAATAGGCCATGAGTGCTCATTTACTAGAGGGCTCAAGGGTGTGTATCTGGCTGTCTGAGCAGGAGCACCCGAGGGGTTTTCTTTCCTGGGCTAAATTCCAAAACCAGAGAGACGTCTGGGTTTTTTGTTTTTTAATCATCATCCCAAGAGGTCTACTGCTTGGCATTTCAAATATGTACTCGTGATACATGATGAGCCAAACATGCCATCTTTATTCCTATGAATCAATCCTAGGTACACCGGCTCAATACGATGAAGTACTCTGCTTTGAATTTATCAGTTTGATAAAAAGGAGTTTAGAATAGTGGTTCATCAATTAGGACATCCAAGAATATGTCCACACAGGAAAAGAGAAAAGAGAAAAAGAAAAGGGCTCTGAGCTTGAACAGAAAGCATCTGGTCAAAGGCTGACAGGGCCACTCCCCCACCCCTGTCGCAGTCACTCTCACCGCCGCACCCCTCTGGCTCCTCTCTCAAGTCCTGTTCAGCCTCAGCTGACTTTTGGCAGCTTTGGACTCAGCTGGTCCAAGAAAAAAGCTGAAGCAAATCCACAAAGTGACCCATAGTACTGATGGCATTAAGAGCACTGGATAGTAAGTGGGTATTACTAGGCTATCATCAATTAGAAGATGAGTAACTAAAAAATGATTTAAAGCTAGTACTTTAGCCAGCTGTCAGAAATATTACTGCCTTAGGTCTTTAATTGTATTTAAGTAATCTCTATACTCAATATGGGGCCTGAACTCATGACCCTGAAATCAAGAGCCACGTGCTCTTCTGACTGAGCCAGCCAGGTGCCCCACTATTACTGCTTTAAAGACTATATGCCAAGGTGGCTCTTGCTCCCCTTCATTCTCTGAGAATATAGTTAGTACTGAGTACCCATTTAGTATTAATTTCTGGCTACTGGAGCACTTAAAGAGGACTGAGCTGGCCCGGATAAGACAGTAAGAATTTAAAGATCTAATTCCTAAAGCAGTACAAGTTTGGTAAGCAGATGTGAGACTCAAATCTGAGAAAGACAAGACACTGATTTTAAGTTGTCTGATTCCTGAGAGAACGGTCAAGTGCCATTACAAAAAGATCAAAAGAAAATTCACGTTTGCTGAAGATTCTTTGAGGAGAAGGTATCTGATATATGCCTGTGTATATGAGTGTGCACACACATGTTTCCAACTACGAGTTGTATTTGATCAGAAACTATTTGAAATGTTAAATTAAAAAGGTAAACAGCCAAGACAGAAACAAAAGTAAAGTCAGACTACTCACTGAACAATAGCAAAAATATTTACCAAGAAAAATCAACCTGGCTCAACTACTTCCTGTCAGAATAAGCTCTCTATGTAAGGTGTGCCTGAGTAGATAATTTGAGGACAAACACAACATTAAAGGCCAAACCCAACAAAAGGCCTTGCTCTGTAATCACTTTCTTTTCCCACCAGACAAAAAGACACTTAGAGCTACAAAAAGGAGTGGAGAGCTGTCCAAATTGCTAAGCACAAGGGGAAAATTAGCAAGTATTCCTTTGGAAAAACTGAGACAATTACACCTCAAAGGACTTAATGACTAATCACAAAGTGTCAGCCTCCTTTAATTCTCTGAACATAGATACCACCATTGTTTTCAAGACCTGGTCGCGCCACCCAGGCGCCCCACCATTTCCATACTCTTAAAATCCTTTCCATCTGATGTTTAGTGCCTTAGAAAGAATCAGGGCCATACCCTTGTCTATAACCCTTAGATAGCTAGAGGCTCATGAGATCTAAAGGCTAGTTAGTGCCTTTATCCCTATAGTTTCTCAGGTGAACCCTCCCATCAAAATTTTCTCTTCATCCATGAGTATTTCCACATTCCCTAGCTTTACTATTGGTTAAATACAATTGTTTTTGCAGTGAGGGAAGCCATTTTTTCCACCCTTTGAAAACCAATAGTAATTTAGAAATCAACCTTAGTCTGCCACTGATTAAAATGTGAACTACTGATTTCTACCTGCCCAGAATATAGAAGTTGTATTACAGAGAAAACTTGAAATACACAGCTTAAAAGAAAATAAAGGCTTTGAATTGTGAATTTGGCAGCAGGTATACTACGTATTTCGACTCTTCCACATAAAGACTAAAGCTACAGCTGTATCTTTAGTCCAACAAATAAACTTAAAATGACCAAGGTGGCAAAGAAAGGTAAGAGCTTTAACATGTTAAGGGATTGCCCCATTCCAAAATTAGCTTTCTGTATCAAGGTAACAATTAAATTTTACATTACCCCCGAAAGAGTCTAGCTGTTATTTTTGTAAAGCTATGATTTAAAAATTACTGCTTCACATTTGAAAGTACAGATAACTAGTTACTGTTGCATTTTGTGATTGCTAATGGAGTCAAGAATCCTATGTATCTTCTTAAACTGGCTACTATGAGTGACTAGAGATTTCAGAATTGGCAGTAGTTAAGTAACTTTACTCCTCTCCTCCAACAGATAATCTCTTGGATCTCAAATTTTATTTGACACTTATTTTGGGATTAAATGTTTTTCAAACTCTTAGTATCAAATAAGGAGATCTAATAACAAACTGGAAAATCATTTTTCTAACTGGTTTCCCATTCAATGGACTGAGTCAGACACAATTTAAGGAAGTATTTAGTTTATTTCAGTGATTAACAACATTTTTAGCATGAATATATTCATAGGAGTGTAAATCGTTTCTTCATTTCTAATTAGCCTTTCTCAAGTCTCATGAAAAATGTATACTCTTAAAACTCGAATTCCTGCTTTATTGAATAAAAAAATGAGGAATGCTCTATTTTTAACCACTGAATTACTACTACCTGGACATATTTAAGCAATTAACAAAAGGAAGGAGACTTTTTAAAAATTTTATTTTAGAGAGAGAGCACGAACTGGGGAGAGGGACGGGGCGGGGGGGAGTGGGTAGAATCCCAAGCAGGCTCCGTGTTCAGTGTAGAGGCTGATACAGGGCTCGATCCCATGACTCTGGGATCATGACGTGAGCCAAAATCAAGAGTCAGACACTCAACCAACTGAGCCACCCAGGTGCCCCAGGAAGGAAGCTTTTTAACTGTTCTTCCTGTTATTAGACCACAGCCACCTCTTCATGACAGGCAAGCCACTTGGGCCAACAGGATGCTTGCCACTAGCCTAAAGCACCAGACAAATAAACTCGAGGAGTTGAAGCTTTGGAGGTTAAAAAAGTCTCAAAAGACCTATAAAGCTCCAAGAACCACACAAAACTCCCCTATCCTCTCTTTCCTCATTTTGAATATTCAAATCTGTACAAATAATCCCTTAATTATTTGCAACCAATACAACACTACTTTGCATGTCCCGAAGTCTCTACTGGCCATTATCCACAATTACAATAGTGAACACCTATGTAATATGACATGCCAGGCGGTGTTTTAAGTGCTTTGGTGTTCTTCAAACAAAAACAAGAAGAACGGTCCAAATTTCTATGAAGTCACAGGGGCCTTTGTTAAGACACCTATTTAGTAAAGACCTATATATTCATGTAACTTTGATTTCAGTTGATACAAAGTTATTTTTACTTGATCAAATACAAATTGTGCTAATTCTACCAAAAGAAATAGAGAAATGTATTAAGGTTGTAACACTAAATAAAAATAGCAAATAAATTGGTTATTTATTTGGCAAATAATAAAACTAATTTCTAATAAACCACTGAAATGGCAAAGTGATAGTCCTATCACTTAAGGTAAATTTTTAATGAGTAGACAAAAAAGAAAATGCTAAACTATTTAAAACAAACAGAAGTGAAACGGAAAGACACATAGCAATTTTCAGGGTAGCTATATTTAATAAAGTTTTTAAAAAACCTCCACTTTTTAAAGTCAATTTTTTTTAATGCAAGAATAATTTGCAGTAAAAAGATTCTTTGCTATATAATACTAATAGTACAGCATTTTCTTTCCAAATTCTTTGAATTCAATTATTACTAAAGAAATTAACTTTTATACTATGGGCATTACAAATTCATCTAAAAAGCTAGGCAGTGCTACTGCGTTTTAACGGCTTGCAATTCTTGTACTAGAGATTTGACTGTTGTAATACCCAAAGTAATTTAAAAATAGAATTCAATAAAGATGTGTTTTGCCACTCTAAAATGTGACTACCTTTCCCACTGTGTGTGTTTTAAATTTTTCAAGGTCTGTTTACTTAGATCTTAAATAGTTACAGAATTCAGTCCTAGGCTGTTATGACTTGTGTCCTCCAAAAATATATGTTGAAGTCCTAACTCCCAGTACCTCAGAATGTGACCTTATTTGGAAATAGGGTCATTGTAGATGTAATTAGCTAAGATGAGGCCATACTGGAGTAGGATGTGCTCCTAATCCAATAGAACTGATGTCCTTATAAGAGGAGAATTTAGACACACACACACACACACACACACACACACACACACACACACAGATGATGTGAAGACACGAGATGGAAGACGGCCCATCATCTGACAGCAGAGGCAGAGACTGAAGTGCATCTCCAAGTCAAGAACACCAAGGACTGCTTAGAACTGCCAGAAGTTAAGAAGCGGAAAGGAAGGATTCTCCTCCAGAGCCTTCAGAGAGAGGCATGGCTTTGCCAGCACCTTGATTTCAGACTTCTCACCTCTGGAACTGTGAGGGACTAAGTTTCTGTTGTTCTAAGACCCCCGATGTTTGGCAATGTTGTTATAGCAGGAAACTAATTACACAGATCATGAATTAAAATCTACCTTTCCAAAACAGCATCTTTTAAAGTAAAGCATAGCTTTAGAGTCAGCAAAACCTGGCATCAAACACCTGTGCAAATTAAATCCGTTTAACCCTGGACTTGAATTTGCTTCTTCATTTATAAAAAAGAGGTAACGATCCTACCAAACAGTGTATTTCTGAAGATAAATTATGTACAATGTTCACAACACAGAGGTCAAAAATGTTAAGCCTCTCCATACCCAAGCTCTTCTCTCCCTACAGTGAGAATGCATTTTAACTTGTGATCATTTGGCTAACAATTCATAAAGTAGTATGATAAAAACAAAGGGCTATAGTTAAAATATTATTAAGTAAATTTTTAAAAATGTCCTAACGTAAGCCCTGATAGTTTAACTACTTAGCAATCTCTAAATCCTTATCCTGGGTATGATCACACTATATAAGATGTGATGCTTTTCAGAACTTGCGGAGATGGTAAATGCTACCCTCTCCTATTTAAAAGGTCCAAACTAATTTCAGTCATCACAGAAAGATCAATTCTGAAACAGTTTTATCCTTTATACTTTCAAAGGTTAATTTTACTCATCACAAGTCTTCTGATTTACTAACATTCTTATTAACATGCAAACTGACCCAAGTTCAGTAATAAACACAAGACTTCTGTTACTATAAACTCATTGTTCAAATGCAGAACTTTTTATTTCATGTAATAATCATAAGTAAAATAATAATTACCTTTCACAAGATTAGTAGAAATAGAAATCTCACAAATATAATAAGCATGTTCCCCTGACATGCAAATTAGCCAGTAATATGGCCACAATGTTTAAAGTCATCTGTCCAAAGACTTGGGAAAAGGTGATCAAAGGCCAGCACCAGGACATGCTATGAATTAAAACTTAAATGAATCTAAGTTTCGTGATTTGAACAGAAGACTTGAAGAGAAAGAAAACCTAGAATCAGATTATATATTTGAGAAAAGTAAAATGACTGCAAATTATCCACTGCTATCAAAGACAACAGAGCTGGGCTCTAAAACTGCCTGATTTCAAGTGGTGAATAAAGACCAATACTGAATGCTTACTATGTGTAAAGACAACCTGACATATTTCACTTAATTCAAGCCATGGAATATTCTTAATATAGGAGTTTTATACACAAGAAAACGGATTACTAAGTTTTGTCAATACATAGAGTGCATAAATGCCAAATTTTGACAGGAGCTCCTACAGCCACAATCTAAAATACAAACTTGCAAGCAACCATTGGCTCCGCTTTACATATATTTAAACATTTTAAAAGATAAATAAGTTTTGATATTTTATTTGTGGGAAAGTTGCAGTAAAAAAAAAATCTTACTTAGTATCAGTGCAATACAAACTTGCCTCCAAAATAGCATGTTATTGGGGCACCTGGATGGCTCAGTCGGTTAAGCGTCTGACTTTGGCTCAGGTCATGATCTCATGGTTCATGGGTTTGGGCCCCGCATCGGGCTCTGTGCTGATGACTCAGAGCCTGGAGCCTGCTTCCGATTCTGTGTCTCCCTCTCTTTCCGCCCCTCCCCTTCTCGTGCTCTGTCTCTGTCTCTCTCAAAAATAAATAACACATTAAAAAAAATACAAAAACAAAAACCTCAAAATACCATCTTAAGAAAGTTAACCATATTATATCATAGCATAACCTTAAGAAAAACCCAAACCCTGAAAACAGAATCTAAGAAAATGCAGCTGGAGTGATTATTTAGCAATAGGAAAAGGAGAGAGTCCCACAGGTACTTGTAATAAGGAAAATACAAATTCAGTTTAGTGTTTAAATGAAGCCTTATCCTATAAGGAGAAGACTGGCTGTTCAAGTTTATGTCTGCCTGCACAAATTTATTTGCCTTTTATCTTTTTATTGGGGTTTTTTTTGCCTTTTAAAGAGAAGAGGAGCTAACAGTTGGTGAGCCTCTGCCATGTATGTCTCGAACCTTAGCAGGTGCTACACACTAACTTTTCAAAATGATAGACCTGGGTTTCAATCTTTCCTCAAATATTTACAAGTTGTGTGATCCTGGGAAACAAATCTGTGACAGGCTTGTTAGCAAAATAGATATTAAAATACAAGATTGTCATGAGTCTTATACAGGTAATAAAATTATCCCAGTTCTTGTCACATAGTACACGTCTGTTAAGTACTAGCTAACATCACCAATGACCATTTTAAAAATGTAACTGTGCAGATTAGTTATTAAGTAATGATGCCTGGAGGTACAGTAACTTGTCTAAAAGACATATATATCTAGCAAATGTTAAAAATAGTTTTGAAAACCTAATGGCATGGAAATCTGTGGTCTCTTAAAAAGTTCCAATGTTGTTAGTCTTTCCTTTTGTTCCTCTGGCTTCCTCAAGTGGTCTTTTACAGAGGAGAAAATTTATTTCAAATACTCAAGGTGTTTAAACACTAGAAATGACCCTAGAAACCGCTAAGCCAAGGGGCAGCAAACTGCTTTCAATACAATTATATCCAACTGATAGTCCTTGCTTGGAATAAAGGGTCAAAAAGGAGGCTGGAGTGCTATGATGACGCTTTTTACATTTTTTTTTAATGCTTATTTATTTTTGAGAGAGAGGGAGAGAGACAGAGGGAGAGAGGGGGAGACACAGAATCCGAAGCAGGCTCCAGGCTCTGAACTGTCAAGCACAGAGCCCGACGCAGGGCTCAAACTTATGAACTGCAAGGTCATGACCTGAGCAGAAGTCAGACACTTAACCAACTAAGCCACCCAGGTGCCCCGAGAAGGATTGGAGAATTCTGAGAAAGGCAGAAAAGTAGGACAAAATAGTGATAGCTCCCATGGTGTGGAGAGGGCCAAACAACACAGGTCAACCAAGTGCAACATATCTGCCATTGCTATGCCAGAGTAACGCGCTCATTAAACTCCTCTACTTCTCATTAATTCAGGGCTCAAAGTCACAAGTTCTAAGTTTACTCTCTACCATCTAGTGAGCTCTGTGCATAAGAGCTCCGTCCTCCACTTCCTTCACTATAGGTCATCCTGTGGTAGGGTCCCCTCCCTAAAAAATGAAAAAACAAAACCCAAAAAACAAAAACCCTCAAGGCAACCTGGCTACACAGGAACATAACCTCGCTCACGACCTTGTAACATGAGACCACTTAATCAGACTGCATGTTTGTGTGCTACCATATATGGAAAACAAAGAAGTCAAAAATGCATAAAAGACTATGCCACATGGCGTTCGGGGCTCAGTTCTTAGGGTACGAACACAACTGAGCCATGCTGGCATGAATAAAGTTGCTTCCTGGAAAGAAAAGCCTTGGTGTCATGACTTTCTGTGTGAGAATCCTGCTACAATCCTACTATCTGATGCACCTACCACTTCTGTGATGTAAACTTAGTCCATTAGCACAATTCTACCCCTTGATCTACTATTATAGTTTACAAGTTACTTCAATTATTTGTTCTATAGCATGATTAGAACAGGGCAGAGTAATTCTAAGTGTACATACAGAATGAAAAGAGAACCCCAAAACAGGAGAGAATTAAGTAGAGGGGAAGAAAAATGTCTCAGCAAAGCTCATGCAAAATAAACCACCGATCTGCGTTAGTTTCTGACATGCAACCACATCTAAGTAGTCCTACTAGAAATATTACTGGTCCTTGATAAATTTGACACTCACAATCTTGTCCCAAAGGGTCCCTTTCCATAATCAAAGCATTTAAATCAAGTAAATTTTTCTTTGAGGTATCCTATAACTCTCAATTGAGTCAAAAATACTTCCTATAAAACCATGTCAAGATGTTTCCTTCCATGCCTTTCTTCCCTTAATTCATCTTTTAGATTAATTCTTAATGCTTTAATGAGTTTAGAACTGTGATAATGACTTCTCTATTTTTTATTCATACTCCAATGCCAACTGCCACAAGTATATACTTTATTGAAACATTAAAAATAATTTTTGTATTACCAAAGTATTTTACTTAAAATTTTTTTTGAAGAATCTCAAGTGCATGGCATATTAAGTATTTACATGTTTTAATCTATTTGAAGTGGTAGTTTGTGGGGTTCTAAAAAGCATACATATACACCCAGGGAAGAGTGTGTGTGGGTGTGTGTGTGTGTGTGTGTGTGTGTATATAAAAATATGTATCTTCCTAGGGGATTCTGTATTTGTAAGTCTGTGGTGACATCCCCCCACCTCCTATTTCCACAGGTGATTCTGTTGTATATTTCTTGTCTGAGAACCACAGAGACAGAGTATTTCAAATTGTTTTCAATATGTACATCCCTATTTAAAGTATACACCTCCCTAAAGAAAACAATCTGGGCCATTAATTTTGAATTCTAATTCCAGAAAGTTTTGCTAAACCAAGGTGTCTTGTATTTAAATCTCCCATTAAAAAGTAGTAACCTTTATTTCTTTTGAAGTGGAAAATTAAAATTTTAGTGCTTAAAAAACTTAAGTTTAAAAGATGTTTTATATAAAACCACAGCATCCTCAATTAAGGAAACATTTATAATTCTCTGCCACACTGCAGTATTTATTATATTTACAAATATTTAGTTTTTAATTTTGCCTACCTTAAAAATGAATATAAAGATACTTGATTCTCCTCTTCTATATTATGTAAAACATTTAAAGAGAAAAATTTTAATGTTTCCTTTCTCTGAAAGTTAAAAGCCCTTAAAACATTTTATTAATATAGCACCCCATAAAGTAATAATAAAGGCACATAAGGTATAACAAAATTATTTTTAATTGGATATTAAAATTTACTTTTTCTTTAAAGTTGTGCCCATTTGAAATATATACAATGACAAAAAAACATCAAAATGTTCTTTAAATCACTCAATGAATAAGGGATTATATATATATCTATATAAAGTTCATAATGAATACCGCATTTCTTTGATTCTAAGACACCATTAGATTTGACATTTCCGAAATTGGATGGGTCTTGTAATCACTGGCATGTCATGCTGGAAACAGTTTTTATTCCTGAATGATGCTTCTTACAATAAATGGCACCTTAGATCTGATGAACAATGGTGTTTATAAAAAAAAATACTTTTTCAAACTGAAAGAGGTAAGTTTTTCTTTTTGAGTGTAATAAAACTGACCCACCCCAAAACAACCTTAAACGTGTGGCTCCATAAACTATAATCTTTTATATGAGTGAAAATGGCCAATACATTTAATGAGACCACTAAATTATCAGGACAAAAGAAACTCTGGTAAGAATGTAATAGCTTAAATAATGAACAAATGTTATCAATTAAATATTATATACAGTCATTTCCAGAGTTTTAAACAAATAACTTGATACTATTCCACCTTCCAATGCTAAACATTTCCCATCCTACATACTGAAATAAATTTAGCATTCCACCTACAATGTGCTGCAGATGACTGCTGTGCTGTAAAACAAGTTTCTCACTGCAATATAAATGATCAAAGTGCACTGTATGTATTTATGCTATCAACAGAAGCCAATGATTAACGAAATGTTTAAAGGCAAAAAAACATTTAGAAAGCATCTACTAAAACTGTAGTCTATTATACTGAGAGTCATACTGTTCTCTAACACATCACAAATCAAGACACTATTGATTTCGTGGCTCATGTAGATACTGCCTGCAGCACTTCGAACAACTGTACTCAAGTGGTCAAGTCACTCCTTGCTATTTCTACTGGCCAGTATTCTAGTGACAGCACTGGGATCAAACGCATCAAAAACACGATAGGTTCTACGTCAAACTTAATCAAAGACAATTAATTTCTCTCCATCATTCAAAAAACTGGTGAACGTAAATATAAACTTCGGAAATTCAGTATAAGGATGAGTAATATCCTTTCACTTAAATACTGTACTACAAAATAAGGACAAAGTGAGAACAAGTAGACATAAATTTTTCTCAACTATTTTAAGAGTGTCACACACTCCCAAGATAGGTTTCTAGATACACTACTGACAACTGATTAGGTTAACTGTCACCACCAGAATCTTCAAACCAGTGCGATGCTTCTACATATTTTGTTTTCAAGTTTACACATGAAGGCCCAGCAGTGATTAAAAACTTGGGATCAAAAGTCACTGAAAAGTCTACATTTTTTATTGCTACTTAATCCAAGTGAATATCACTTAATTTTAATAATGGTAAATACAACTAAAGTAGTTTGAAATCCCAGTCAATATAATTTCCTTAAGGACAAGGCCAATCATTCCTGAACATTAATACTTTGCACCACCGTCACAGTTTTTCCTGTGACCCTAAGGAAAAGATCTGAAACCAACTCAAGTTACTGGACTATATTGAATTACCTTAAAAATAAACACCAAATGTCCACGCTTACCCACTTTTTCACATAACAAAAGTAATAATGTACTATTTCTGTTCAGAACCTTTAAGAAGAAATGACTTGATTTTTGGCCAGGAACCAACCTTAAAGCTCTTACAGCTGTTTAGATTACCAAGAGGTAAGCCAAACCAATCCCATTTTAAATTTACATTTAAATCCAACTTTACAGGGCTGGTGTGTTCCATCCTTATTTTAGGCAGGCTTGACAAATGTAGCTTAAGAATTTTAGAGAAATAGAGCAAATGATGAGTGGCTGGGAATGCATAGGAAACAAAAGGACTATTCATAGGACCAAATAAAAGCCTTCATTAGGAATGAAAAAAAAAAACACCAATGGTTTTTAATATATGTATATATATGTAAAACCCAAAGGAGAAACAAATAGCAAATAAATGAAAATTAAAAGCAAAAATAAATAAATAAATAGGAAACCAATCCCCAATTTTTCTGCTACTCAGTTTACCTTGGAGGCTAATCTGAACAGTGTTACCCACAGCCTACAGAACACATGATGGACACTTTGTTCCTGAAATATAATGTTTTTAAATCCACCAACACCTCTATATATTCTGTGCAATTAAGAAATTCACCTCAGGCAAGTGACCGATAAGTACTTTAGTACTAGCACTATCTATGCAGAATAGCAAATATAATGTGAAACAAAGCAATGCAAGCATTTACGTGAATTCTGGCTCCATGCTAACTCTGGCTTCATGCCTAACTATGTTAAAAAAGAATTGCCAAACTGTCAATGCATTTCTTTACAATATTTCTTATTTTACCTTCATAAAGGCTAAGAGTTTTGACTATGAGCATTGTCAATTAGCCAAATTTCTCTAATTTTCTATCCGATTTTAAAGAATATTTTATAATCTAAACTATCAACTATTTTTCTCTGTATGTACATGAAGACAGACATACAGAGAAACAGAAAAATCTACATAGGATTTACACAATAAATATATACAGATATTACATACATACTAATGAGACTGCATGATTTTTATATCAAAGTACATGTTTTTCCACCACACAGTTCTTCATTGTTATCAAGAGTAATAAAAAAACTTCTGCAACAACTAAGAACATGCTGCTAATGATCCAACGTTTTAAGAATTTGTAGATTAAAAAAATACAATTCCTAGAACACTGTTATCAAACAAATAAGTTTTATTGGCATCTAAAAACAAAATTCACCCAACATTGAAACGTACTTTAATATTTATGTTGTTTTCTTTTTTTTTTTTTTTTTTTTTTTTTTTTCTTTTTTACTCACTGCAGTATGAGGAACAAATCACAAACACTTACTTTGGAGAAACAGAGACCATAGTGTAGATTTTACAAAATCACTTTTTAAAATCTCTGTATTGTGCTCCTCAAATATCTAGAGCCAGTCTTTGCATAAAATATCACAGCTTTGTCTATTACTTTAAAATTCTGCAGCAGCCTAAAGATATGGATAAGATATACCACCACTTGCTATTTTGAAATATATCTATTACCATATCCAACCTAATGGTAGTATCTAAAAAAATTCTTTCTTCCATAGGAAGTCTCTGACAAGCTGTTATTCATTTCCTTGAAGTTAAAAGAATCTGGGGGCAACATTTATATTTTATCAGAAAAATAAAAAAATGTTTACCTACCATGTTCATATTAAGAACAATGTCTATACAAGTCAGTTGTACAATTATTTTAAGAGAAAGGTGAACATGAACATCAGATTAACTTAATTCTGGCAGACAAAAGTGAACAACTATGGTCCAGTCAGCCATTAATCTATTACAGAGAGATGACAACTTTACAAAAGGTATCTTTTACCTACTGAGTGATGATTATGTCCCCTCAGTTTCTGTGCTTTCTACCACTGGTTCACTTTCTATATCAGCAACTGTGTCACTCTTCTCCTTGTTTATTTCACTTGAAGATGTCAGTTTTTCATAAAGTTCAGGATCATTCTGTACTGGTAAAGGCGGTGGTTGGGCATGTCTCTCAGTATTTTCACCGTTAACCTGAGGCACGTTATCACCTTTTCGTTGAGAAGTGGCCCCTTCAAAAAAATCAAAAACCCGAGCATGAGGAGGGGGGACCCAGGTGTTTTGAATTCTATCTCGTCCAAGACGGTTTCCATTAATTTCTCTGCAGAAATCAAAATCTCTGTCATCCCTATCCCTTTGCCTCTCCCAGGGTCTTCTGCGGTCATCAAAATCTCTGTGAACTTCTTGTCCAAATCCTCTGTTCCAAGGACCACTTCTAGGATCAAATCGATAATTTCCAGACCGAAATCGACCTCTTTCTTCATGTAAGCCTTTTGGACCACCATAGACAGGCAGAACCCGATGTTCTCTCTCATCAAAATCTCTGTGCCCCCAGGGCTTCTCTGGATTAAAGCCAAAGTGGTCTCTTCGACCAAGATGATCTATGCCTGGCCTCACAAGATTCTCTCTAATATCGACAGGAGGTCTTCCAAAATGATCCCTACCATCTAACGGAGGCCTTCCAGGACCTTCTCTTGGATCTATAGGCCGTCCAACCACATCCCTAACATCCACCGGGGGAGGTCTACTAATGCTTTCCCTGGCTTCCATGGGAGGAAACCGGTAATCTCTATCTCCTTCCTGTTGAATGTTATCATTCCCGAGTGGTATCCTTTTCTCTGGATTAGTAACATTGTCTACACTTTGTCTTCCAGGAACCAGAAAAGGTCTTTCTGGCTGACTAAAAATATCTCCTGGAGGAAACGGACCACGGGGTGGTGGATGAAGAGCTGAATCAAGTACCGACGGGGGAGGGATTCCCCGCTGGGGTGGGATTCCAGGCTGTATTAAAGGGAATCTTGGTCCAGGTGTCTGTGGTATTAGTCCCGGACGAATGTCTAACATTGGCATTGCAGGCATCCTTTGACCAGGGAGATTTAAAGGGGGTAAGTTTTGAGGCCCGGCTGGTGGCTGTGTTCCCAAAAGTCCAGCAGTGTTTGGAACATTTGGTGGCTGTACTCCTATTAGTCCCGAATTATTAGGAATATTTGGGGGTAGCACTCCCAAAAGTCCAGAACTACTTGACACAGTTGGTGGCTGTAGTCCCAAAATTCCAGAGTTATTTAGAATATTTGGTGGCTGGGGTCCAATAATCCCAGCACTACTGGAAACATTAGATGGCCGGACTCCAATAATTTCAGAATTACTCGACACATTTGGTCTTTGGACTCCCAAAATTCCAGAATTGCTTGTCACATTTGGTGGCTGTCCTCCTAAAATTGCAGAGCTACTTGAAATATCATTTGGAATCACTGAAACAGAAAAAGGAAAAATAACACACATAAAAATCATTCATGTAAAAGGAAACTATATTTATAGTTACTAATGCTTTAATTTCCCAGTAGTTAGCCTAGAGTTAGCTGCTTATAACCCCCAACAATCAAGATGCACTAGATACTAAACAAAACTTAAAGCTAAAATTACTATGCATAGTGAAATTTAAATATTAAGACATAAGTGGGGTGTTACCTAAGATCTTTACATAAAACATTTAAAGGTGGGTTTTGTTTTTTTTTAATGTTTGTTTATTTTTGAGAGACAGAGAGAGAGAGCATGAGTGGGAGAGGGGCAGAGAGAGAAAGGGAGACACAGAACCTGAAGCAGGCTCCAGGCTCTGAGCTGTCAGCACAGAGACCGACGTGGGGCTCGAACTCATGAGCAGTGAGATCTTGACCTGAGCAGAAGTCAGATGCTCAACCAACTGAGCCACCCAGGCGCCCCAAAACATTTAAAGTTTAATAAAAATGTCAGGTATTGTAGTAATTCTCCACCTTTAACAAAAGTCTTTCTAAAGCACAAATTTTAATATGCCAACAGTACTGCCATAAAAGAGGACTGGCTACTTTGAAATATCATATTTCTCTTTTAGACCTGGCTGAAAAATACCGGAAGAAGTAAGTTATTTATACCTAATCTTTGCTTGTTCTAATCTTTCTCTAAGGATACATATTCTGTGAAACTGTATTTTGATAACAACACATTGATACAGTCCCAATAGGCCAAAAAAAAAAAAAGGGAAGGGAAAGGTCTTAAACGTGCCAAAATCTACACTATCCTGAACAGAATGCCAACTTTTTCTAACAGAAATTTTAGGAGATAGTGATCTCTTTTGAAACATTGCAACACTTCAATACTGGTGCACTGAACTGGGTACAAATGTGCAAGGCATCTCAGAATTAAACACCAATGTAGAGGAGTAGTGCTTATGATTTAATTTTGTATTTCTGGGGAATCTGTTTTACCTGATCTGGTGTTTTCAGCAGAAGGAATCTGGTGGTCTATAAGATGAGGTACTTTTTCTTCAGGCTCTGCTTGTTTAGTTGGAGGATTAAAAACATTTCCAGCTGGCAGAGCAGAAGTAGCAAGATTGCTGGCAACAGAACCACCTGGTAAAACAAGACTACCAAATCCAACATCTTTCACGGTTTCTGGAGTCATGGATAATGGCGGCTGCACTAAAGCTGTTTAAAGAGCGAGAAAATATATTTCAGATTTAATTAGGCAAGCAAATCATGTGTTAAGTTAAAATATTAACTATGACCAACACTGCCCTTGCCAAAGTTTTCAATGACTTCCTCTCCTCTCTCCCCAGTTTGGTAAGACTACTCAGTTACTGTGACACACTGAATTCTCTTCTGGTCCCTCTATTTTATTTATAATGAAAACTAACTTCTCACAGCTTGTCTGTTTCATTTTATGGCATCTCTTTATTACCTAGCACATTATATAATAATTGATGCTCAAAATGACAAATCAGTCATCATGAAGAGGCTAAGTTACATTTAGAAAGTTTTACTTTTTTTTAATCAGAGAAAACAATTTTTG
Organism: Leopardus geoffroyi; assembly: GCF_018350155.1. Lineage (NCBI taxonomy): Eukaryota > Metazoa > Chordata > Mammalia > Carnivora > Felidae > Leopardus > Leopardus geoffroyi. Next base: position 139,546,352 of record NC_059332.1, on the reverse strand, counting down.
GAAATATTTTAAAGTGTTTAGTAAAATATGGACCAGTACTTAAGAAGTAATACAAAAAAAATCATAATTTCCAAGAGTGTCAGTACATGAATTTCTGAATATACAGAAATGATTCATGCAGAATGACAAATACACACAACAATACGAATCTGCTCAAACCCCCTGAAATTATAATGTGCTAACGCCCTTACATTCACTACTTTTATCAAATGAGGTTAGAAACCCATCATATAAGCGGTAATGTGGACTACAAATAAAAAGGTATGAACATTCCATGTTTTAAAATTTTTTTTCCAAAAAAATTTTTTAATGTTTATTTTTATTTTTAGAGAGAGAGAGAGAGAGAGAGAGAGACACTAAGGGCAAATGGGGGGGGCGGAGAGAGAGAGAGAGAGAGAGAGAGAGAGAGAGAGAAACAGACAGAAGGAGACACAGAATCAGAAGCAGACTTCAGGCTCTGGGCTATTAGCACAGAGCCCAACGGCGGGGGTGGGGGGGGGGGGGCTCGAACCCATGAACCATGAGATCATGACCTGAGCTGAAGTTGGACACTCAACCGACTTAGCCACCCCAGAGCCCCATGAACATTCCATTTTATTTTCATTTTTTTTTTTTAATTTTTTTTTTTAACGTTTATTTATTTTTGAGACTGAGAGAGACAGAGCATGAATGGGGTTGGATCAGAGAGAGAGGGAGACACAGAATCGGAAACAGGCTCCAGGCTCTGAGCCATCAGCACAGAGCCTGACGCGGGGCTTGAACTCACGAACCGCGAGATCATGACCTGAGCTGAAGTTGGATGCTGAACCAACTGAGCCACCCAGGCGCCCCAACATTCCATTTTAAAGAATGAGTAGAGGGGCGCCTGGGTGGCGCAGTCGGTTAAGCGTCCGACTTCAGCCAGGTCACGATCTCGTGGTCCGTGAGTTCGAGCCCCGCGTCGGGCTCTGGGCTGATGGCTCAGAGCCTGGAGCCTGTTTCCGATTCTGTGTCTCCCTCTCTCTCTGCCCCTCCCCCGTTCATGCTCTGTCTCTCTCTGTCCCAAAAATAAATAAACGTTGAAAAAAAAAAATTAAAAAAAAAAAATAAAGAATGAGTAGAAAACTCTGTTAAGTGTATATGTCATTTATATCTTTAAAAAAACCAGAACTAGAGGAATATAAAATCACAACTAAGCCATCAGAATTTTTAGTCCAATTTATGTCACAACACCATTACATCATTTATTTGGGAATTTTAAGAACTGTTTTATCCTCACATTTTGACTCTAGCTTATCTGGACAAACTGCTAGCACATAAGAGAGCTATAAAATAGCAACAAAATCACCTGCAAACATGTGTAGGAATTATGAGAATTAAACAGTACAGTGTGAACAATGAGGACAGTACCTGGCACATGGCTATATTTCTCCTTCTCCATTAAACTGATCCCAGATTTTCTAAAATGAATAAGCTAAGGAAATGACTGGGGGAGGTAAGCTCTAGGATGAGTCTCTGAATGCTGAATTCAAAAACGGCTTCTAAATACTTGTCTAATTTTTTGAAAAAATAAACAATGCTTCCTAATTAACCAACAATAAAAAAGAAGGATCCTAATCCTGTTTGAACACTAAAGGAGAGAAAAGAAGTTATAAATATAAGGGAAGTGGGTTACAGGTAAGTTCTCTATCATATAAACTCTCTTTACAATAAAATCCTTTGAACCAGTAATGGGCCAGAAAGCTAAGAAGTTCTCCAAAACTCATGTAGTCGTCTCAAAAGGATAAAAAGGCAACATGAAAGGTCTCTTACTCACTAAAGATAAAACAAATTGAACTTCAAAATGAAAAATGAGTTCAACTGCTTTAAAGTAAAAGTCTATTAATCCACAAACATTACAGAAACTGAAGGAGAAAGAAGTGAAAGGGAAAGGTAGAGAAAGAGAAGAAGTAAGAGAAAGCCTCTTCTCCCCACTTCAGTCACTGGATATTACTGGAAATGCCCACAGAATTAAACTTGTGCTGAAAAATGGCACTTCGGGGCAAGAATTTAGCATCTACCACAGTTCTCCCATACAACTGTACCTCAAGATAAGTAACTACTACCAGCTGGTAAGAGAAAGATTTCTTTAGTAAAAAATTCTAGGTAAGAAATGTAGAAAACTTACAAAATTCAAAAGATTACCACTTTGCAAACAATGGAAAGTAGATTAAAAAGCAATAATAATCAGTGGATGAAAAGATCAGATGAATATTGGAAGGGATTTTAATGACCAGGTTCCGTTTTCTGAATGCTCTGATCCATCTTAAAATCATCAGAAGTGGGATAAGAAGAAACTGAATGGCAAAAAAACAAAAACAAAAAAAGAAATTGCATGGCTCCTGATGTGATATAATATCAAGTCTATATAACACTCCACCAGGTAAATATTGTTGCTAAAAATGTTGGAGCAGATCCTTGGCAAACCTTTGGTGCTAAAAAACCTCCTATGTACAGAAAAATCCAGAAGATGAAGGAACAAATTCAATACCACAAAGAAGGAAAAATCAAATCCACTGTTTGGGATCTTGCATAGAGAAGTGAAGTGTTTCTTCAGCAAATCAAGATTAAAAAAGAAAGGAAGGTCTAAGCAGGACTCCTCTAGATTGAGATATTTAATACACAAAACAAAATCACACAAATGTGATCTGGGGCCTCTTCTCTGAATTTCAACTAAAACAAACCAGTTATAATTGACATTTTGAGACAACAGAGCAAATCTGAATATGGAATGACTATCATATAATAATGTTAGTTTTTTGGAAATCATTTAGCAAAAAAAAAGTATTTTTCTAAAAACTTTCTTAACAGGGGTGGCCTGGGTGACTCAGTTGGTTGGCTAAATGTCCAACTCTTGGTTTCAGCTCAGCTGATAATCTCAGCCCACATGGGGCTCTGTGCTGACAGTGTGGAGCCTGCTTGGGATTCTCTTTCTCCCTTTCTCTTTGCCCCCCATCTGCTTGTGCACACTCTTTCTCTCTCTCTGGAAGTAAGTAAATGAACTTTTCAAAAACTATGCTTTATTAAAGTAAATAAAAACTTAAAACTTTCATAAAAAAATTTACAATTCACAAGAATGAGAACCAACAGGTTAACACTACCATGAATAAAGAAAAGTCTCAAAGTAGGAAACTCACATGTTGGTACTACTGGTGGAATAGCAGGTGGCGGTACAACAGGTGGTGGAACTGGAGGTGGCATGAAACCTACAAGGGAAAAAAGGACCAGAAATGAAAGAAGACTTACTTCTTTTAACTCAAAGATGTCAACAGCTATACATGAAATTCTACATTCTTAAAACAGCTTTCCACTACTATGACCTTTTATTTGTGAATATATTTTCCATTTAAAAAATCACTTTTATAAACACTGTCTTATATTTGATCCTTAATAAGCTAGGAACAGAAATTCTTATCACTATCACTTCCTATTTATTTGCTCATTTGTGGAAGTCCTATGGCACTCTCTATGATGCTGTAAAATCAAAATTAACATAAGCCAGACAACCGGTTTTGTATTTTAGAATAACTGCATGGGAAATTAAATATTGTATTTCCTTTTTTTTTTTCTAATTTTTTTTTAACGTTTATTTATTTTTGAGACAGAGAGAGACAGAGCATGAATGGGGGAGGGTCAGAGAGAGGGAGACACAGAATCTGAAACAGGCTCCAGGCTCTGAGCTGTCAGCACAGAGCCCGATGCCGGGCTCGAACTCACAGACCGCGAAATCATGACCTGAGCCGAAGTCGGCCGCTTAACCGACTGAGCCACCCAGGTGCCCCTAAATATTGTATTTCAAGCTGCTGATAATACTATATGTAATAATGTTATTTGTAAAATGTGCTGCTGTATTTCTTTGCTATATATGCTGTTTATCTGCTAGATCAAATTATTCTAATAACCTTGGATGTTACTATATTATGCTTTGAGCATTGAAATAAATCTTCAACTTAAATACTGACTTTTAATAAATTTAAATGTCAAATGATCAAACAATAAATCTGTTTCCTTGCATTGTTAAAATATAGACCTACCAGCGGCACCTGGGTGGCTCAGTTGGTTAAGCGTCCAGCTTCGGCTCAGGTCATGATCTCGCCATTTGTGAGTTTGAGCCCCATGTCGGACTGTGTACTGACATGACAGCTCAGAGCCTGGGGCCTATTGTCTTCTCTCTCTGCCCCTCCCCTGCTTGCACTCTGTCTCTCTCTCTCTCTCAAAAATAAATAAACATTCCAAAAGATTTTTTTAAAAAATACAGAGCTACCATTAAATTCAATTAAAAAAACAGTGGCTAAAGGGGTGCCTGGGTGGCTCAGTTAGCTAGTGTCTGACTCTTGTTTTCAGTTCAGGTGATCTGATTCATGGCTCAGGAGATTAAGCTCCATATCAGGCCCTGAGCTGACAGCGCAGAGCCCGCTTGAGATTCCCAATCTCTCTCTCTCTGTGCCCCTCCCCTGCTCTTGAGCGTGCTCTCTCAAATTCAATAAACATTAAAAGAAAAGGTGGCTAAAAATACTGTGACTATCAACAAATAAATGCTAGACAATGATACTACAAAGTCTATGTGATGATATGAGTTAATCATTGAAAATTATCTTCTGAAAAAAAAATTTTTTTTAAACAAATTTTTTAATGTTTATTTTTGACAGAGACAGAGCACAAGAGGGGGAGGGACAGAGAGAGAGGGAGACACAGAATCTGAAGCAGGCTCCAGGCTCTGAGCTGTCAGGACAGAGCCCAATGCGAGGGCTCGAACCCACAAACTATAAGATCATGACCTGAGCCGAAGTTGGATGCTTAACCAAATGAGCCACCCAGCTGCCCCTGAAAAAAAGTTTTAATTCAGATTTCAAATACAGAAAATAACTGACAAGAGTAATCTTCCAATCTTTAAAATATAAAAAGATAAAATACTTATAAAACCTGCATTAATTTCAAATTATGTATTCAATTATAATGTGAAAATTTTATGTTACATAGCAAATAAATTACAACCATTCTCAGACAATGAATTTATTTTTGGCCTTGTTGACAGTTTTAGGAATTCTGTACAATGGCTAAGAACTTAAATTATAGAAATCAAAGTACTTCTTTTCTTACAATATGCAAATCCATGAAGTTCACAGAAAGATAAAAACAGCTTTTTGAAAAATAATATATATCATTTGATCCTTTGTGCTTTCCTCTCATTCTTCTAACCTCCCATGGGCTAATACTAAAAACTCTATCTCTAAGCTATACAAGCTATTATTTATATTTAATTGACGAGTGTCAAGTAATCTATAGTTTCTAAACTAGAAATGTTGATTCAACAAACTTTAATCAAAGATTAGGTCAAAAAAAGTATTACAAATTCAATTAGCATTTTAAGATACATTATCATTTCTAATGTCAAAATGAAAACCTAATGATTTTTAGGAATAACAATCTATATACATTAATACATACTTCCTGATGCATGAGTGGTAACTATAGACAATTCTGATACAAAAAATTCAACATAAACTTTAAATTATTTTAAGAGTACTTCAATGCTTTTAAAGGATTCCATTTTTTTCTCATCTGTGCTTCTTAAAGTGTGGTCCTCCAACCACATGCATCACCTGGAACTTGTTAGAAATGCAAGTGTCTTGCCCCACCTCAGACTTGGGGAAGCAAAAGGAGGCCAGGCCCAGGACTCTACTTTAACATGCTCTCTGAGGGACCCCTACGTATGCTAAGGCTTGAGAACTGATGCTCTATATAGCATTTTAACCTGGAAAAATAACAATTTAAATGATATTCTAAGGAGAGTACACATAAGATGAAAAGTCCTTACCAGGAGGTGGTTGTGAAGGGTTAAAACTCGCTCGCAGAAAAGGAGGTGGAGGGATTGGACTGAATCCAGGAGGAGGAACCGGCATGGAGACCGGAAATGCTGGTGGAACTAAACTAACCGTAGGCACAGCTGGCGCCACTGGAATCTTTTGTGAATAGAAAATAAAAAGCCCATAAATTATTTTATCGATCTGCAATGAATACATCTTGGAACAACTAGAAGTAACTTATTTCTATTTCTTTCTAAGGAGGTAACAAAAACCACTGTATTAAGTGGTCTTGTTATTTTCCTTTTTGCACACTTGTAAGTGACCCTAACTTAAAGTAACAGCAAGGCAGTATTGTCAACAGATAGTATACATAGAGGCTGAAATCTATTTTACACTCAAGTGATGTACAGAAATGGGCACCGACCTGAAGAGAGAATATCGTGATCAGTTTTCAGCTGCCATCCCCCACTAAGTTTATAATACCTACATATGGTAAGCAACCTAACCATTAGGAAACCTGTCAGTAACAGTTTCAAAATGGCTTGAATTTCTCTTAAGTTAATTTTCTACTCCTATCATAAATATTTTATACTCATCCTAGGTACAATAATTCGCAAATATTTACTTGTACCATGGGTGTACCCCTTTCCTAAATTTCACATTTCTCAGTGGTCTATTCAACATCTCAACTTCGTTGTCTGAAAGACTCCAAACTTCACATGCACAAAACTGAACTCATTGTCCTGCCCCTTCTCAGATAATGATAACTTCATCTTTCCAATTTTGCAAACCAAAAACCTTGCCTCTTCTCTTTCTCACAACTCCAATCTAATCATGCCATGAAGTCCCACTCAACACACCATCACTATACCCCGATTATCTGAGCACTTCTGATTCCCGGCACTACCAACAGTCCACGAGTCACCACCCGCTCTCATCTCAATTGCTCCAACGGTCTCTTCACTGGTCTCCCTGCTTTTACTAATGCCCACTAGTCTATTCTCAAAATAATAGCCAGTACAATCCTTTAAAACCAGATCTTTTAAAACCTTTAAAGCCAGATGAAGTCACTCCTTTCTTCAAAATTCTGCAACAGCGCCCCATCTCAGGGCGAAAACCAAAGTCCTATCAGAGATCACACTCCTGCTAAGCTGCCTCTCATTCACTTCACTCTAGCCCACTTACTATTCTTGGAAAGCACCAAGCACACTCCTGGCCTAGAGCCTTTCACTGGCTGTTCCTTTTGCCTGGAATGCTCTTCCTCAGGTAGCCACATGGTTAATTCCCTCAGCAACTGTTGCCACATTCTCAATTAAATCTACTCTGACCACTTAAAATGATAAGCACCTGTCCAGGTACTCCTGACAATCCTTATACTCTCTCCCTTTTCCTTCTATAATATCTCACAAACCCACTCATCTTGCATTTTCTGTCTCTCCTACTGAAAACCAAAGCTGCATAAAGGCAGGGACTTGTGTGCTTTTTCCCCACTGATGTATCCTTATCCTGGGTGCCTAGAACAGTGAATGTCATAGAAGCAGGCAACAGCATGCCATAAATGAACATTTAAATATATAGGCCACCATTTCTAAAAATAATTTCTTTTCCAAAAACCGTTGGGACTAAACTGCTATTTATTTTATTTTGGACAATTTCTTCCAACTTTTATAAAGTAAATACATGAGTAAAAACAGAAATGTAAGACAACACATTAATAATAACAGAAACATCCAGCACTAACCTGTAACATAGCAACAGGTGGAGGAAAAACCTCTGCCTGGGTTGTGACCACTGTCTCCTTTTCAACTGGAGTTGGGCTCTGAGTTGTCTGGACCGTCTCCTTAACAGGTTCTGAGCTTTTCACAGTTTCCCACTCTAAACAAAATATTTGAAATTGATTCCTCTGTGTAGGTGCAAAATTTTCATTTTATTTCTGTGTATACATTTACTTCATCTCTAAGTCCTCCATGTACCTTGGCACATCTTTAAGACGTGTCCACAACTATAAGGGCCAACCTAGGTTTTGCCCAGATAAATCTGATGAGAACACCAAGGAATCCAAAGCAGCATGACACAAGACAGAAATGAAAGACACGAAAATATTTAGTCTACAGAGACCACTTAGAATGGACATAATAGATACAGACCTCAAAGACTATCTGATATAAGAGGAACCAATCTTATTCTATATTGTGTCACAAGATACAAGGGGAGACCAACAAGGAAGGTATTATTAACCCAATAAAGAAAAATCTTTCAGGGGTGCCTGGGTGGCTCAGCTGGTTAAGCATCTGACTTCAGCACAGGTCATGATCTCGCGGTTCGTGGGTTTGAGCCCCGCGTCGGGCTCTGTGCCGACAGCTCAGAGCCTGGAGCCTGCTTTGGATTCTGTCTCTCCCTCTTTCTCTCTACCCCTCCCCTGCTCATGCTCTGTCTTTCAAAAATAAATAAATAAATGTTAAAAAAAAAAATTAAGGAAAATCTTTCTAAAAATATAGTTGCGCAAAAATAAAGCAAAGAAGCTCTCATCATTCCTCCAATGGTTCTCCATCTCCTTCAGAGTAAAGATCAAAGTCATTATGATGACTAATAAGACTTTATATGACTGCATCTCTCTGTACACCTCTCCGACTTCACCTCCTACTCATTTGTCACTAACTTTGCTCAAACCATGCTGGTGTCTTATAATTTTTGAAGAGACTTTGCACTTACTGTTCCCTCTGTATAGAATGCATTCTCTCCAGAGAGCTCCACATCTTACTCCTTCAAACAGCACTCTCTCCATTAGATCTTCCTCAACTATGTAAAACTGCATTGCTCCACAGCAATACTGTCTATATCTCCCTCCCTGTTCCCTGCTTTTTCTTCTTAGAACTTATCAACATAGAAATACTATATAGTTTACCTATTTTATTGTATGTTTCTTTTCACTAGAACATGGGTTGGCAAACCTTCCCTATAGTATTTTAGACTTTGTGGACCATACGTTCTCTGTTGCAACTACTCAGCTGCTGTTGAAAAAAAAAAAGTCATATAAAGGAAGTAAATGTAAGTGAGTGCAGCTGTATTTCAATAAAATTTTACAGAATAGCCGGCCAGCAGGATTTGACCTATGGCCTACAGGCTGTCATCCCCTGTACTACAATGTGCATGCAATCAGAGGAAGGATTTTTGTCTGTCTCACGACTATAATCTCAATTCCTAAAATCACGGTTGGCACACAATAGAAACTAAAATATTTACTGAATGAATGAATGTTTTGGAGGAATATTCATCAAGAAAAAAAAAAAAAAGACTGACAAGAAGAAAACACTGAAAAAGCGTTTAGAAAATATGTGCATTGGCCTGAAAATGAAAATACCCTGAAAATTAGCTTATTTTGGTAAAAGAGCTAAGACGTGAAGAAATAAAAGCTACATATACCACATTTCAATTACTTTCTCAAGTATCCATTTTAAGATTTCTTACTGGTTACAAATGCTAATCATTTTGTGGATTTATAACTGGTATTTTTAAAAATAAAAACACAAATTGAAAAAAAATAGGCGAGATGATCATTTAGTTATAAGCATTCTAGAATTACATACATCAGAACTATAGCTCTTTAAACATTCTATTTCTGTCATTCTCAGCATGGATACTAATCAAAATAATCTAGGAAGTTTTTCAAAGAAACATCTTAAGTCCCCATTTCTTATTTAAATGCAAGGAATTGAAATATTTAGTTTCTAAAAGAGCAAATTTAAAAGACATACAAGAAAAATACTACATTTATAGATTTCTAAAACACAATACTCAGACACTTAAGAAATAAGACCTATTAAGCATATACATTGGAAAAGGCAGTGTTTCCATTTTCTTTTCCTTCTGGGGAGGGCAGTATCCAGGAAATACACACAGTTCCCTTATGATCCAAACTCTAATCAATTACAACCTTTTAAGCACACTTTTTGTTAAACAATAAAACTACCCTTAATGTTCTTACCAGTATTTACAGTTTCCTGGTCAATCATGCCTCCTTCTGCAAAACCTTCCAAGTCATCCACTTTAACTTTTTCCCATGGTATGTATGTAACTCCAAGATCCACATCCCAAAATTGTTTATATTCTGTTTTTACACCTTTGTTTAAAGCCCAAGCAATCTATCAGGAATGAAGAGAAAAAAAGAAAGCTCAGGTATACTGTAAAAACAAGGTAAAATGTTCAAAATTGTATGTAAACTATGTGAATAAAATTAGTCGGAGAGCAAAGCCTCACTGGATGCTAGAAAAATAATAGTAGCCAAAGTTTTTCCATGTATGTCCTGTTTTTTGTTTGTTTTTAAAATAAAGCCTACACTAGAAAGCAATGGTATTTCTAACGTGGGATTTATTCCACTTCTTACTAACACTTTAAAAAATCACATTTCCAGGGGCGCCTAGGTGGCTTGGTCGGTTAAGCGTCCGACTTCGGCTCAGGTCATGATCTCACAGTCCATGAATTCGAGCCCCACGTCGGGCTCTGGGCTGACAGCTCGGAGCCTGGAGCCTGTTTCGGATTCTGTGTCTCCCTCTCTCTCTGCCCCTCCCCTGTTCATGCTCTGTCTCTCTCTGTCTCAAAAATAAATAAACGTTAAAAAAAAATGTTTTTTTAAATAAAAAAAAAATAAATAAAATAAAAATCACATTTCCAGAAACAATCAAATCTACTTTTCACCATAAAAATGTCAACCTACATTAGCAATAATTAGAATAGTTAGAATAATTTAGATAAAATCTTGGTAGTCCAGGAAAGGAGACAATTTAGTTTACATAAAGAAACTCACTGCCATGAGATGACAAAGCATGGGCATAATAACCCTGAAAGTAGATATCTTAAAGTTTTTAATTCAGTTGCAGAACCTGATGGAATAAATTATCTCCAAGTAGCAGAAATAAAATGTTAGTCACAGAAAAATACACAATTAACAGTTTAAAGGCAGAGGGAAACAAAACATGTAAGTCCTTCACAGTGGCCTTTGATGTATAACACAAGATGTGAAAAAGGAGAAAATAATAATATAATTAAGAAGTATGATTAGGAAGCACTGGGAGGGAGAAATGAATGAAAGATAAACTTGTTGGGGCGCCTGGCTGGCTCAGTCGGTGGAGTGTGTAACTCTTGATGTTAGGGTTGTAGGCTTGAGTCCCATGTTGGGTGTGGAGATTACTTTAGATGTGGAGATTATTTAAAAATAAAATGAAGGAAGGAAGGAAGGAAGGAAGGAAGGAAGGCAGGCAGGCAGGCAGGCAGGCAGGCAGGCAGGCAGCCTTATAAAAATGAAAAAGTTCTGGGGCGCATGGGTGGCTCAGTCATTTGGGCGGCTGGCTTCGGCTCAGGTCATGATCTCGCGGTCCATGAGTTCGAGCCCCGCATCGGGCTCTGTGCTGACAGCTCAGAGCCTGGAGCCTGTTTCAGATTCTGTGTCTCCCTCTCTCTGACCCTCCCCCGTTCATGCTCTGTCTCTGTCTCAAAAATAAATAAGCAAAAAAAAAATAAAATAAAAAATAAAAAATGAAACAATTCTGCTCATAAAATGGTGCCCTGGGTGACTAAGAGAACTACAAGTGTGATTTCAAAGAATAACTGGACTAAAAGTTTTAGTCATTGTTTTACCTATATCCAATTCGATAACCCAACAACACTGAAATAATAAAGTTTCCTAGAGGTTTTCCCGTAACATTAAAAAATGAAGATGGATCAAATATATAATTCTAATATACATTCTAATAATCCAATAAAACAAGAGCATGGGTCCCTCCTCTCCAATCTTACCTTAATGACCTTGGACCCAATTTTATATGATCCAGAACTAAGTTTCTGAAGAGCCCGGAAAGCATCTTGTCGGTGAACCATGCAGACATACGCACAGCCCCTGGGAGGAATCATCTATTAAGAAAAATTTTTTCTTTAGATAAGGTGTAAGTAAGGCAATTCATTCTGGCATTATTTTATGGTTTTAATGAAACAAATCATTACTAATACTGAATGGTTTTCCCTTCTCTTCCTTTGGCTGTTTACTGGTACAATCCGTGTACAACTAATTACTTAGTTTAAAAAAAAAATTCAAAACTTATTTGGGTTGCACTCTAAGCCGTAACATAAGCAAAATCTTGATTATCACAAGTCAATTAAAGTTTTTCTAATGCACAATAAAGAAATTTTTAAAAATGTAAAAAGATATGGATACACCACCAGGTAAAAAGGAAATAATATTGTATGGCCAACATATTTGAAAGCACAGAATTTATTTATAGTACTTCAATTTTTCCACGTGTTACACCTAGTAATGTGAGAAAGATTTTTGTTTAGGGAAGTATCTTGTCCTTAATATAAAATCTATAATCTACAACAAACGATAAAACTAAAGTTTTTCAATTGTATAAAACTTCATTTTGTCCAACTGCTTCTGGATAAAGGCTTTACCAGAATAAGACAATAGCCTTAAGTGTTTACACTTTCACTCAGAGTTCACTTCAAGCTACTTTCCAAACTTCAATCCCAAACTTCTCAAAAGAGAAGTCTATCTCACCCCTTACATACTTCTTCATCTTTTACAATATAGATCCAACACTTTTATCAATGCACTGAAAAATTCTCTTCAACTTCACTAAGTGATAAATCTAACAGACTTTCTACTCAGTTCTCAAACTCTCTCAAAACCAAGTGAAAGGTTTATAAATTTTTCACCAAATTTTCAAATCCTGGATTTTATCACTAGCCATTCAATATATTCCAGTTCACAAAATAACTCAGTGCCTACTGTTTATAAGCAGTATGCTCTTTAAAGGTAATACAGGGGCGCCTTGGGTGGCTCAGCAGGTTAAGCGTCCAAGTTTTGCTCAGGTCATAATTTCTCAGTTCGTGGGTCTGAGTCCCAAGTTGGGCTCTCTGTTGACAGCTCAGAGCCTGGAGCCTGCTTCGGATTCTGTGTCTCCATTTCTTTCTGACCCTCCCCCGCTCGCACGCGAGCTCTCTCTCTCTCTCTCTCTTCAAAAATAAAAATGTTAAAAAAAAAAAAAAAGGCATAAAGAAGAGGGGAAGAGACAAGGCAAACTAATGCCCAAATGACTGTGGAACAAGAAAGACTACAAATGTCGCAAGTATTATGACAATCCAAATGCTACTTGGATTCACGATCTATTCAGAGCAATGATTCCTGACTCTGCATTAGAATCACCTGTTTAAGTTGGGACACCGTGATAAGAACCTAAAGACACTGATCCCGCACATCCCTATTTTTTCAAATGTCAATACATTTCTGATATCTCGGCTAAGAGAAAAACAGAAACAAAATCAGAGGCTATATGATCAAGGAAGGGCTATGACAGTCATGTTTTGACAGGTGAAATTTAAAAAGACAAAAGATTAAGAAATGCCTATAACATTCTCATGGTGTAGAAAGAGGAATATGAAACGCCTAAGTTGAAACATCAATCAATCATCTATTTATTGTCTGTGCAACTCAGGCGAATCACTTAGATTCCTCACTGGTAAAATAACAACATGGGAATTACTTAACCAGCTTCTTGTGAGATTCCAAACAGATCATATATAGTCGAAAGTAGTATATGAAATGGTCAATTCATATGAAGAGTGCTGTTACTAATGTGGAAAAGTCAAATTTGGCCATTTAAAAAATGTTGGGATCTAAGACTAGAAAGGAAAATCAGCCAATTTCCTGGTAAATAATGATAAAAGGTCCAAACAGACATAAAAGTAGAACAGTGAGGGGCGCCTGGGTGGCGCAGTCGGTTAAGCGTCCGACTTCAGCCAGGTCACGATCTCGCGGTCCGTGAGTTCGAGCCCCGCGTCGGGCTCTGGGCTGATGGCTCAGAGCCTGGAGCCTGTTTCCGATTCTGTGTCTCCCTCTCTCTCTGCCCCTCCCCTGTTCATGCTCTGTCTCTCTCTGTCCCAAAAATAAATAAACGTTGAAAAAAAAATTTTTTTAAAAAGTAGAACAGTGAATAAAATCAGAGGGCTAATGAATCAGAAAGCTCCTTAAACAAGCAAATAAATATAAAACATTCCATTACTTAGTTTTAGCCCCAGGGAAACACAACAGACCTCCAGGAAGAAGCAAATACTCAAAGAAGGGACACTGGGTGGGGCCAAAGCACTGCAAGAATCGAGTTGAGGAGTGAGTTATGGTCAAGTTACTGGAGATGCAGTGGCCACACAGATTTTCTTGCCTCAGAGGGAGATGGGGAAAGGGGAGTGGACAGGCAAAAGATTGGGTCCCCAAGTCCAACTGTGTCTCCAATACTAGCTATGTGCTCATGTGCAGGTGATTACAATTCTGGGACTCAGTTTCCTCATTTTCATTATTTAAAAAAAGAAAAGGAATTAAACTAGGTCACACATAGGGTTCCTGCTAACCCAAACATCTGATGACTTTAGGAACCAAGTGCTATAGTGCTATAAAACCCCTAAGAATATTTTGTTAGAATTCCACTACGTAGGCAAAATTAATTGAGGTAAACAAAGCAGCAGAAATAAACACGAAATGATTAAAGTCAAATAATCTTTGTAAAGATGTGCAATATTAAAAAGGACACTACTGGGCTAATTACGAACCAAAGTGAGTCTTTGTATGCGTGAAAATCCTCTATATAAACTATTGTATAAGAAGTGATACTTACATTAATGGATTCAATTTGTCCAAACTCTTCAAACAGATTGGTTAAATCTTGCTGGGTTGCCTTCTTATCCACCTGACCAACCCATAAAGTAGTACTACATACTGTCAAGACATAAAAGAGACAAACGTTCTAAATCACACAGACACAGTTACTTCTTGCAAGCAGCTGAGGAAAAAGCACTAAGAACAATAATTTAAGATGGATATTTAAAACTTAAGTGACATTTTTATCTGCTACACTTAAAATGAACTAAAATCCCAGGTATCCATTCACATCTATTATGAATCAACCTCTTGTGTGTTACCTGTTCTCAAGCTTGGCTGTACACTTTAATCACCTGTGGATACCTGGGTCTCACTCTAAAAGATGAAGGGCTATGGGGCATGACAGATGGGTATTGGGAGTTTTAAAAGTCTGTAGGTAATTCTAATGTGCAACAAAGTCACAAAAACACTTCACTGCAATCCTAGCTGTGTACCTTTAATCTTTCTCTGCTGGAATGATTAAGTGGATGTTTCTTTCTAATCAACAGTTGAATTTGAAGATGGCACCTTATCCTTAAGGAAATAATTTGCATGGAGATATAAAAGGGAAAAGGCTGAATTAGAACCTGTTATCATGAAAAACTTAAAAGATACTTCATGGGAAACCACTTCCCTTTAAGAAACAAAGCTACACATGAGACATCTTACCTACTTTAAGCTGTACACTTCACGCATCCATGAACATTTTCTTTTCCTGAAGACACTTACTTGTAAAACGTTAACAACAGCTGATGTGTTTGTGGAGTTTCAATAAATTTAGATTAAACCAATGTCATTTTTAAACACGAAGTTTCCAGCTTTTTGATGCTTTTTTTATCTATTACAGGGCAGGCCTACAGCAGGTTTTACTCTATAGCTAATTTCAGTGCCGCCCTAAGATGTGACCATTGCAAGATCTCTACTGAACGAAGGTTTTCAACCAGGTCTCTTTATTACAGTTTATTTGAACTCAAATGTTCTCCAGACCAGTGTTAGCTTTAGGAATCGTTCAGCTAACGGACTCCCTGGTAGCATTCTTTCCCTCACATACTCTCACCCTATACACACATAATATTCAACAAAAGTCTCCAGGAGCAATATGTTAGTTTTATTCTATTTCTGTAACAAAATATCACAAGCTTAGTAGCTTAAAACACAAAAATGTATTCTCTTACAGTTCTGGCAGTCTAAAATGCGTCAACAAGCCTGCATTCTTTCTGAAGACTCTAGGGAAGAATTTGCTAGCTTCTACAAGCTGTCTGTATTCCTTGGCTCAATGACTCCAACTTCCATCGTCAAAGCCAACAGTTGAGCATTTACCTATCTTCATCTTTCTCCTTCCCTCTTCACATCACCTTTTCTGACTCTCTTATTTCCTTCCTAAAAGGACCCCTGGATTATACAGAAGGGTCCTTCTGGATAACCCGAGTTAATCTTCTTACCCCAAGATCCTGATTAATCAGATCTGCAAAGTCCCTTTTACCACGTGGATCTGGATCTGGATGTGAGTATCTTTGGAGGACCATTTTTCAACCTACCACAAACCCTCAGGAAATTTCTGGACCTCTTTCACTGAAGAGTTCCCACTTCTTCATTATTCTACCACATCACAGCTGCTTTAACTTAATCTCCCTGACATATTTTCCATGTTTCCTCTGTTTCAAGGTAGTCTCTCTACAAATTTTTCCCACTTTTTTTTTTTTTTTTTTTTTTAAATTTTTTTTCAACGTTTATTTATTTTTGGGACAGAGAGAGACAGAGCATGAACGGGGGAGGGGCAGAGAGAGAGGGAGACACAGAATCGGAAACAGGCTCCAGGCTCTGGGCCATCAGCCCAGAGCCCGACGCGGGGCTCGAACTCACGGACCGCGAGATCGTGACCTGGCTGAAGTCGGACGCTTAACCGACTGCGCCACCCAGGCGCCCCCCACTTTTTTTTTTTTTAATCCAAAAAGCAATAATCAATCTCCCTCATCCCAGGAGGAGAGGACATAGATTCCTAGAACATTACTGCTTGTTGATGTTTCATATCCACTTAACTAGTAACAAATACGCTTGTGTTCTAAGAATCAATGGTAGGGAAATACTATCTTAAGTGTTTAAAATGTGCTGAGCCACATGAAATTGAGATTGCTTCAGGGTAAGGAGAGTTTTCAGGTAAAAAAAAATGAGGGACATATTTTTCACTGTATTTTCTTTCCTTTTTTTTTTTAATGTTTACTTTTGAGAGACAGAGAAAGAGAGAGAGCAGGGGAGGGGCAGAGAGAGGGAGACACAGAATCCGAAGCAGGCTCTAGGCTCTGAGCTGTCAACACAGAACCCGATGCGGGGCTCGAACTGTCAAACTGTGAGATCATGACCAGAGCTGGAGTCGGACCCTTAACCGACTGAGCCACCCAGGTGCCCCTACTTTTCACTGTATTTTCTTACGTACTTTCTGAATCTTCTTACTGTGTTTTACCCATAAAAACAAACAAACAAACAAACAAACCCCCACCATAACAGAAAATAAACTCCATGGTCACTAACTATGTAAATGGTAGCAGCTGTAATATGACAGGTAAAGTGAGGAACTAAATGAAAGAGACTGAATGTAAAAGCCCTATCCTAAAACTGGTGATTCTGAATGTCCTAACAGTAATCACAGGAGGAGGCACAACAGAGATTTTATGGTCCCACCTTTGATGGTATTTCTTTATCAGACAGCACTAAAATGTTTGAATTTGGTTTCTCACCCTGAAGTGACAAACAGAAACTTTTAGAGTTAGGAATATCAACATGATTAAATTAATACCTACTTTTGTAATCACGTAAGATTCTGGCAAGATCAGCTTGCTCAAACTGCCAGAACTTAATAAGATGGATGCTGCCTTTAATTATAAGCCTAGATTTCCAGGATGCTCCGGGATAAGTTATACCAATTATTTACCTCATGGCAAAGAATTTATTTGGAAACCTCGAGAAATCAGACAACCAGATCAGTGTTCAGCTGATTCTCTGATGTTAAGAGAATGATAATTTATTCCACTTGATGTACTTTGCCCCTCTGCAGTCTGTTTGTTCACCTTAGAAATCATAACTCACTAGGAATCTTCAGGAAGAATCCGGCACTAATTACTACTCACATGCCCACCAAGTGAACTCTCCCGCAAACTCTCACAATCACCAAATTTGTTATAATTATACATTACAGATTAATACATAAAGGAGGGAAAGTTTGTACAATGGGAATCTCTCCCTCAGAGCTGATCCAGTAAGTTTATAATTAGCATTAAAATTTACATGATTCTTTCAATAATTACTCCCCAGACCTGGTGGTCATACTTGGTTACAACACTATGAATAGAAATCACAGTGTCCAAGTAATAGACAGTAGGCCGAATCCACTTTATATACCATTAAAGTTCTAAATTTTCTAACTTGCGTTAAAAAAAAAATGAATTCTTAGTGATATGTTTCAGTAGAACCTGCTCTTCCTTTTCTTTCCTACTCTCTCATGTTACAAAAACCAAGGATAAAATTATTCATTTACCAAACGACTTTCTGGTTTCTTAGTCTAAAAATACAGTTAACTTTAGCAGTTGATTATTTTCTTAATATTTGTTGAAACCAAAGCTTTGTAAAAGCATGTCACTTACCACTTAATGTTTTAGATCTAATTGGAGGTAATCCCTTCTTCTGTCGTTCTTTCTCCCTTTCTCTTGCTCTCCTTTCACTTGAGTATGAACGTGATGATTTCCTCTTTCTTTCTCTTGAGCGTGAGCGTGATCGCTTTCTGTGTTTACGCTTTCGAGAACCAGATCGCGACCGAGACCTTCGTTTCCTTGGCGATCTACCAAAAAAAAATCTTATTTTACTTCTAATGACAGTATTATTCTTCTATCAAATTTCTCACTTCTAAGTAAGAACAAAATACACACACACACAAGGATGTCTTATATTTAGCTACCTCTTAAAAAATGTTTAAGTATAGTGAAGTAAACAGGCATTTTCTCAAATCTATGTACTGCTCAGGCCCACACTAGTAATAGATGTTTGTTTGCAATGATTCTTACTGAGACCGGGAAGAAGAGAATGAGACTCCACTAAGGGCCTTACTTTCCTTAGTCTCTTCCAACTCATTTTTCAAACAAAAGTTAAGAATAGGGATAAAAGTCTGAAGAAATAAAAAGATTCCTTAGGTGAGTAAGATGTTACACTTTTAAAATGAGAGAAGAGAGAATGTTTCCAACAGACCATTAGCTATTAAAGAATTCTGCTTTTAAGTTTTTCACTTCTCAAATTTCAAGGTGCTTGACTTTAGAATATAAGGTGATACTGAAACACTGTTTCTTTTTTTCCTATCAACCATAGCCACTGCACTGCTTCAAAATGCTTAATAAGGAGATATTATTAAGACAAAGTGTCTGCTAAGATTTCAGCTCTAACACTGTCATTGCTTTAGCAAGATTATTCAATGACTGAGATGGGTCTAGAGAAGGGTAAACTGACAGGTTCTCGTTTATAAGAGGTAAATACAAATAACTTCTTGAAACATATAAGAAATGACTGAAAAAGTTACTGCCAGATACTGCCCCTCTTCCAGCATATACTGTTCAGATTCTCAGGGGTATTAATGTGCAAAAAATAGGGTATATTATATTGGAAACTAATGACTTTAAGTTTTAAGACAATATGTAGTAAAAACAATGTATATGTACATGAGAATTAACAGGTTAAGGAATCTTCAACTCAAATCTGAATAAGCATGTACATGGAGTCTCAGCTATGTTGAAAAGCCCACAAAAGAAACTCACAAAGAAAAATTATATATTTTACAATTTGATACGATGTTTAATGTTTACAAAGATAATTCTTATAGCTTTATTTTTATGATCATTTTTGGTATTATTATAAGATGAAACAAAATATAAGGATTATAATGGAATTTCTAATACTGTTCCTCTATAGTTTGATTTAACAGTTTTCAGAGGCAATAATATCCTAAGCTGGGTGTCATCATAATATTACTAACTAAAATCAGGTATAATCCAAAATCCCATTCTTATGATATGGCTGCAATTAATGTATATTATTCAAATAAATGGCAACAGATATATCTGATTAAAAAGAGAAAAAAGTATTTTTCTGTTTTTGATATTCTAATTACTCCTTTCTGAGAGAATATAAGATGTCACTCTAAGAAATACATTTCCTTTAATATTGATACAAGGAAATAGAGCCAACTTTTAAAAGTTCACACACAGCTATTCTTAAGTATTATTGTAGAACCTTGAACGAGATCGTGAATGTGTTCTTGATCTTGAGCGGACAGCCACTTTTTTTGCTTCTTGTTCGAAGATCTCCTCTTCCACTCCATCTTGCCCTTCATCTATATCCATGTCCTTGAAAGTCAAAAGAAGGGCAAACAAAATGCCTGATTGAAATTTCAGTATATATTGACAATTCTGCCTTACAAAATATTCACCATAGTAGCATCAATGCCTAATAGTGAAATGGTTAGTGTGGAGCTTAAGTGTGAGGAAAAAATACTTAGGATAGTACCATTATTTTACATAAAAATATTTTACATACAATAAAAATTATTACATTTTATATTTTTCTCTAATTAGTTAAAAAAATTTTTGACCCAGAGAAATGTTTACTTTTTACCTGTTGCTGAATATCTATAGAATCATCCAAATTTGCTTCAGGTTCGAGGAAATGCTGTTGACTGCTCCCTTGTGATGGTGATGCTGAATGTTCTGATCCAAATGTTCCTTCCTGACTATCCTGAGGGGTTGCCTATTGAGAATGGATACAAACACACAAACATTAGGAAAGTATGCATATTATTACAAACGAATTTAGACATGCAAATATCACAATTAAAGTTTTAAAAAGGAGCCCAACACATATAGAAATCCCATGTTAATCAACCTAAAATTACAGTTTTGTAGAAATCCAAGTTTACGTAAGAGCATGGGACATCTCCATAAATGAGTGAAAAGAATATATTAGAATGGAATGGTAAGAGCAAGTAGGTCTTCAAATTTTTAAACTGTGGAAAAATATAAACATTATACTTTCAAAAATAAAGGGATTATATCATGAATGATATATAATGCCACTAAGTTAAATGAATCCAGAATTTCAATGGCAATTAGCATTTTTTATAAAATGCTATAAATTAAAATGCTGTAATACTTTTAATATTAAAATATTGTATATTAAGGAACAAAGTCATATATTACATGTATAAAGGAAAAGCAAAGCTCAAATACCATTATCAAATTAACTGATCTTGTAAAACAGTTCCTAACTTGGGCCTTCCTCAACCTCCATCTCTAGAAATTTGCAAAATAATATTAAGAATTACTCTGACATACAAAACATTTCTGAAACTAATAAAAGTTAGGCAATGAAGACTAATTAAAGGAACACTTTAATTTGAACACTCCTTACCCCCCTTTTTTTTTGCTGGGACTAAATTTACAGCAACATGACATAGCGACACTGCTTATGTGATATTTATTAGTATGAACCTGATTCAGCAATTACATATACTATGGTGTTAACCAAATATGAGGAAACTAATTATGAAAACGTCTCCCTACATAAACTTTCCTAAAACATCTTCACAGGTGTTGAAGATCAGTAAAAACAGTTCCTGGCAGTACACAAGCTGGGAGTTACTGTAATAATTAACAGAGAAGAGCAATTCAAAAAGTCTGTTCCCTTGCTACAGACTCTGTGATTGTGAACAAGTTACTTGAATTGTGAACTTCAGTCCCATCTATAAGAGGAATACCAGCATAGTGACTACGTTATAAATTTCAAAGTTGCTCACAGACTACATCTTAACCATTCCTACCACAAAAAGAAATGACAGTTTTATGACATGATAGAGGTGTCAGCTAATTGGGATACATAAATCTATCAAATCATGATGTTGTAGACCTTAAACTTACATAGTTATATGTCAATTATATCTTAATAATATTTTTTATGTTTATTTATTTTTGAGAGAAAGAGAGACAGAGCATGAGCAGGGGAGGAGCAGAGAGAGAGGGAGACACAGAATCCAAAGCAGGCTCCAGGCTGAGCTGTGCGCACAGAGCCTGATGCAGGGCTTAAACCCACGAAACGCGAGATCTTGACCTGAGCTGAAGTCAGATGCTTAACTGAGTGAGCCAACCAGGCACACCCTGAGTAACGTTTAAGGGAAAAAAAAAAAAAAAAATCTTACTCTAATGACATTTAATCTGAAAGAAAAAAAAAACATAAAAATTAAGAGCCAAAAAGAGCATTTAAAGAACCGTTCCAAGTCTCTTATTTTACGAAGGAACAGGTTCTATAAGAATAACTAACATTTTCAAGATTGAGAAATAAAGCTGAAGTTGGAATTAGAAGACTTCTGTGAAACACCTACCACATACCACAGTACTGGCCAAAATGTCAGTAAGCAAGCATATTCTTCCAGAACAAATCAAACAAAAACCTTTTAAGCACAGTCCTGGCTTAGGTCTTTACAACAGTATACTAACAATAGAATTTTTAACACAGCAAGGAATAATCAATTCCATCCTGAGTCTTATATTTGGTCCTGATTCAGTACGCATATTTTCTTCACATCAGATTTTTCTTACTTCTCCATTTATCTTAAGCTTTGTATCCACCCACCCTTGTTTTTCACCCTATTTTTCTATTTAATGCTTAATTCTTGGTATAACCACCAAGATCGACCACAACTAATTTTAGTTTCTGAGTTGCTTTTTTGAGTTTTACCCATTTGGAAAGACTGTGATTTCATGACCTTTATTCTTTCTTAAAGGTCTTGTGAAGAATGAAGAGAAAATTTACATTAAAAATTCAACTAAAATTCATCCTATTATCTTGCAATTAGCAGCATTAAGTCCACTAGATCCTTTTTTATATCTAAGATATATTTTGGGATCTTAGAGGTCTTATACTCCTATATATATTGAAACATTTTGCTATTTCATCATCCTAAGAATTATTCTAATTCATCAATTGTTCCCAATTATTTCAAGAAAGACTAAAATAGGGGCACCTAGGTGGCTCAGTCAGTTAAGTATCTGACTCTTGATTTCGGCTCAACTCATGATCTCACGGTCATGAGATCAACCATGCAGGGCATGGATCCTGCTGAAGATTCTCTCTGCCCTTCGTCCACTCGTGCTCTCTCTCACTCTCTCTCTCTCAAAAAAAAAAAAAAAAAAAGACTAAAATAATACACAAAAGCAAAAGGAAATTAACTGTCAAGAAGGGTAATTCAACAGTGCAATAAAATCATCATCATCCAGTTTTACTGCGTTACTAAAAATACTGTGTATTTCAAGGTATAAATAAAAATGGAGACACTATCTCTGTAGTCTGCTTTTAAGCTCTCCTTGGAACACGGCTGAATATTTAGATTTTTCCATTTCTGTACATAATGGCAAAGAGAAGAAAAGTGATAGAGGAACATAGTTCATAATTATTACACAAAATAAAGATGAATACAAAGAAAGAGCAGCATTCTAGACTCCAATGATGATGGTGAAATTTAGTATCTAAGTGAAATAGGAGACTATGAGTTTTCAGACGACCACATCCTAAATGTACTTCTCACACTCCAAAACTACTGACAGAAAAATTGTCTCTAAGAACAAAACTAGGGTCTTTTCATCTACTTAAGTCACATAACTAGAAGAACTTTATCTTGCACCATTGTGCAACAAGCACCTGGACTGTTCTATTTTGCTAAAAGAACGTGTGACATTTTTTTAGGTGTATTTATCTTGAGAGAGACAGAGCAGGGGAGGGGTGAAGAGAGAGAGAGGGAGGGAGAGAAAGAATTCCAAGCAGGCTCCTTGATGTCAGTGCAGAACCTGCAGTGGGGCTCAATCCCACAAACCTGAGATCATGACCTCAGCAGAAATCAAGAGTAGGATGCTTAACCTCGTCACCCAGGTGCCCCAAGAACATGGGACATTTGAATTTAATTGGTAGCATTTCAATTACATATATTAAAATTGCTCATGAAGTTTCTTCCCTATCTCTTTTAGCCTCACTTCTGTAAATTATCTGTAAGATGATGCCAAGTATATTTAAAAAGGATCCATTGAACCCAGGTGGCAAATGACTGTTTTTCTGATATACTGGTATACATCTTTAGTATACGTCCTGGTATACATCTCTACTTTCTTCAATGATGTCCTCATGTAAAGCATCAATACTAAAAAAATAGAAGAGGATTAATGGCAGCTAGTAGAGACTTTTTTCGAGGTTGGATTAACACTCATTAAATGTCACATTTTGAGGGATGCCTGGATGGCTCCATGGGTTAAGTGTCCAACTGCTGATTTCGACTCAAGTTATGATCTCATGGTTTGTGGAATCGAGCCCTGTGTTGATCAGCTGTCAGTGTGGAACGTGTTTGGGATTCTCTCCTTTCTGTCTGTCCCTCCCCTCACTTTTGCAGACACTCTCTCTCTAGATAAACATTAAAAATAAATAAAAATAAAAACTTAAGTGTCACATTTTAATCAGTTATATATCCCCATTCCTCCACTTTTTTCTGTATCAGTGACAGGAAAGACTTCATCAAAGGCTTTACTGAAATCCCCATATGCTATGCTATAATCCTACAACCTCAGGACCATGAAATGCAATTTATGTGAGCCAAGACATCAACTCAAGGCTCTTAATACTATCACCCATCTTAGGTTTCATCAAAGTTCAATTTACTCTGTCCATATATTCTCCTATATAAAAAATTACTGAATCAAAGTAAGTTACATACTGACAGCTCTTCATTAAGTTGTTGAATCTTCCATAATTGTTTTATTCCTAACATTCTTCTAAAAGCCCTTTTTGTTAGTCATACTATTTTCATTGTCAGCATTTCATTTTGAGCTATAGCTGTCCTGACATCTTTTGAATATCCTGATAAAACAATTACCAATATCATGATCTACCACTTACTCAAGACAACAGCAATCATTCCCTTTCTGACATGACTATCACTCCCTTCACAATTCGGTCCCTCCCTGGAAGGGCTCTGTTTTCAGTGGTTTTCTCTTGTTAGGGACATGAGATCTCAACCTGCATGCAGGTGTGGTCAGGGCTGCAGTGAATGGGGTGGCACCAGCAATCCTATTCTTTTCTCTGAGACATAAAAACGTTTAGGCCGCCATAATGAGCTCACTGGTGAACAAAATGCTTCCTTTTTCTGCACATGTCACCCTATCTTAAACACACTAAGGCAACTGGTTTGCCAATTACACACTTTATTAAATTGAATGGTTAGTCTGTTGATACACTTTCTGATTCTAAATTTGCCATAGGTTTTGAACATTATCCACCTGATGTATTAGAAAAGTTGCTTTTATTCCACTACTCCCTTTCTTTAACACTCATTTTTGAACAACAGAAGCTTTTAAGAACACCTACTTCTTTCAAAAGGATCTTATTACTGGGATGCCTGGGTGGCTCAGTTGGTTGAGTGTTGGACTTCGGGCTCAGGTCATGTTCTTGTGGTTTTTGAGTTCGAGCCCTGCATCAGGCTCTGTACTGACAGCTCAGAGCCTGGAGCCTGCTTTGGATTCTGTGTCTCCCTCTCTCTGCCCCTCCTCTGCTCGCGCTCTCTCCCCCCAAAATAAACAAACATTTAAAAAAAAATTTAAAAAAGGATATTACTGTATCCTTTAAAACTGTGGAGGAAAACAAATAAATAAAATTGTGGAGATAATGTATAGGATAATTAACTAAGAGACCAGAGTTCTGTTTTTCTTTAGTTGGTGAGATTCTTCAGACAGAATAGCCCTCTCTCAAGTTTCTAGTAATTTTCACTTCAATAATTTGGGTGCTAATTTTAAAAGTACTACCTTCGTTTTACTGCTCCTGTTAAACCTTCTAAAATGAAACTAGATCTAAGACAATCAAAACTGTCACATTTATAGCTGGACAAATCTGTTGTTTGGATAAACTTTTCCTT
The DNA here is from genome assembly GCF_018350155.1 of Leopardus geoffroyi. Taxonomy (NCBI): domain Eukaryota; kingdom Metazoa; phylum Chordata; class Mammalia; order Carnivora; family Felidae; genus Leopardus; species Leopardus geoffroyi. The sequence continues at coordinate 139,520,863 of NC_059332.1, read as the reverse complement.
CACTATTATCCCGTCTCTTTGACAGCTCTGTGATTTTTTATTATATCACTGACAACCTGTTTTTTTCCATTGATTTACAACTTGTGCTTTTCTTTAAACAACATCCAAATGTTCTGCATTGTACTCTACCTTTAAGTCTCTGAATGCTCAGGCAGACCTATCCGCCTGACATAAAATACTGCAGAATTCCATTCTCATAACTCCAGGTGTAAGTTCCAACCTAGCAAATACCATTAATGTCCATTTTATGTTTACTGTTTGCATGAAAAAGACAAGTTCAGATCCCAGCAATGTCTCAAATGTTTGCCATACCTTTAATCTAAAATAACTCTTCCCGGGGCGCCTGGGTGGCGCAGTCGGTTAAGCGTCCGACTTCAGCCAGGTCACAATCTCGCGGTCCGATCTTGCGGTCCGTGAGTTCGAGCCCCGCGTCAGGCTCTGGGCTGATGGCTCAGAGCCTGGAGCCTGTTTCCGATTCTGTGTCTCCCTCTCTCTCTGCCCCTCCCCCGTTCATGCTCTGTCTCTCTCTGTCCCAAAAATAAATAAACGTTGAAAAAAAAAATTAAAAAAAAAAAAAAAGCATTTAAAATAACTCTTCCCTTTGGGGCACCTGGTGGTTTAGTCAGTTAAGCATCCAACTTCGGCTCAGGTCATGATCTCACAGTTCACGGGTTCGAGCCCTGCGTTGAGCACTGTGCTGACACCTCAGAGCCTGGAGCCTGCTTCAGATTCTGTGTCTTCCTCTCTCTGCCCCTCCCCTGCTCGTGCTTAGTCTCCCTCTCAAAAATATATAAACATTAAAAAAAAATTTTTTTTTAAGTAACTCTTCTGTCTTCTTTATTTCTACTGTCCTTCACTTGCACCTCTACCATCACAGGAACTAGAATTCTTCCCTGTGTTCATACAGATGTATGTGCTCGGAGACTACTTGAGGCCAGATGCTTTTTTGTTCATCTCGTATATATCATTTGTCTAACAATGTATCACTCGTATTTTAAAAATGTTCATACTATTATTTTAGTGCCAAAAAGTTTTAATGTTTTTTTAATGTTTGTTTATTTCTGAGACAGAGACAGAGCATGAGTGGGGGAGGGGCAGAGAGAGAGGGAGGCACAGAATCTGAAGCAGGCTCCAGGCTCCAAGCTGTCAGCACAGAGCCCGACGCTGGGCTCGAACTCACAAACTGTGAGATCATGACCTGAGCCGAAGTTGGTCATTCAACCGACTGAGCTACCCAGGCGCCCCCAAAACGTTTTAGATACTAGGAAAAAGTGTGATTGGGTGGCCGGGGGGGGGGGGGGGGATTTGAAAACAGTCTTATTTAAACAGTTTATATCTGTATTTCTCATATAGAGCAAAAATAGGCTTTGTAATGGATTAACCCTGCCTTTGCCACTTTATCAATTCTAAGATATGATTCTTCTTCATATATTATCCCTGTAATTTATAGGATTCTTGTAACTCCATGGGATGTTGTACTTTTGAAGTGATTAAAAATTCTTAGCCATACATAAAATAATGATGCATCTTAGGACTAATGATATATGATATCAGCTGTATATTTTTGCAATGGATGTTTCATTTCACTAAGATACAACTTTCTGTAATGTACAATGGGCATCAAAAATCTATCTCACAGCATTAAATGTTATCATGCCTCACAAACCTCCTGCCACACGATAATAGCCTAATTAAAAATAGCAATCTATTTTGCCATCACCACAATCAACAGAAGCAAAATCATCATGACCTTGTTTGATTGGGAATTGAGCGGAGAGGAAAGCACGTGAAGTTTCAAGTTGTAATACGAGAACACCACCTCGAGTGTACCGAGCACATGCATATATCCAGAACACATTCTGGTAACAAAAAATATAAAGGTTCTGAAAAGGCTGATCTTGTAATAAAGTTGAAGAAAAACCACCATCCTTGAGAAACAACATTTTACAGAATACAGGCAGCAATAACTCTAAAGACCACAAGATGGAGTTATAAACCTTTTGAGGCTGTTGCTGTTCCAGGAGCTGCTGTCTGAGATGTTCAAGGTTTTGCTGCTGTAGTTGTTCTGCTATCTGATGAAAAATTGAATTGTTCACAGATTCTGAAACATGAGAACTAGAAGAAAAAAATAAATGGAAATACATTTTAAAACCCAGTAAAGATAATATGAAAATAAGTGAATATTCAACTCTCCCAATGCCAATTAAATGAAACACACTCTATCTACTACAATGTTTACTTTTGAAATATTAAGAGAAAATGGAATACCTCAGAACATTAATATGTTAAAATAGAAAGATCCTCTCCAATAGTCTTTCAATAGATGGATAACATGTTAAAGATACTCTGATGGAAGATCTGTTATTATAGTCTCAAGCTATTAAATGCATATAAATTAGTATTTTTTACATTAGAGCATTTTAAGAAAATCTCAATGAAAACACATAAAAACAGTTAAATGTATTTAAACATTGTCACTTTAACTCCTTCTCTAACTATAAGATAGCGGGAGAAATGGTCTATCAATCAGTACATGTGAAATCTACAATTGTAATTGACCATAAACTTTATAAAACTAATCTGCTTTCTTTAGAAAAGCATTCAAATTATTAGGTATGTTAACAGAAACAGTATTTAGGTAAGAGGAAATAATAATTTAACTATACTCTGGGAAATTCACACCTGGAATACACCTGGAATTCTGGGTGCCACAAGGTAAGACATGAACAAAAAAGAGGGCATCCCAAAAGGGGCAATCAGGATGGTGAGAAGTCTTGAAACAGTTGAAAAAAAGTGTACTTCATCTGGAGCAAATAAACCTAAGGGGAAGAATGATACCTAACTTCAAATATTGAAAGGCTTTGTCTCAAAAGATAATGGAGCAAATTTGTTTCCTTGCTTCAGAATGCCAAACGGATCAGTGTGTGTTAAGTAAATCATACAAGACTCAGTAACAAGAAATTATTTAACTTCTCATCATATAAGGCATAAAAATAAAACATTACAAAACACCTTATCAGAACCATTAAAGGAGATTCTTACATTGTTCAGGACACTGATCTAACATGATCTTAAATATTTCTCCTCTAATTTTATAATTCACAATCTAAAACATTAGTTTTTAATTTTTCAAGTAGAATATCTTTACCAAAAGGATATATTTGTATTTTTATGTATATAAATGTTTTTTAAAAATGTTATCCCAATATATAAAATTAATAACCTCTGCTTAAAACAAGATTCCCAGAGGTGTTCTCCCCATTCATCACCCCCCCTCCAAACCCCCAACTTCTACACCCCTACTCTCCAACATCCTCTTCCCCACTGGTCTTTTCTCAAACCCACAAAAACCTAGGGCTGCACAGAACTGTTTGAGAAAAATAAAAAACACTAATCTAAATAAAAATATACAATCCATATCTTTAAAAAAAACTGAAGTCCCTACGTCCTAATCCTTACTCCTGCTTAGTCAGAAACACTCCCAGAATCTGGCAGACTTCCTAGAAGTAGTCATTGACATTAGAAGCAAACTTCTTTCCTATTATTTAAAATATTCTTACAACTGAATTAAATTAACATAAAGCCTAATACAAACAGAAAATATCACAACTAGACTTATCAACATCTATCAATTTCCCTGTAAAGAATTTTGATATATCCCAAATATTTGCAAAGATCTGAGAGTCCAAATAATAGAGGGAGGCAACAAGACAACAACCCCACCATCTTTCTGTAGTGTGAGTGCTCAACAACCTGAAATTATATCCCAACTTATTCACAGTACACTTGGTGGTTCAGGAGGCAATGTCCCATCCAATGTTTATCGCAGTAATGGGAAAAGTTTATAGTTATAAAGAAAGAATTCTTACAGTTGAGAAGCTGAAATATCCTTTTTGGGTTCTTCACTATGCTCAGAATCTTCCCCAAAATCAAACCTATCCATCAACTTCTAAGTGGTGGGGAGGCGGGGGGAGGAAAAAAAAAGAGAAAGACAAATTAAAAAGTGCTTCACGTGAAAATATGTTACTAATGCTATTCTGAATGTCAATAACATCCCATTAATTTACCTGTACCATTTAATACAAAAATGTTTTATATAATCTTATGTTATGCTATAACAAAGCATTTAACTGAGTGGATCTTTATTTTAAAGTACTCTGACATACACTGCCTTACGTAACAAAACAAATCACAACACACGGAATAAATACTGATGCTTTATAAAAGACTGGGATTAAAATATTTAAGTGGCTTCCCAATGAGAATAAAGCTTGATTGAAAAACATCTGCAACTATAATCAATGGATCTATTCCTAGTACATTTCTCTTCTTAGGATGCTCTACTATCTTTTACATGAGCGATTGATTTAAAGGTTTTTTTATGTGGTTTAGCTATTTATTTTCAGACTAAGGTGCTAGCTAAAAAAGTCTAATAACAAAACAAATCAACATTTGTTTTCTTTAAAAAATACAGCAGCAGAAGCACAAATAATATGGGTAATACTTCCAAGATATCTTAATAGTCCCATAATTAACAAGACTATTGAGGCTAACACACAATAAATTACACATGAATGATTTTCAACTTTAAAACCACTATTCTTTATAGGCAGGCCTCAATTTATCATAATATTACAGCATATTGACAACTTGTAGAGAAGTGCTCCTTTGAATTTCCACATTTTGAACAATTATAATTTTAGCAAGTTAAAATTTTACAACATAGAACATGAAAATTTGTAACATCCATAAAAAAAATTCAAAAATTCAGAAAATTATAATTTGCCTCAGCGGTGAAAAAACAATTTTACCAACTAGTTAACTTCAGTTAAAAGAGTATACTCTAAATGTTTTAAGTGGAGTTCTTTCGGAAGCCTAAACTTTTTGTAAAATTCATAATGTCTTATACAGTCCAGTGCATATTATAATAGTTCTATAATAAAACGTAGTCTACAGACTTAGAATCCACACGATAGCATATACAACTGAACACTTCATACAGAACAGATCCGATAACGTAATCTCTACCTTGTTGAAAGACACCCCCTGTTCTAAGGGGTTCAGGGTGTTGGCCGCTGCAGCTGCCGCCGTCAGCTGGGCCGTGAGAGCTTGCAACTGCACAACCAGCCCAGCATCCAGGGCCTGCAGGATAGAAGGCTGAGGCTTCTGCTGCTGGAGTTGTAAAGTTTGTATCAACTGCTGGAGCTGGAAGGGAAAAAAGGAAAAGTCATTACAAACACATGCTGAGTTTTATTTGTAAGAATACCCACCTAAAACTTTCAGTCAATAAAATTCTACACCCTACAGTCTTTGGAAAAATAAAAATTTATATGAACTCAAAACAACAATTAAAAAAAAAAAAGATTTAAAAAAAATCCTTAATAGGTCTTCTGTGCTTCTGGGAAGTCTTGAACTTTAAGCCTAATAAAGTGGTCATATCATAACAGGTAAAGAACTCGTCATACACAGACTGATTTTTTTTTCATTAAGCTTTTCATTCCTTCTTCAATAAACTCCTTCATCTCTGTAAAAGAACAAGTGACAATTGCTTCTGCTATCTTGCAGATTTCTCATCAGATAACACATCTCCTGAAAGCAGAAAAAGTAAGAAATCTGTCCCCTGGGGTAGTCTCAAAGTAAGGAAATTAAAGGTGAATAGTGCCAACAACTATTGAAAGCAAATCCCTGTTCCCCCTATTCACTCATCCTTTGAAAAAGCAGAAACAACAGTTAAGATCCTGAAGATATTTCATAGTTAGATAAACCCTACGTACATCTTACAAGTAATTAATACTTTCCTAATCAAGAACTAAACCTGGGTTAAATCTGAAAATTATCACTTCGGAATAGAAACAATGAATGTGTACTGTTTAAGTGAAGATCAATTTACAGTGGGAGAAGGTACAAAAGCCTTCCAAGATGAAAGTAAGTAATTTCAGGCCTATCTAAAAACAGCAACATAAGAAACAATCTAGAGTCATCTGGCTATCAAATAAACAACTACTACAAGCTAGTAATGGGAGAGCAAAGAAAGTAATATAAAAATATATGACAGCTGAGTTACTGCTCTAGAACACACAGGACGAAGAGAGGGAGGGGGAAGGAGGATGAAAGGTAGGGAGAGGAGGAAGGGTGGGGCGGCGGCAGGGGGGGGGGAGTGAAGGGGGTTAATATCATATTTTCTGGTTTACACATCTCTTTTGACATCCCATTTTTCCACACAGCACTGTTACTGTTTCAGTCAGGTTCAAAGCACCACAGCATCCTACTTTTCCCTCTACTCAGACTTCATATTCTACCGATTACTGTGTCTTCTTAACTTTCTTTGTACTATTTCATCTGGAAATTCTTTGTGCTATTTCTTCTGGAAAAATCACTTCTCCTGCCAAAATTATTTATTTTAATAGGTGTCTTTTAAATGCGAACATTTTCTTTATGAATTATTTTCAAAACATCATTATCACAAAATAAAATTAATAATTTGATAATTTTATCTAATACCCAATTCAGTTTCCCAATTCGTTTTTACATGTTTAAAACTCTAGAATAGTCCCTTTTTTCTGAGACTGTCCTTTTAGAGTCTACTACTCTATTTTCACATATTCATTACTTCCTTTCCTTTATCACTGTTACCAATACTTGCTATCTCTAGGCTTCTTTCCCCCCTCATCCATTAAAGTACCATTCAGATCATGTGACTTCAACATAAAAACCTGTGGCAATTCCACACTGCTAAGCCCTTTCTTTTTCAGCCCACCATTTCTGTCTTTTGAAACCCATGTCCCACATTTAGGTCTACCATTTCAGATTTGTCATCGTTAACTTATATACACAGGCCATCTTATCCTCCAGACATCTCAACTCTAAAAGATCTTTTGTGTACCCAGCATTGTTATGCTCTATACACTCACTATTCACTCATTCGACAAAAATGTACTGACCATCTGCTACCTAAATACTGGAGATACATGAGTGAACAAAACAACAAAAAGCTCCTCGTCCTTCTGTATGTATGTCCTTCATACATTCCAGTGGGAAGAGACAGAGAATGAACAAAATAAGTAAATTATATAATGTAATACAAGATAGATTATATAATGTAATAGAAAAGGGGCGCCTGGGTGGCTCAGTCAGTTAGGCATCCGGCTCTTGATTTCAGTTCAGGTCATGATCTCATGGTTTGTGGGATCGAGTCTTGTACTGCTCTCTGCACTGACAGTGTGGAGCCTGCCTGGGATTCTTTCTTTCCATGCCCACCCCCTGCTTGCACACACGCTCTCTCTCAAAATAAGTTAAAATAAACTTTAAAAAAAAAAGAAAGAAAGAAAGAAGGCAGGCAGCTGATAGGAAAAAGAAGTATGGGGGTGCAAGAATGTGCAGTTAAGAATGTGCAGTTTTAAATCACTTTTTAAAGGACTTAGTGAGGTGACATTTAAACAAAAACTTACAGGTGGCTGAAATCTTATGAATATCTGGAAAAAGAGTTTGGGGGATTTTATTGCACAGATCATAATAAATTTGGTTTTTAAAGGACAGGTTAAAAAAAAAAAAAGGAGATGGTAAGAATGAGCTATCTTCAAATCCTACCATGACTAGTTCCATTTCAAAGTCTCATTTCAAATGCCACTCCTCAAAAACACCTTCTCTTGGCTACCCTCCCTAGTTCTGACCCCTTCTCCGAAACCTAGTCCCTCTAAAAATTCACTCTGTTTTAACTTATGTGTCACTATCTAAATAAAGTTTTATGCTTAAGAAAGACATCTTTCCCAAGACAGAAGACCTCCCTGTCTTGTCAGCGGAGTAACAATAGCACCTAATAATGTTTGGCAAAAACTAGGTGCTAAATCAATATTTTAGCGTAAAATGCATTTTTTACAGAACAGCACATATAACGATGTTTTACTAAATTTAAAACAAAGGCAAGCTACCGAGTACTAGTGTGATCTCATTTTTACAAAATAAGAAAACACATATTATTTAGGTGGTACATTATGAAAATGAGCTCTAAATCACTATTCATGTAACAAAAAAAATGCTCACCTGTTGGCCTTGAGGACTTTGTAAGATCTGAGCTACAGCGGCAAGTGTATCTGTATTTGTTATCTGAGATACCCATGGATCGGGCAGACCCTGGACAACATTGGCTGGAGTAACAGGTGTCACAGGCGTTCCTTTTAAAAAAGACATACCCACCCAAACAAATATGTAAAGTAAATAAATAAGACTTGGAAAGGTAGAGAGATTTGCTTTGTCACTTTTATAAAGTATATACAAACTTAAATAAATGTTTTTATTTTATTGTATAATTACAGAATTAGGTAGGTTGAAAAAAAATACCAAAAGGATCTGTCCATACTTGTCCTCATTAACTAAGCTACTACTTTAAAGGAGCCTACAATGCTTAGAAGTCATCAAAAATCTTACTACAGAAGAAGATTCAATGACAGGAGGAAATATTCAAAATATAATTTTAAAAAATATAAAACAGTATGTATAATATAAAGCTATTTTTGTTTAAGATGGATGTATATGAGGACACCTTGGTGGCTCAGTTAAAATGTCCA